>NW_023416285.1:29006523-29441523 GCF_014176215.1 Rousettus aegyptiacus | reverse complement strand
AGTTTTCTACTCTGGAAGAGGATCCCCTCATTGATTCAGTCAACAAACATTTACTAAATGCCTACTGTGTTCCATGTTCTGTACAAGGTGCTGAGGAGGATTCAAAGATGACCAAGACAAGGCTCCCACTCCCAATTAGCTGATCTAATAGAAGATAAACATGTAAATAAACTGAAAAAAAAAAGGATTATGACTAAAGACATATGTATGGGGTGTATACACCCTTCTTTCAAGGACTCAAATATAAAATAATTGTTTCTGTGGTTGGGGTGGGGTAAGTTTGGTTGGCCTGAGTCAGTACTCCATATCAAATTAACTTGGAGATCACCAACCAAGTCAAGAGCTCTGACTTATAGATAGGGTGGTGACAGACCTGAGACTTCAAATGGTGAGCTCTGGAGAGGCTAATTCTGGACAGAGAGTCTTAAAGATTTAGATGGTGGCTGTCCACTGAGGAGAAGAAGTAGGAAAGCAAGATGAAACAAGCTATTGGCAGTGGCTTAATGGGCTCTTTAATTATTTCTGCACTTTGTGAATTTCTAATTCTTTGGGGCCTTGAATATGTATAACAATATTCTCATTTATTTATACTAACCGTATTTTTGTATAAGTTTTCAAAGTCTGCAACTTGGAGAAAAACTACTGGTGAACGTGGGAACCAGTACTAATTGCAACACCCTTCCATCTCACATGCCTTTTGCTGATTAAGTCCTAATTTCCACCCATGTCCGAGCTAAGGCTCTACTTTCTCTGAAGCTGTGCCTAAACTGTGTCCCCCTCTGGATTGATTGGGTGCTTCCACCATGACCTCCCTAGCACTCCTGTATCTCCTGTATAATAGCACTGTACTATTTTGCAGTCTATTGTTTAATTGTCTATATCCTCTATCAGACTGTTAGATCCGTAAGGACAAAAACATTAGTCTTAATGATGTGACTGGATCACCAAAGGCTTTCAGTGAATATTTGTTGAATGACTCTAGTTTCAGAGCCTATGAGAGTAGAGAATCAGATGAACAGTAAGTTTATGGTGCGACCACCTAGGTGACTTAACTAATGAAGTTCAGTTTGGAACATCCATCTGAACTTTGGTATAAATTATCCAGTCCAAATTGAGAACATATGCAGTAAGGGAATACAGTATCACAGTAACCAGAGTCAGGCTGACATAAAAATGAAGCCTGTTATGGCTTCATATTATGTTGGCTCAATAAAAATTAAGCTAGTTTTGAACAAAGGTAAAAGTCATGGTAAAAGGGGCAGGAATGGTAGTCTAATGATAACAGAGGAGGAGACAGGTTTTATGCAGATTAGTTTGGTGGGATGAAAATATTCAGAATCCATTCATTTAATACATATTTAATATCTACTTCAAGATTAGATAGAATTTTGAATCCTAAGTAAAGAGTTTAGATGGGCTACAACAATTAAGTAATAAATGATTCGGGTATACAAAAGACATGATGAAAGCTGTAAACTATATTTGAACATGATTATTCCAGCAACCAGGCAGTAGTTGACCTAGCATAAAGGAAAACTTATGGGTGATACACAAAAGCAGAGATGGTTTGTTGAGTGAGAAAAAGTGTGACCTATACAGATAAGTCTTCCTTCTAGTATCATCTCTGCTAGCATATCACAATGTCTGACATTCCTGCCACGGAAGTCATTCTTTTGTTAAAGGTACGATCTTTAGAAAGCTCTTGTTAAAATGCAAGAATATGCTACTAAGTGATGGTACTCCCAACACCATGGTACCTCTGGCTCCCAAATCTGATCTTTCCTTCCTCCTAGGAATGTGACTGTTTCTCAGTCTTTTCACAGCTGGTGTGACTGTTTCTCAGTCTTTTCACATCACGTCCTTTGAAAATAAATTGCTTGTCTTGGAATTTCTTTTTTCCTTCTTCCTGAGTGCTAGAAACAAGACATGGGAGAGATCCATCTTTAACCTGTGTCCTAAGCTAGCCCATGGCAAAACCTCCAGACGAATGGATGTGAGTCTCTGAATTACCTCATCAGTAGAATAACTCAGTCAGCATCAACTAGTCAGCCAGTTTCAAGAAAAATACATTTCTATTTTCTAAGTATTGTATTTTTTGTTTCTTCATTATAGCAGCTAACATTACCCTGATGAATATGATATTCATGAGTTGACATAGATTTGAAATTTAGTTATCTCTCACCTCAAGAACAGGAAGAGCATGAAGCTGTGGGTCACAAGAAACAAATAAGAAAGGGCTGGACAAAGCGCTCCTCAGGGGGAGGCAAACTCAGACAGGCTACTTAAATGAGTGACTCTGTGTAACCAGCTAGGAGATAGGATGAGGTCTTTTGTCATCTGAATAGGTGCAAGAGGAAGAACCAATGAAGATACTTTGTATACTTTAAAATTTTGGTGGGATCAATCAGTTACAATGAGAGGAGTAGAAGTGGAGAAGAGGCAGATTAGCAGGGAAAGTGAGGGTAGACATTGGTGAGAGATTGCATTACGGTATTTAAAAACAAAATAAAGAAATGAGGAGCCAAAACCAACTCATGGCATGGGAGGCTAGGTGACCAATAATCATGAAGCTGTGACAATAAGTTAGAGCAAGCTGAACAAGATTATGGTCTTTACCCTGTTAATTTTTAAATTGTGGTAGCACATTGAAGTGTATGTATCCCTATAAAATTAAGATATATGGCAAGGAGGTATTTGGGAAAAAAAAAAACAGAAGGTAGAGATATCAGGTTGGAGATGTAGAATATTATCGTTCACAAGGAAAGGGCAATGGCTAAAAATGCTGTTTGAAAAAACAGCCACACTTTTGGTTCTATTACATTTTTAGTTTAACATTATATATCTCAATATCCATCTTGATAAAAATAGCTTCTGGTAACAGCTTTCTAATCATAATTTGTGTTCTCTCTTTTCACCTCTAAACTTGTATTGAAGTCTCTCCTTGAACTTCTTCATCTTCGTTTTGATGTTCGGCTTTCTGGAGAAGCTTGGGGCCCAGCAAACCAATCAGTAGACTTCCAATTGGGGCTGTTATGAGGATGGCCAAAAATGCTACTGTCAACACATCCATTCCATATTCTTCTAACTGTTTCTCTCCATGTGATCTTGCTGTATCCAAAGCCACAGATCCTATTGCAGCCTATAAAAGTTTAAGGGTAAAGTTGGAAACAAGATAAGCACATAGAAAAAAGGTGAATTATTTTATCACTTGCAAAAACACATTGCTTGTTTTTCTGTTCAACTGAGAAAGTTGAACAGTCTTCTTTTAAAGTATACTGAGCTTGGTTTTTATTGTTTGAAAACTCTTCCTGCCCTCACATGGGAAAAGAATGATGATTCACATGTACTTATTTGCATAAGGTGAGTTTACAACAATATTAGGCAAATATATTTCAAAATATAAGGCAAACACAGGCTCATTATATTAACTATAACATGATTCTATATACTAAATTTCTCCTGAGTAAAGATGAGAGTTGTTGGTCATCTCATTCTTTTATCTTTAGGAATTTGGAATTAAGAAAGAACAAGATGAAAAAATAAAGTGATACTTACTGAAAAAAACGTACAGATACATATTGTGAAATTTTAAAAGACAACAACTTAAGAATATGTATTGCTTCATAGTCTAAACCAATTGTTAAGCATCGTGAAACTTAAAAAGTGGCAGGCACCTTCAAAACTTGAGGTTAATCATATTAGATATTTGGTTAATTCTTTGCCTCATGAGTTGGTAAAATGTTTCGTTTAAAGTTTATCCACTGGAAAGTCTTATAAAAATTCTCATTTTCTTTTAGAGCCAAAAGGCAATATTAATATTAGTACACATGGGAAAATAACATATGAATCAATCCCCTTGTTCCACAGAACACAACAATGGTATCTTCTAGGACAGTGAAACAGAAGAGAAAATATCAGTGTGCACGAGACACAACGGCAGAGACTACTAATTGCCCACAAATATCTGAATATCCTTTTTCCTTTCTATAATAGAACTCCTGAGTTTAAGCTGATCACATGTCTGTACAGACAGAGACTTTTTTTTTCTCAGTCTTCTTTGCAACAAGAAGCTGTGTATCTAAGTTCTGGCCTCTGAGAGCTCAGTGGAAGTAACATGTGCTATTTGTAAGTTGTTCCCTGAAAAGAAATGGATACTTGTACCTTATTCTTTCCCCTCTTCCCACTAGATGAGAAATAGTGAGAGTTGGACTTATGGATGAAAGGTACATGCTGAGGATAGTGGTCACCTTGCCAGCTCTGGAATCCCCATGCTGGACTGCTGGTGAGAAATAAAAAAATCTATCTAATTTCGTCCCTGTATTAAGGGTTCTTTGTTATTGCAGGTTATCTGGTACCATTGCTAATTCGACATTTCATGAATTCTTGGCAAGAACTGCACATATTATGATGTACAGTTGACCCTTGAATAACATGGGTTTGAACTACCTGGGTCCACTTATACATATATTTTTTTTCCAATAACTATACAGTGGCCCTTCATATCTCCAGGTTTTGCAGCTGTAGATTCAACCAACTATGGATCAAAAATAGTATTTTCCAGTTGAGAATCTGCGGGTGCAGAGGGCTGTATGCACTGTTCCTTGGATTTTGGTATCCACAGGGGGTCACAGCACCAATGCCCTTTGATACTAAGGGATGACTGTGTTTTGGGGGAATCAAAAGTTATATGTGGATTTTCAACTGGGTAGAGGTCAGTGCCCCTAACCCTTGTGTTGTTGAAGTGCCAACTGTATAATTTCTCTTTCAATTTCTGTTGTGTGTGTATGTGTACGTGTGTGTATCTTTGGGGGTTTGTATGCATGCTGAGTTGTGATTTAAAATATATTTCTTCAATAATTTTTAATTTTTTAAAAAAGGGAAATTAAGTAAATTAGACTATAAATGTGAGAAAACACCCAGAGAGAGATACTCAGCATTAATTTTACTTATTTATATTATGTACCAATACTAACAAGTTGGATAAAAGGAAACATCCGCATTTTAGTGGTGAAGTTCAAAAAGATTGAGTAATTGTTTTAGAGTCATGCAGATAATAAGAATCAAGTTGGGGTCTGAAACCTGATCTTAAAGCCAAAGTTTTTAACTGGTGTAATATATTTCTTTATCTTAAATAATTACTAGCTGCAAAGAAGAATGAACAGAAGAAAAATTATATTGCTCAAATAGTAATTGGAAACTATTGAATCAATCATTTACTTTTATCTAAATGTGTGCTATGGAAAGAATTGAAAAGATAGAACCGCAAAGCATATAAGAGTCATATAGTAATTTTAGTAATTGTGGATAACAGCACTCACTTCATTATATAAGAATTAACAAATATTTATATATTGCTTAGTTAATAACAAGATGGTGTATATATATATATATATATATATATATATATATATAAAGTTTAAAAACAGGCAACCTTGTTGATGTGGATGGAAGTCAAGAAAATGGTTCCCTTTATGTTGTTGAAGGGGCATTAGTGGAGCAATTTGGATGTAGGAGAATCTATTTCTTGTCCTGGTTTGTGTTTCCTTTATGATTCATCGAGCTGTGTAGTGATGACTTGTGTTCTCTTCTAAGCATTTGTTACACCTCAATTAAAATATTACTTGAAAAAAAATATTTCTTATAATATTGCCTGAATAAAACAAGTTTGAAAAACAACTAACATAGAAAAAAAAAAAAAAGAAGTCTTGTTTCTTGTGCAGTGACAAAAGGTGAAAAAAGAAAATTTTATATAAGACTTGCTCCATAGAACATATATTATTCAACATTTCCTAGATAATTTCTCCTTATTTTAAAATTTGCTTTAATAGCAGGAAAGTTTACAAACAAATCTTTCATATCAAAGCTACTAGAGTGATTATTCTTATATTTTACCTACTAAAGTTACTAAAAGTAATGTGAAGGCTAAAGATACTATGAAGGAGAAACTATTCCACTTATAGGACTATATTAATCTCATTGTATTTTTAGCTATTATGTCTCAGACATTTTTGAAAGTCTAATGGAAAAAAAAAAATTCTCTGGAATAATGCCCAAGCCCGCGGCCACACAAAATCTGGCATATAGTTACTAGTAGTGTGGGAATTTATTGGAATTTTTGTTGTGATCTAAATAAATTTAAATGCCCTCTCATATTTAAAGAATCACTTTACCAAAAATAAAACTTTTAAAGTGTAGATTAGTATAAATGCTTTTCATAAATCAAATTTCAATTACTTATTTTCACCAAATTTGAATAAACCCTCTTATGTAAAATTTCAGAAGTTGGAGTTAAAATGCTAAACCACCCTACCCATCATAAAATTGCTATCCATCATTACCTGGACTGTGGCCTTCGGAAGCCATGCAAAAGAAATAAATATCTTTTCCTTTATGTTAAAACCAGCAAAACACACCATCAGAAATGTAGTCAAAATTCGTATCAATACTGCAATGCCCAGGGTGGCAACACACAGGCCTGTAAAAAATAATTCATTTTTAGACATAATGAAATACTGCGGGAGAAATTGAATCTCATGGCTATTAGTTCAAAATACTATCAACAGAATAATCTAAATATTAAAAAGTTTAAAAGACAACAATGGTTAGGCATAATTTATCAAAACATCAATATTAAGTCTCAATCAAATCATTTGTTTAAAAGAAGGTATATTCCCTAGATTAAAATGAGAAATTAACTAAATATATTGGAGTTTCTACAATGGAGAATTGAGTGTTACTTCTCTTATGCTTTATAGCAAAAACTATACTTCCATGTGTTTACTCAACAAGAATTTATTAAATGATAACTATGCATGACAGGATTTGGACTAGATACTGGGTACATAAAAAATATAATGTACAGATTTTGCTTCTATGAATTTCAAAGTCAGAGGAAGACAGAAACACAAACAACAAATTAATATACTATAAGGTAAGTATAGTATAAACATACTGGTAAGAGAGAAAGAAGAAGAAAAAATTAACATTTTCACCAAAATGGTTGAGAATTCTTTACAGAGTATAAGGCTAAAGGTGATATTTAAAGTATTTAGTCTATGGCCATGCCACCCTGAATAAGCCTGATCCTGTCTGATCTAGGAAGCTAAGCAGAGTCGGGTCTGGTTAGTACTTGGATGGGAGACCACTAGGAAGACCAGGTGCTGTAGGCATAAAAAATTAAAAATAAGGGATTGTAAGATGACAAGGCCCTCACAATCTGTGAGGTCGACCAAGGGTTGCCTCACCTAAAAAAAATTTAAAAAAATAAAAAAATTTAACGGGAAGTATGGAGACAATCAGCCAATCAGAATAGAGTTGGTTGGGCACTGATCAATCAAAATAGACACTGACAGTATACATCTGTTTTACCATATTGGGTGTATACACTCACTGCCCACTAGCCCTGGTTCACATGTACAGGACTTCATTCGGTCCTTTAAAATCCTTTCCTGATAATTATAAATTCATCCTGATTAGCAAAATAAGGGATTGTGAAAGGGCCACTGCAGGCTACTGAATCTGAGAAAGGCTCAGCTAAGGTGACTGCTAAGTAATAGGTGATTTTTAAAAAAGTAACACTTGTTAAGTGTTTACTCTGTGCCATGTTCTACATTAAGCCTTAAGTTCATTGCTTTACTTAATCTCTATAACCTGTGGGGCAATTTTTCTCATTTCACAGTTGAAAAAAATGAAATTCAGAAAGGATAAATAAATTTCTCAAGTTCAAAGGTTGTAAAACACCAGATAGATATTGCTGGAGGATCTGTTGTGAACCTGCAATATGGTTTCTTTATAGAAAAGTTCTGTGGCTGTTTGGGGACAGGTATTCCTCCCAGGTTGACAGATTTTCTTGTATCTTATTGCCTGAAGTACAAGATACAAGAGATGATACCATTCCCAGGAGAGAACATCGAAAGTTTGGGGAGAGGATGATGAGGAAGCTTTCGACACACTAAGTCTGAAGATTTGTGGGATTTATAAGTGGTGATGTCCAATTAGCAACTGCATATATTGAGTTAGAGAAAAAGATTTTAGAAGTATGTAGTTTATAATCAAAGCCCCTGAGTATAGATGAACTCAGAGACATGATGTAGAGTTAGTAGTATATAGGCTTTGGAAGAAACTTAGATAAAGAGTAGCATTTAAGCCACATATAGTGGAAAGAAGGAATTAAAAGGCACTAGAAAATATGAATTTTCAGAATTCAACGTAAAAAGTGTTTTAAAGAGGTCAATAGCACCAAGTGTTGCTGAGAGATCAAATAAAATAACAGACAGCTATTCAGTGGATTTAGCATATAAGGTTGGTCAGAGCGGGGCTGGTGGTGTGATGGGGCAGAAGCTGGACTGAAACGTATTAAATAAAGGAATGAGAGTTGAAATGGAAAAGGGAGATCTGGTTACTTCTTTGGACAAGTTTGGAAAGAGGAATGGAGGGGTAGAGTGGTAGGTGAAGGGGACAGTAAAATGGAGAAAGGATACTTTTTAATTGTAGTTAAATACACATAATAAAATTTATCATCTTAACCATTTTTAAGTGTCCAGTTCAGTAGCACTGAGTTAAACATTCACAATTTTGTGCAACTAATCTTCAGGACTATTTCGTCTTGCAAAAACTGAAACTTTTAATTAAACAACAACTCCTCATTTCCCCCTCCCTACAAACCCTGGCAACCACCATTCTACTTTTTCTCTCTACTAATTTGAATATTTGGGATACCTCGTAAAAATGAAATCATATAGTAATAGTCTTTTTGTGACTGGCTAATTTCACTTTGTATAGTGTTCCCAAGGTTCATCCATGCTGTAGCATGTATTAGAACGGAAGGATATTATTTTAAGATAGGAGAGATTAGAGTCTGTTTAAATTCTGAAGAGGAGAAAACTGAAAAGTATATTTGAAGACATGTGAGAAAAGGGGAAGAATCTATGTGTGAGATTCAGAAGGAGGATGGCAGGGGAAGGATCCCTAGGATGGATGGAGAATATCACGATGCGAGAAAAGGAGGAAATAATGAGTATATATGTGTGAATTAACTTTAAGTGCAGTGCTATGAATTAAGAGATTTTTAATATGATGGCTTTTGAATGCATAAATGGATAAAAGAACTCACTAGTTACCTTTAAAATTCTGGCTCTTGATTAGAACAAGGCTAGATGAATACTCTTATTCTTGGAAAAAAATTTCAAGGCCTGCAGTTTTTGATAGTACTAAGCAGTGTTACTTTTCTTTACAAGGAACAATATTAAAGATATAAAATTTTCTGTCTTAGACTGGCAAACATTATTTTCTAACTACTCTAAAAGTTTTATATCATTATTAAACTTTTATATAATGTGGCAATGGGAAACACCGAACAATACCTACTAAAGATATTTCAACTGTATATAAAAAAGAGTTGATTTTAGCAAAAGTATTACTTTGAAATTCTTACCTACAGTTTCTGGTCTGAGAGATGCAACAGATACCTCTGCTCCAATTAGTCCAAAAAGAAGGGGCTGAAAGATGTCCCAGGCAACTGCAATAATTCTTTCAACCTCTGCCTAAAAGAAACACACATGTGTGCACACACACATATTTTTATTATGTAAAGTTACAAGTTCTAAGAATTTTGCTAATTTGAAATTTGAGTCAATTTGACCCGAGATGGGCTTAATTTGTATGACATTTATAAATAAGAGGTTAGTTAGAATGGAGCAAAATATCGCATAAAGATATTTCTAACACAGTTAAAAATATTATATGAGTACTTTACTGTTGCTTTGCAAATGGATGTTAATTATAAACAGTCCTATAAAGTAATCTTAGGAGAACTTCTACTTCTGAATACGTGGTGTGTACATTTTGTAATACTTAGTTTTATTTCATAGTTTAAAATTTTGTTATTTTCGTTCAACAGTGTGACTTAGAGATCTTTTATTAGTACATATATCTAGATATGTACCTTAGTATTGCTGCATAGAAATCTATGGTATAGAAATACCATAGTTTATTTAAGCATTTCTTTACTGATGGAACTTTAAGTTGTTGCCAATTTTATCTTTATAAAAAATATTATTTAAAGTTATTTCAAATTACACACAAAAATAAAATACCGGTATAGTAAAGTGCTATGCCAGCTATTGATTTATTGCCCTACTGGTTTTTTTCATTGTTGCTCTGCAGAAAATAGAGCTGGACACTTTAAACATTTCTCTTTTGTTAGCTGGCATCACATCATGTTTTATCAGCAGACATTGCTGAAGTGACCCTGCCAGAGGAAGATGTTCTTCCTCTTGGTTTCACTGGGTCCTCCAGCAGGATCCAACAGCACCAGGCTCCTCCTGTAGCCCAGGTCGCCAGAGTTGGGTGGTGGTGGTGGTGGTGGTGGAGGAGGAAAGGGGTGTTCTATCTCAGCTTTAGGGTTTTATAGCTGCTATTCCTATATTCATTAGGGGTATCTTACAAGCCAATACCTTGTTATCTGATTTCCCAGTATGGTTAATAATAAACTTTCTGTATTCCAGTTACTATGTGATTTCTCTTTCCTGACATGACCCTAATTGATATAAGTACTAACTTTAAAACACATAATGCAAAAACCTTAGGAAAATTTGACAAAACCGACTATAGTAATACTGAAACGTTTATGGCAAAAAAAAAAAAAAAAAAAAAGGTGACAAACCAGGAGAAAATATCTGTACTAAGTACAACAGAGTAAGAAGCAATATCTAGTCAATAAGAAAAAGACATCAAATCTAATAGAAATGGGCAATGTGTATGGACAAATATTTCAAAGAAGAAACTTGAGTGACCAAAAATAAGATGCTAAAACTCAGTAATCATAGAAACATAAACTAAAATGATATACCATCTTTTTGGGGACAGGGCCTAAAATACATTAAAAAGTTGGAAAATACACTAAAAAATTTTAATAACATCAACCTTTGTAAGATTGTTAAAACCAGAGGCTAGAAGTAACCTAAATGTATAGCTGTAAGAAAATAGTTTTAAAAAAACTTATGGTGTAGCTGTGTGTGTGTGTGTGTGTGTAGATGAAGAGACATACATAAGAGAGTAACTGGAGATAAATATGAAAAAAAAAATGTTCCTAGATTTCTCTTTGGGTTGTGGAAATATGTTGACCTTCTATATAATCAGCTTCAGGCAGTTCAAAGTTAAGACAAATGCAGGCAAAGATGTTTTGTTTGGTTTATAACAGTCTTTTCTATACCACCCATATTATAGTTTTTCTGAAGAATAGTGTAATTAGAACTGATCAAAGTTTCCCTTTCCCAATCCTTTGTTTTTCCGTGCTCATAGTTAATGCCCACTTGCAGTAATAGGCTTTAGTCTCACCCATGCTAGAACTACTTTTATGTTCTATTTCAAATTATATGGTTCCTTTCCACTGTTTAACTTTTTATCCTGTAACTTATTAGAGACTTAATTTTAAATTGCAAAGTTTAGAAGTATAATCTTTTTAATATACTTGGTATGTGTTACAAATAGATGTCCAAATACAAAAATGTTCCTTGTACGATAATGCTACAGTTGTATTTATTATAGGGTAATACAAGTCACTTTGTAGTCAGGTAAATCTGAGCTTAAATCCCAGTGCAATTTTTGAATTTTGTGACCTTGGACATGTTATTTAAGTATTTCTGACTCATAGTCTCTATAAAATGAAAATAGTAATACTTTTAAAAGGGTTTTTGTATTTTTTTTTTAATTTAACAAGAATATCCACTTAGCACCTGGAACAGATCCATACAGAGTGGCAATAAAAATTTATTAGTTCCCTTCCCTCTTTTTCCCCATGATCATATAATGTAATGAATTGGTTGTATTTTTTGAAGACTTTTAAAGAGGTGGTGACAGAAAGAATTTACTTGTAAACTTCAATTTGAAGAAATTTACTACAAGCATATTTGAGAATTTTCCTGTTGAATAAATAAAAATATTTAGTTTACAGAACTGTTGTCTTTAGGTAGAGGAATTACGAATAAATTTTTTCTTTCCTTTTATTTCTGACAAGTTTTTAAAAAGTTCTATAATAAGTATATACCACTTTTATACACAGAAATAAACTTTATTTAAAAAATATATTGTTTAGCAATTTATTTTTATAAATGCTGAAAAAACGTCATCATTGAGAAGTTAAAAGAGGGTTTATAAAACGCTATTGCCAGGTTAACTTCCTAGGTGTTGAACAAGGGGTCACAGTGTAATGCAGTAGCATCCTTTCACTAAGTGAAAACTGTGACCTTGGTCCTGGGGCAAAGGAGCAGACAAGAGGGCTTCAGAGAGCAGGGTGTATTGGTTAGAAGCCCAGGCTAGGATGGAATACAGCAGAGAGATGAGGGACGATGAGAGTACTCAATATACAAGTTTATGTTTCAGCTTTGTTCTTGTCAGATGTTAAGTTACTTGAAATTAGAAAGTAGAATTTAATGATATGGGTCTTGCTTTTTAAAAAAAATGTAGACTTGAAATAAGCCTTAGAGCCGAGCCTCCTGATGAGGCAGCAAACCAAGACGCCCATCTACTGCCTAGAGCGGGGCTTCAAAGGGACTCTCTCCTTTCCCTTAAAGCCCCATCTATCTCAGCCCATTTTTCTGTGGCTCCAATACCCTCTCTACACAAGGTTCTCGACAGCCCCTATCAATCCATCCCTTCTCGAAAGCAATTCGAGCCAATTATGCTTGTCCTAACTTTACACCAGACCCTTATAAAGTGAAAGCCTTCTCTATCTGAATGCTGTTTACCCACAATGAAATTCTATCTTTAGTAGATCTCTGCAGAGATCATTTAATTGAATGTAATTATGTATTTAAGCTCAAGATTTATAACCTTTATGTATTTTCCATGTGTCATTACTTCGGGCTTATTTTGAACCATTGTCTTCAAGTTTTCCGAAATAATATATCTGCATTTAGTTTAGGTCACCCACATTTAATTCTTCATGAAAAAGAATACCATGTGATCCTGTCAAGATCAAATCTACAAAAATGTATCTTGAAATTAAAATAAATAAATGGCAACCAGCTAGTTTCCATAATATACATTAAGAAAATGAATATTCTTAATCGTCTTGAAAATTGGTAAGAAAAACCAAAATAATCTTTTGGAAAATTAGCACAGGCATTCGAACAAACTGACTAGTAGACATATGAAAAGGTGATAAGCTTCACTCATAAAGAAATGCAAATCAGATGAATAATGACATATATTTTTCACCTATCCAATTAGCAACGTATCTGAAGACTGAACATACTCAGATCAGAAAAACAGATCTTACATACTGTTGGTGGGAATATAAATTGGTACAGCTATTTAAAACAGCAGGTTGATACTATCAAGTTTCAATGTGCATACTCTGTTATAAAGCAATCCTACTTCTAGGAGTTTATCCTATAGATAAACTCAAAGATATGCTATATTTTGTTGATTTTAAGATACACATTTCTTTTTACATTTAAAGATTTTTGAAATTAGGATGTCATGTCATAGTTGAATTGGTAATATTCTTTTTCTTTCTTGGTGGCATGCAAAAAAATGTTGTCTCCTAAACTTGATAGTGTCAGAGTTTATGAAACGTGGTATAAAATAAGGATATTTTATTGAAGAACTTTTTGTTTAGCAGAAAACTATAATCAATTTAAACATGTGTTAGTAAGGGACTGGTTTAATATTATACAGCTATACAATGCAATACTTACAAAGAATAAGAAAGGTATCATGGAATTATGGCCATGATATATTTTAAGTAAAGACATCAAGTTATAGATTGGTATGTCAGGGGAAAAAAAAGAATGTGTGTGTATGTGTACGCGCATGTGCGTGTGTGTGCGTGCATTTGGGCATACATTTGTATGTATATAGAAAATAGCTTTTATGGTTAAATAATTTATTAATTTGATGTTAAGAAAGTATCTGGAAAGGAAAAATTAATCTGGTCAGAAAATAGTTGTGAGGAAAACTTAAAATACCCTTCACCTTTTTGCTAGTCCACCCCAGGCCTGCAAGGAAAGCCATGACCAACGTGCACAGTCCTCCTGACCCAGGGAAACCAAAGTACACGCTGCTGAACACGGCCAGCACAGACAGCCCCAAAACAAGGAATGCTCTCTTCCACACAAGTTGGGCCTGGAGGAGAAAAAAGGTTGATTAGCTCAATTATTTCACATAACTGACTTTTAATTACTAATTATTTCCATCTTCAGGAGTTAGTGAAAAATAAAAATGCCTGTATCTGTGCACATAATTGCAAGACATAACATTTACTTTCCTTTCCTTAACAAAAGTAGAATTAGCACATGTATGAACATAGGTTCCTTTATCAGGAATAAGGGCTTCTGTTGTAGGTGTCGATGCAGAATATCACAGAGCTAAATGCAATAGCAGAAAAAAGTACGTGGGGTTTGGACCAGAGAGACCAGGGTTAAAATTCTAGCTCTTTTACATCATTGGTGTATGTGTGGCACCTTAGACTCTCTGAGTTTTATTTCCTCCTCCTTGAAAGCTGTTACATCACAGGCCTGTTGTGAAGGCTAAACATATGATATTGTTATTATTTTTAGGCTTGCTGTTTACTCTTTAATGTGATACTCTCCTGGTTTTTCTTTCCAATTCTTGAATACCAAGAAGTTTTAAGAGGCTATAGCAGGTTTTTTGTTATTGTTGATTTTTAAAGTTTATGAAATGTGTACCTCTCTCCCTTTAGTTTTCCCTGTTCAGCCTTTTAAACTTCTTGATCACTTTAGAAAGCACACAGGTCTTTAAAAGTGCTTGACTTGGCAGCGTGCAGGCTCTGGAGGTGAATTAACTGAGTTCATTCCCAGCTCTGCTGCACTCTAGCTTTGTGACTTTGTTCAAGTCACTTCTCTCTAAGCTTTGATTTCCTTACCAATAAAATGGTCATATGAATAGTGTTCTCATTAGGCGTTGTTGTGTGGATTGCACCAGATCAGTGCTTCCCAAAAGAACATCCAGTGATGATGGAAATTTTTATAACTGCACTGTCTATGGAAATATTCTATATCTGTTATAGCCACAGGTAGCTAGTAGCTGCCATGTTGAACAGGGTGGCAGTTTATTATACTTATCACATCATTTTATACACAATAAGCAACCAAATGTGAGCCATCATTTTTCTCTTTATTTTGTTGTGTAATCAGAAAAATCCTGACATTTTCTTTTATGAATTCATAAAATCATTTACAGATAATTTTACTTAGAATCTTTTAAAGCACAAAGAAAATTCAAAACAATATACCGATAATAGAAATATTAATTTTCTTGCTTAAGTTTCTACTTTAGTTATGTTTCTAATACCATTCAAAATGCTCCGAAATCTTCAAAATGCCAATTCTTATAGAAAAAAACAATTTTTATGTTTATCTATCCTAAGAGACTTAGGAGGATAGGGGAAACAAACAAAATATTTATTTCTCATTAAAAAATCATTGTGTACAGTTAAGAACTTTGATCTCGGTTATAAATATTGTACTATATTTTAATTAAATGTTAAGGTCTATCTATTTGATAGTATTAGAATCTAAGGTATTTTGATGCTAGAAAAAGGGCCCCAAAAGCCATTTTGTGTCTTGACTTAGCTGAATTTATGAATAGTAAATAAAAATGGAAATAATAAAAAATAAATAAATGTTAAAGAATTAAAAACTTGTAAAGCCTATCATTTTGGAATGATATTACTTGTTTTACAGTGAAGTTTGAAATGTACAGAATATAAATTTGAGAACAGAAATTTCAGGACTGCATTAAAATCTTACACATTTAGTCCTCTTCATGGACAGCACCGACAGAGCAATAAGCAGTTTGAAAATGGGGGTTGTTTTTCTAAGTCTTATCCTTCACATTGGCTTTGAGGAAAGTGTTGCAGAATGTTTTCTCAATGGCATTTTAGAGCATGGCTTTCCCATATATTATGTTTTTTTTTTTTTTTTTTTTTTTTTTTACCTGGTCACTGCTTGGAAAGTACTGAATAAAAAATCCAAGAAGACACCCAGTTGCCACACCGATTACCACTTCTAAAACTCCTCTGAAGACATTAAAAACTGTGGAGCCTTAAAAATGCATAGAAAGAAAAACTTCAGGCAGCACTCTAAATCCATAAATAAACAGACAACTTTAAGCATCAACAATAAAGCATCAAATTACACTGAAGGTAAAGTTTACAGATATTTCCTGCTCTCACATTCTTAAATATATGTTTTAAAATGTCTAATGAACCTATTTTAAAAGAAAGGTATACATATATGAGAGATACATTTCAAAACAGGCATGAGCTACGACTTGTGTACTTTTTGTATGTCGACTGCCATAAAAACTTACTTAAACGACCTAAAATAATGAAAGATAAAATTCATGATTCAGAGCTAATTTGTTCTGCTATATCATATGCCTAAGCTGGGTGAGTAGACAGACCTAGTTTTCACATTGCTATTTAAGAGCCTGATTTTTAAATAATGAGTGTACATTGATTTAGTAGCTCTGATATTACACAATACAGTAATTTGAGAATTTGGCAATTGAAATCAAGATTCTTTTCTTGCTATAATCAATGTGGGGGATTCGCCCCTTGTTAAGTGTTTATTGTGAAAGAAAATCTGAAAAGAAATTATTTTTGAAATTGCTCTTAGAAGAGTCTTTTTTATTTGCTTAGCTTCTTAGAAATATCAAATATTGACGTAAATAGAACCTGCATTTTCCTCCATAGCATAAAAAATTTAGGAAACTTTAATTTAAAAAAACTTTTTAGTACACTGTATAGAAAATTATATTAAAATTGCTCAACACATAAAGCCCTTCTTCACACACTATTATTCTAAGAATAAATGTACTAACAAGTTATTGTGATCTCTTGTTATTGTAGTGAAGGATACAGAACATGCCATCCCAAACTATGTAAGTTGGCATAAGGATTATTTTGAGCTGAAGGCAATTGAGAAGAAACAGGTACATGAAAAGCTCCTTGCATTCCCTTTATTTGCTTAAAACCCAGGTATAAATTTATAAAGGTGTACCTCTCCTCCTCTCTATCGGGGACATAGGAGTTAACCACTGATACAATGAGGGACCCTCATCAGCTCGGAGACAGCACCAGAGGAATCTGCATAACAATTTTTGCTGAAACCAGCCCTGTCTACCATTAGTTTCCTCAGTTATTTGCCTTTCCACAATCTGCTGCCCCTAAAATCTCAACGTCCTTATCCTTTGGCAATTCTCTAAAAATTACCATTCTTTGCTAAGATGCTACATAAACCCAAATTCTAACCACCCCTTTGAATTACCCATCACCAAGTACTCCACAATACACATGCTAATAAACCTTTTATCTCTTGTTAATCTGTCTTTAAAGGGCCCCAGGCCAATGAACCTAAAGTAGGTAGAGGGGAAGCAGTTTTTCTTCCCCTACAATTTCATCATATTTCTTACTTAAAAACACGATACCTTTGTAGTAATTTTATTTAGCTCAGACTCTTTATTTAGCTTTAACTTTTTGTTAGACATTGTGTGACTGTCAAAATATGTAATAATAACATATTATTATCACAGTAAATAATTTACTAAGAATGTGTAGAAAGTAACTGATTACTTTCAGTCTCTTGTATAGTAAGGTTGTTTTTGGGGGAAAAAAAAAAAAAAAGACTTCTTGGGCTCCACCTCTGAAAATTCTGATTCAGTAGGTCTGGCAGGGCTTGGGATCTACATTTTAAAGAGGTTCCATGTAGTTCCAAATTAAAAGGTCTAAGGACTACACTTAAGGGGATAGGGTGGAGGGAACATTGTCCAGGAGTAAAGTTTTTAAAGGTACCCACAGCCTCCCCACTGCCCTCCCTGCCCCTCCTCTTCCCTTCTCCCCTGTGATTCTAATGCGAACTCTGTTGCTCTTATTAAAGAAAAAATCATAGGACTAAAATGGTGTCACTGTGTTAAAGGCCATGATACAAAACCTAGATCTGATATCTGATTAAACTGCAGTTTCAACCTCTCAGAAATATAATTTTGATTAACTAGTCTCAAATTTCCTGTCATGTGGGCTCTCTCCATCCTCTATAGAAGGAATAGGCAATCTATAAACCCTTGTCTACCCCACCCCATAAAAAAGGCATTTTGGTCTAAAAATAATTTCTTTTCTTTTGTTAATAGCAACTTGCCCTACTTTTTTTTTTTTTATAACAATCTTGCACTTTGTATAACCCCTCATAGTGCACTTCTAGTTGCTAAATGGGACGCTGCCCAATTCATGAATCGCTTAATAAAGCCAATTAGATCTTCAAATTCACTTGGTTGAAATTTGTTTTTTAATGCTCTAAAGCCACATTTTCCATTCCCAAACGTTATGATTTAATCGGTCTAAGGTAGGGCCCACATATGAATATTTTTTAAATCCGCCCCACAGCCCTCCACCCCAGGTAATTCTAGTGGGCAGCTGGGGCTGAGAACCGCCATTGTTTTAAAGGTTTATACCAAGAAAGCACCGAGAACTAAGTTTGGATAGGTACAGTAGAGTTAAAACAGTATAATAAGATTCGACTTATTATTAGGGAATTCCCATTGGTTCTTGAACAAGCAAGTTGCATTATGAAAGCCATGTTTTGATAATATTAATTTACCAGTGAGACACGGCAGGGACTTGATGTAGGGACAACTGGGACAATGGGAACAGGTAAGATTCTCGGTAATCGATATAATCACAAAATGGTAAGATAACTACCAGAGGGTAGAGAGGGAATATATAACTTTTTAAGCTCTGTTCCCACTAAATAGTCTGAAGTTAAATTTAGCTAAAATTACATTTTATAAATAATATGAAATTACAAATCTTATCTTCTAATCTTGGACATAGATTAAAAAATGAACTTAGGTGTGTGCTGTGCCAAAGGACATAAGGTGTTGAATAACAGTGGGAGAAAAAAATGCCTTAAGTTCCTTTTTTATTACTACTTAAAACAAAATAAATCCATACCAGACACTTATTAATGATACTTATTGAAATCACTACTGTTATTACCCATAAAACGTTAAAGATGCGAGAACAAGAGTTGTTCCTTCCACTTGGTCTGCTATCATTTGTGCTCATTGAAAAATCTACTCATCCCTGTGTGAAGTCTTCAAGATTAAACTTTCCTAGATAGATCCATACAGAAACTGTTCTCCTTTAAACTCTCCTACTCTGCATTTCCCTTTAATGCATTTCCCATACTTCCTGAGCAGTTTGTGTCTAGAGGGAGAAGGGAATAAAGATAGGAAGCTAGTGGTTCCTCTTTAGGTACAGAACTAACTCTTAGAGCTGCTTTCTCTATTTTAGTTTGCCATAATCAATCATCAAACAAATATGCCATGTTTATAACATCATAATCTATGTCTCTACAGCTTAAGAGAACATCACGTAGTAAACTGATCAGTTTACCTGTCGAAAAGGCCATGCCCAAGCATGTGTTGAAGCCAGTGATGGCCAGAATGTCATCAAAGCTGCCAGCAGCCATGAGTAAGGTCGGGACACCTTTTTCAACACCATATCCTCCTCCCTGCAAAAGGAGCATTGAAGGCACCACAACAGCTGGAGAGACAGCACCTAAGACAAAACTAAGCAGGCAGCACGTTAAACATTTACAATTGTACCTTACTCATCATCAATACTACTATTGAAATTACGATAACCTTTACTCGTTTAGAGGTCATGCTTTAATTAGTCTTTCCAATGACAGTGACGCACCAAACCAGAAATACCTTCACGTACAGGTTCTGAAGAATACTTTTTCAAAGTATGGCCATGGGCAACCTGAAATGGAAGCACTTTGGTTGCATACACACACACACACACACACACACACACACCACATTATATATATATTTTTATCTCTCATGGCCTGTATTAGAAGTAAGAACTGACAGTGGAAGGAAGAGATAGCAGAATCATATAATCATAATAGTATGGTGACAGAAGGAGGAAACCAGTGCTAATTGCTGATCATTACTGATGTACTTATTATCCTTTGGGCAGATCTAGCAGCTCTCTCACCAGAGAGTGTAGGTAAAAGTCCCTTACTTCCTCAATACTTTGGGTTATTATAACCACTGTAAAAGTTAGCACCTATAACGTCATATACTATATTTTGAAATAATAATATTTATATGCTAGAATAGTAATAGCAACATTATGCTGCAATATCCATGTTGTATTTTCTGATGTTCTTAAGAAAATGTTATTATGCATTCTCTTGTGTAGAATCAGAGAAAGTCCTAAATGTCCGTGCATATGTTCAAATGACAAGGAAAAATCATTACCCCAGTATAAATCCCCATTGCCATGGTAAACCCATCAGGAAATGGGCAAGAAGAGCAGACGTGCATGCTTCCACAAGACAAGGACCCATGGATAATCGTATACAAACACCCTTCAACTTCTTCAGGGCCTGAAATATAAAAATAGACATACTAAAATAATACTCTAAAGACGTTCAGAGAAAATGACATTAACTGTCTTTTCTTCAGTATTCAGACCATGTCTGGATCATGATGAATTTTCCAGAGAAAGAGTTTTTAACAAACATTTCAGTGTTCTAAGCTTTTCAGAGATAGCTTATTTAGTCCTCAGAGCAACCCTATGATATAGGTAAATTATTATCACCATTTTTAGAAGTCTTCATTAAAAAAGGCACAAGCTAAAGTTATTTACCCAAGATCATAAAATTAATGAGTGGTGAAGCTCAGTTTGAACCCAGGAAGGCTGCTCTAGCATCTGTGCTCACAATCACGACACTAGCTGATTTACCCACCTTGGTGTTAGCTTAATATATAATTTGTGGCTGGAGAATGAACCTAGGGTAAAGACCTTCATCCCCAAGAGCATTCATTCCTGCATTCAAACACATACATAAAAAAAAAAAGCATACCTGAGACTTATTCTATATATTAGGCAGTTTCCTGGGCTAGTATAGTTAGCCCTAGACAATTGTATAGGGCTTCGTACACCTAAATTATGCCTTCTCTCTCATGACCATTATTTATATCTATGGCCTTCTCATCAGAGAAAGAGGGAGGGGATTTTATTCTTCTTGGTGCTGTCCCCAGACAGACAGTAACTCTACCTTTCTCCAGTAAAGAGCATGGGAGAATCTTCTAGGGATACTCTTGCAAGAAATAAATTTCATTCTCTTCTTGAGAATGCCACGCAAAGTGTCCACATTCATTTCTTAAATCTCAGTAATTCTAAATACTTTCAGCATTGGAAAAACAAAATCCCTAGTCAACAGTTAAAAATTTATACTTCGGTACCTTTGAATCAAGCCCAAGGCCAGCGCGAACCAATATGACAGATAGGGCTATGCTTCTCAAAGCAGAAGACCACTTGTGCTTGATCTGTACATTATCACTGATGACAGGGATATTTCTGATGAGAAACCCAGCAAGCAGCATGCCTAGAATGGAGAAGTCAAATAACTTTTTAGTTAGTTTTCAAATACAAAAAATATTTTTTTGGCAATTCGGGTGTGAAAGAGACTACCTTATAATTCCAGGAACCACTTCCTTTAGCTTAGTACTTATATAAAATTATGTTAAACTTTAATTAAAAATTAAAATACTATGACAAAATAGAGGAGCTAAGAAAATCTTTTAATTCACAGATAAAAATGATAAATTGGAATAATTAATAATCTTAAATGACTGAAGCTGAAAAACAAGATGTAGTATTTAGATAGAAAGTGTGATCAAAGTCTAAATATAAGATGTTTTAATACAACACCCAATTCAGTCACCCCTTTGTGTGCAAATTGAAAACAGGTCCTAAAATTATTTGCTATGCTAGATTACCTGAAATATTAGTAAATACCTATATGGGCTCTATTTTAACTTCAAACCAGATAATTTCATAAAAGCACATAACCTGCTTTGCAAAGGCTTAGAAGTGAATTATGATGAAATGGATTGACTGTCATGTCAGCTGGTGACTCATATATATATATATATATATATATATATATATATATATATTTACCTTATTCTTTAATAGTTGCAACAGTATCTCACTGTTTAGAAATATCATAATTTTGGGACCAGTAATGGACCAGTTCATACACCAAGTATTTATTAAGCACCTACAATCTGCAGACCCTTCTGATACCCTGGTAATACAGAGGTGAGCTAGGCCAACATGTCCCCTATTCTATAGAGCTTAGATATTTATAGGTTTGTACAAGAATTTACACAGGATAACTCCTAGCAGTGGAAATGTTAGAATCCAGGGCATAGATATATACCATTCTTATAGATATTGATGAATTTCTGACCAAAAATAGTGCACTAACCTTACATTTCATTAAAATGTCAATAGTAATGTACTGAAACTTAAAACGTGGATCAAAACCAGTCTTAGATTGACTATAGCATAGAACTACTTGAAATCAAAAGGAATAATAATCTCATAAGAACTCAAAAATATGTTAACAGTTTCTTTAGGAGTTTTAGGGGAAATGGGAAAGCATTTTTATTCCCAAAATTAATGTGAAAACAATTTCTCTGGGACACCATCCTTTTTGCAAATGAGCTGGATTGACCTGGCCACCTGACTGTGATTTGGGAGGTGTTTTTCTCCTGCTTGTAAGCCCATGGGGGCCTCGCTCTCTTGGTTGTGAAGAACGTCTTCTTTGTTAACTATTTTTTCCCCTTAATTTGTATTATAAAGTTGTTTAAACTATGCCAAAATTATCAATGTATGGTCAATTTTATTTCGTCTACTCTCAAGTTATTTTGAAGCAAATCTTTATTGAAAAAAATTAGCCAAGAAGTCACTCACATCACTAATGAACGAGTATAGTGTCACCATGAATGCTGGTTGATATTTTTATTTATGTTAATGAATAAGATAAAAATTCTTGTTAGAACTTCACTCGTGTATCAATGACATGAGTAACTTACAATATATCCAATATATATGATTTGTAGCATTTGCTGATTTCTGTAGTGTAGATACTTCCACCATGGCCCATGTTAAGCTACCAACATGGTATTACCAGCACATCATTGTACGGTATTTCCATAAGCTCAAGAACAGAGATAAGGAGAAATGTAGTATGATAATATGAATTGACCTGTTTTGAGTATTTACTGTTCTTGTGTTTAATGCAAGTTATACAATTGTAAGTATACATAATTTAGCTTTTTGAAATCGCCATGTTAAAGAACTGGCTCAAAAAACTCAAAGTTTCACAGCTTTTAGCTCTAGCACAGAAAATATAGAAATAGTTTATGCCTTTATCTCTTAAACCTTCAATACTACTTTTTAAATATAATTTACTCTGGAAAAAAAACAGACATGTTTAGCACTTACCAAGAAGAGGAGGCAATGGAGGCAATCCAGGTAACTTAATGAGCCCCAAAAGTTTCCCTCCAATGATGGCACAATAAAAAAGGATTATAATTCCAAATAGGTTTCCTCCAGGAAGGCATTCACTGCCAGTAATTGACCAAACTACAGCCCACAGAAGAACAACAATGGTAACTGAAATAAACCAGAAAAACTGGTTTCTATTAATAAGTTGTCATATAAATAAGTTTCTATTAATAAGTTGTCATATAAAAGTTTTAATATAATCTAAAAAGTTTTAAAATAAATACTGAGTACGTATAAAAATACTTATAACCATGTATAAGTTTTAAAGAACATCAGTAATATGAACAACTGGGTAATTACCATCTCGAGAAACAGGATATTACCAGTGGTTTTGAATCCACCAATGTGCTCTTCCTAATCCCATTCTCCATCTCCCTTCATGTTGCCAGAAAAAAAAAATACTATCTTGATTTTTTTTAACCATTTCCTTATTTTTAAAAATAATTTTACCATAACTATGTCACTAGTTAATATTAAAAAGAGAAATAACCACTATCTTTACCGTCTTCACAGGAACATGAGAATCCTTGAACAATTACACTCCAGTATTTTAGTCCTGCTTTGAATTAAACATTATTGTTTCTTTTCTATAGTCAATGTTCATTTAGAATTACCCACATGTTTACCTATTTTTTAAATTATCATTCGTTATGGCACCCCACATTTTTCATCTGCGACAATTATTTTGTTGCCTAAAGTATTCCCTTTAGTAGAGGCATGTTTTAGAAAGTGAAATACATTTCTCTATTTGAAAACCTTGTGTTATACAAAATTATACACCAAACATAGAAAGGCTCATGGAAAAATAAGAGTTGAGAAAACCACTTAAAACTCAAAATTTGTGACCAAAGCACTAACAAAAACAATAATCCTAATACAAATACCAACAGTTAAATCTCCACTGACATTTGGATCTCCCACTCTCTTCTTCACAGCCTAAAATCCTGGAACCACACTTTCAGTTAGAAGATGTAGAATCTTGAGGGCTTTGTTTTAGATAGAGAGGAGTTGCATCGAAATCTGATCCAGATTGTAGTCTTCTCCAACAATCAAATGTTGTTTTAATGTTTGTTTTTATTAACTGAGAGAAAAGTATCGGCAGCTTCTTCACCTGTACTATCAGCTTCTTTATTAGACAGCTTAATGTTGTGGAAAGTTCAAAAGTCTTTGAAGTCCCTAAAATCAGCAAGTAAGTGCCTGAAAAGAAAGCTCTTCCACAGGGATTTCAGCTTTTAAAAGGTCCTTGTGTTAGTAAGCCTTTATCTTTAATTGTAGGAAAGCATATACCTACCTTTTTTTTTTTTTTTTTTTTTGGTTTTCAATTCACTTTGCATTCACTTCTATTGCTTGATGATGTAACATTATTAATATAAAAATGCAAATTACATATTACACTGATATAATTCCCTATTTACCATTGCATATGAGCTGATTCATGGTACACAAACACTTTGTAGCAGAGTATGCTATATTTCACTTTAGAATCTGTTGGTAGCAAATTCTGTTTTGTCTGAAATTATCTTTATTCTCATTTTTAAAAGTTTTTTGGGTATACAGTTCTAGGTTAAGAGTTACTTTCTGTGAATTCCTTGAAAATATTATCCCTTGTTTTATTGGCTTTCACTATTGCTAATTTTAATTTTCAGTTTAATTTCAGCTCCTTTAGAGCATTTTTCTTTGGCTGTTTTTAAGTATGTTGTGTTTAGGTATGGCTTCTGCTTGGCTTGCTTAGTTTTTATGCTTTTCATCAATTCTAGAAAATTCTCAGTCTTTATTTCTTCAAATATTTCCTCTTCCCCATTCTTCCTGTTCTCTTTTTCTGGAAATATGATTAGATAGTCACACTCTTTTCTCCCTGTTGCTAACCCTAGTTTCCATATTTTCCATCTATGTCTGTATGTACTGTGTTCTAGATAAGCTCTTCGGATCTATTAGCTAGTTCACCAATTATCTTTTCACTCAATCTGCTGCCTAATCCAGCCACTGAGTTTTCAATTTCAATTATTGTACTATATCTTTCATTTCTAGAAATTCAGTTTGGTTCTTGTTAAATATTTGTTCATTTTTAAAATAGTTACATGTTGGGCACTCATATTTGCTATCTCTTCCTTAACTTCTTTATGGATATCAAAAATATTTTATATTCTATTTTGTGAAAAAGCAAAATTTCCAAAATTTGTTTCCTTGTGCATGTTGTGATTTTTGTTTGTATTTTCGTGATAGTGACCTCTTCCTTGGAACTTTATCTCTGAAAATTGTTGGAGCCTTAAGTTGAATGTGAGTTTTGCCAGATAGGATCTGAATTCGCTTCTACCATGTGCTTAGAAGTTTATAATTCAGGACTGCTTGTAGACATACTTTTAGCTTGATTATTTTTTCTGCAAATTTGGAGCACAAATCAGCATGAATTACACATTTTTAGTGGAGGTTTTCCCCTCCCCAGCCAGCACCCCAACTGAGACAGATAGGTTTAGTTGCAGGCTGCATCTACAAGGCAAGTTTACCCTAAATTCACCATCATACTGGGTTCCAACTTCATGTGGGTGAGGGAGAATGATTTCTCCTATTAAATTTCTTCTAACCCAGGCAGGCTCTAGCATAGCTTCCTATACTCCTTTAAATGAATCTCAAGTTCATTGGGGTTTTGCAGAAGACTCCAGGGTAAAAGCCAGGTTGAGTACTTCTTTATCTTACTTATACTTTGTTTTGGTGTCTGACGATTTCCTGTTTTCTTGACAGATAAAAGGTTCATTTAAAGAGACTTGAAATATTTTTTCAGATGTTTTCATTGGTATAAGTAAAAAGATTATTCACCAAGTTTTGTCTACCATATAGAGATCAAATTCAATGTCCCATTAAACCCTTACAGAATTATTTCAGATTTTCTAGGTTTATGATGCTATCACAGTAAAATAACTAAGTGGCCTTTAGCATTTTCCAACTGGCTATAAAGCCTGAAATTTCTATTCAGTATTAGAGGTATAAGGGAAAAGCAGGAATTTCCAGCTACTAAATTTTACTTTATCACAGAATAAACCCAATTTTATACTAAATTCAGAAAGGTAGAATTAGGAGTTTTCCACTTCAATGGAACTTTAATATATCATACACGAGATCTGGTTATGTACTTATTGATAAGAACAAATAATTACTGTGTCAATAATTACATATGGGTAGTATACTTGGCCAATAAATATATATTGGTAATATAAATTATATGTTGATAGGAATAAATAAATACTGTGTCAATAATTACATTTTTTTTCCACTTTAAGACCACTGCTTTTAAAATTTCTAACTTTCCTTTCCTTTCCCATATTCAAAATGCAGTTCTAAATACATAGTAAATGCACATTTATAAGGTATCTCTTAAATCATTTAATTCCATTAATAATTTACTTTTCAATAATTTACTTTGTCAATCTGTTATCTGTTTTACTATAAATGTTTTAACTAGAAATGTACCATAATTTGAATGGTAAAAGTTTAAAAAAATAATAAAAAGGACAGAAATTTTTTTCTCATGCTAGTTTAGAAACGTACCTAATTTCACTGAAAACATATCTAGAGCCTAAAATGTAATGTATTATACTTGGCTTTCATTGCCCCAGTTAAGAATGGTAAAAATACTTTCAGAGCTCCCAAATAAAACATGGCTATAGAGAAGTGAGTCTAATTTTTCAGTAAACATAACTTTTAGCTCAAACGTATAATATTCATCAACATATTTACTTTGGGAGGCATCATGTTTATTTCAACACAATTTTTGAAATTGTCTTTAAATTTGTCTTTTTAGACAATTTTCAACCCTTTCTTTTTCCTACTATTCTACATATCCACCAACATAAGTAATAGACACAAACACACACATTTCTTTTAAAACAAAAACAGTAGTATTCAATTTGAATATCCATTTATATTTATCAAATCGATATCAGAATGTTTGGCCGCCTCCAAAAACCAAACTTATTCTTAAAAGACAAATATATCCCAACCCTAACAATATTCAAAATCATGCTGAGAAAAATTCCCAAAGAAAAATCCCCAGAATATTTTAAGTAATAATAGCTCTATTGTAATAAGTTGAAATGCAAACTAAGATCCCTACTCATAAAATGACAATATTCATTCAGAAGTATAAACTGAGCCATGTTCTCTCAAACATTAGTTCCATTACCTAGCAATAATAACAACCAACATTTATGCAGTGTGTTTCTGTTTATAAGTGATTTCTCAATATTTTTTTTTTTTACTGGAGCCCTAACATAATCCTGTGAAATTACTCAGACACAGAAAAGGAAAAGGTCCTTGATCTGGGTTCCTTTCCTCTTTCTGATGGCTAGAATGGTGGTGACCACAGTGCTCTTAGAAGCCCCATGTCAAGAATGGGGGAGCCCTCCTTCAGCCTGAGCCCCTGAATGACTGAGTGGAGCAGAGCTACATGCCATTGTAAATTGTTCACCTAATAGTTTTTATGTAAGAGAAGTAAACTTCTTTTTGCCCTTCAAACTGTATTATTTTGTAATCTTCCATATGCAACTTCATCTTTTATCGTTCCTTTCTTAAATCATCCTTACCATTTACATACCATTTGTTATTACTTTATCCAGTGAACCATGTGGAGGGCAGGAGAATGTTTCCCTTAGTCTTTGAAAACAAGTAGATTCAGTTGTTGTTGCTTGTAGCTTTTTTTCACTGCTATTCAAAAGGTTACTTCCTTCTGTTGGTTCATTTCTATCTATACCTTTGAGATTCATTACTGTTTCCTCCTGTGTTTAAAGCAATTTAAAAAAATTCCTTAAAAGTGTATATTTGCTATAAATTTTTTTTTTTTTAGTTACTGAGCCATCATATCACAAATCAAATTCCCATTACTAGAATCAAGGCTAACACTTTACAGGGTAAATGAATAGCTTTATTACTAGCTAATCAGCTAATGCTTGGAATAAGAACTATGTGGAGTATTTACCACTGAGTGACTATTTGTATCATTACAAATGCTTAAGTCATATAAAAGTTCATTGTGTTTTGCAATACTAGGTTTAAAAATTAGCCTATTTAAGATATGATGCAAGGCAATAGTAAATATATAACAGTAGTTCCAAAAAAAGATGACTATCTGTGGTAAAAACCAATTCACATTCATTCACCTACTTGAATTTAAGCAATAAAAAGAGAGAAGGAAGAACAGAATCATACTAAGGCTTAGGCTGAGAACACAAAGATATTCACAGGTTCTCCATTTTTCCAGCTTCATGTTGGGCCAGCTGCTAATGACTATTTGGGGAAACTGGTAGTCACACATAGCTTAGACAGTAAGAGTTTGAGGATTAAGAATGGGAGGATCCTTAACTGAATGAATAGAGGAGGAGGAGAACACAATTCCAACATAGATTTGGAAACATAAAGTTCTTCCTTAAGGAAATAGTTGGGATGTTCTCCCTTTGATCATAGATTTACCTGTGTTTCTTGATACGTAGAGACTACGTGATTCACCCCTGTAGATGGTTTCAAATCTTCACGTTCAATTGTTTTATCTTCATCCCCCATGATTTATAATTAAGAATAAGATGACAAATGGATGAGGAATAAGATCTGTTTGGAAGAAAAACAGTATAGTTATAGAATAGCAATTTTAGGTTTAAACAAATAAACAGCAATTTGAGCAATTTAAATGAATGAACTATACTTATTTTGTCCCTTAGAACTCTGAGTGGTTAAAATACTTTAAATTAGGTTATTCTCAGTTTTCAATTGCTAATCTTTTCTTTCTTTTCTTTTCTTTTTTTACAATATTTTATCCTAATTCTTATCTACCTCTTACCCCTCTTGAAAAAGCCCTTGTTGACCATCATACTTTTATATGATTTCTTTCCTGCTCTTTTTTTTTTTAGTTTTACTTCAAATATTCCAATATTACCATTAAATAATCCTCTCTTATGGGCCACCTCAAAGAATCAGAAAGACTACAAGTAATTTTCCAATGTTGATATGAGGAGATGAGTCTTCAAAGAGAAATTTTTGGATTCTATCATTTTCACAAAAACTAGAGTGATTAATTCCTGCCTGGTACTTATTTCCAAATTAAAGTAAAAAATATAACAATATTGATTTGAGTAACCACAATGTCTTAGACACTGTAGTAAGTGCTATGGTAGTTACATGCTAGCTATTGTAGGCAAAACACATTTTTTTTTTCATTCTCTATAGGCTTACAGTGTGCCAGAAAAAAAAATTAACTTATATAAAGTAACTAAAAATCCCGTAATGTAGGCCTACAAGTTGCTCCATAAACACCCACTTCAATCTCTTCTCCCTGGGCTTCCTATGCTATATAGGCTGAGCACGAAACATTCTAATTCCTAGCCAGTTTGTAGGGAGAGGTGGCCAAGTGTCACAGCTGTCTGTAATGAGACATAAGTGGGAGTCCCTGAGGAGGACTTTCATTCTCAAAAAATAAAGCAAGGCTTTCAAGAATCACTGTTTACCCTTTGTCCTCCAACATTTCCCTTTCTTCTTCCTCAAATGTAGATACACTACCTGGAGGGCCAACAGCCATCTTCCAACCTTGAGAGCAAAAGGCCCTATGTCAAAGAGAGTAGATAAATAAAATCGGATGAGATGATGCCTTGACAACATCCTTGAGTTGCTGCATCAGTCTAGGACTGCCAAAATTTGAGGTAGTTGTTTACACCACTATCAGTTGAATTTTCTTTTTACTAGTAACTGAACTTATTCCTAATGCAACAAGTATGATGAATGTTATAATAGAGGTACATACTACAAACTTTGGTACAACCAAAGAGAAAATTGTATGAGAGAAGGGAAAATCTAATTAAATACATATTTGAGTGCCTAATATGTACCAGGCACTATGCTAGGCCACAAAGACAGGGGTCAATTAGACAAGACCCCTGCCTCAAGGAATTATTTTCAATGTTAGACAGAGTCACATCTCAAAAACCTTTAGTTTGATTTTTATTATATATCATGTAGAGTAAATGCATATATGATAATATATGTGTGTACATATGTATACTTTGTTTTTGAAATACTTTGTTTTTGAAATACTGCAGTTTATGGAATTTAATTATTTTTTCATTGTGTTCATGGAAGGTTTTTAAAATCCTTGGTCCTAGTGAAGGTTTAAGAGATCACTTAAGAATTGATTTGACCCAAAAGTTCTCACCACAAGAAAAAAAAAATAACTATGTGAGATGATGAACGCTAACTAAACTTACTGTGTTAGTCATTTCACAATATATACTTATATCAAATTATCATGTTGTATACCTTAAACTAATACAATGTTATATGTATACCTGAGAGATAGATGTCTGGGATGTAAAAATTAAAAACTAGAAACTAGATGATTTCTAAGTAGCTAAGAATCACAGTTTAATAATAAAAGTTGGAAAGGTATTTAGAAATTACCTAGTCTAATCTCTTTAATATTCAAATGATAAAACTAAAATCTAAAATGGCTAAATAACTTTTTTCAGCTAACATAGCCCGTATCAGTCGTGCCTCGGTAAAACTACATGAAAATGTGGGAAATGAGATAGTTCTTTAATCTATATCTTTGGCCTCATGATATTTCTACTAAATCATTGAATTATATTCTTACATTTTTTGCTGTAATATTTTGTTTAAAAACCCAGTCATATATACTTACAGTTAGTTTTAAGTTTGAAAAAACATTCCACAATAAGTTTAAAAACACACTTTATAAGCAAATATAAATATTTTTATTTTCTACTTTATATTATTTTTAGCTTTACACTTTTGCATTGTTATGAATGTTATAGAGTTTATTATAAACAAAAAAATTAAGTCTATGGCCATGCCACCCTGAACATGCCCGATCCCTTCCGATCTCAGAAGCCTAAGCAGGGTCGGGCCTGGTTAGTACTTGGATGGGAGACCACAAAGGAAGACCAGGTGCCGTAGGTGTTAAAAAAAAAAAAAATTACTAATCCATTCAGGTTGCACAACACTGGTAACAAAATGAAATGAACAAAAATAAAACTTTTATCTATTCTCATGACAATATTGTTTACATATTCTGAATAAACCAGCTAAGTGACAACTTGCCACTTAAGTATGCCTTAAGAGTCTAAGAGCTCAGGTGCTTTTCTTTTTAAAATATTCAGTTAAAATCAGATGCTTTGAGAGACTTTTGTACATCAGAAAATTATACTGAAAACTGGGAAGACAAGGTATATTTTCGATACACACTAAAAGTGCCTATTCACAGTTTCTTTCTGCTTCTCACCCAAGATATCGTATTATTCAGACTGATACACAACTTGTAAACCATGCTAGGAAAAGTTTATCCTGTGTCAAATGGTGAAATTGTATAGATTTCTTAAATTCAGTAACTAACGTGAATTCGAAGTTCTGTGATTCAAATATAGATTTCAATAAAAGGATGAGGTTGGATCTAAGCCAAGGACATGGCTGTTCTGACTGCTGTGGCTGTGTAATTGCTTGTAGGTTAGCAGGGCAAGTGTTTTCTAAAGACATATGCAAAGGCTGTTGCCCACTCATGCTTCTTTTTAGCATTCCCAGTAACCAGAATTTCCTACAGGACTGATCCACTTAGAAATGATCTTGGCTTAATTTAAGCTTCATTTTTCAGTATTAAGGACATATACCACCAAAATCATAGAGCTGTGGATTTCAACAGAACAGTCTCCTTACTCTTTCCTCCAAACTTGAGAGGGAACTGCAGATCAAGAATACAGAATATGAGTAGTTCTGTATATGTATGTGTATATACATAGGGGAAAAAAACCATTAACAGTACTTATCTTTGGGGAAAGAAATGAAATTAGCATGGTTTTTATTCTCTATAGTCTCAATTTTAATTTTTTATATTTCTGTATTAAGATTTTTGCAGTAAAATTTTTGTATGCAATTTAAAATGCATTAAAAAAGAATTATGCAGTTTTTAAAACTTTAGAGAATATAAAGTGATACAGCTTTCCTTGGTAATAATATTTTTCATAGACAGAACCTGGTAATTTAATTTTAGATAACTTAATCCCACCTTCCACAATTTAAGGTCATTTTTGTGTGTGTGTGTGTCGTTTTCAAACATGGGGAACTGCCTAGAATCTTCTATAGTAGTCATTTTCAAATATTTTTAAGCCAAGAATCTTTTATCAAATGAAACCTTATTCTGAAATCAACAAGTGGGACAGATAAAGATAGAGCTGCAGGAGGACCCTGTCCACTCACTCACCTGTTCCTTCTGGCAAGTGAAGTACACATTGAAAACCATTTCTATAAATATACTTTCATATACAGAGAGATGTTTATTAAATCAGCCTTCTCATTTTCAGGTTTTCTCAGTAACTAAATGGTTAAAAGTGCTTTTTGTAATGTTCCAGAGGAAATAAAACTAGAACTATCACTTTGCAAATATCTATAGGCTCTTGGTCAAATAGAATATTCTTACTGCTATTAACTGAATTACTGCTAAAAGATCACATGGATAAAATCTGGTTATTCCTGTTATTTTGTTTGTCTGTGATATGGACAGGCTAACATTTCATGGGGTGGTATTACCGAGGATTTACATAGATTACTGGAGTACTCTCTGTGCTGCATTCATGCATCTGAAGGAGCATCTCCATAACTCTTCAGTACCTGCTCTATAATAATTATAATAGAAATCTCCTACCTTTGATGTTCATCCACTCATGCATTGACAGCATAGGTTTTCAGTCTCATAAAGTATTTTTATACAGAACATATAGAAATCTTCCCATTTCTGGACTCTGCTAATCAACTCAGATCTAATGTTCATTTCCCAAAAGAAGCCCTACACAGCAGTGAGGGATTCTGATCAAGCAAAGAGTAGGGCTTAAAATCTCCCTGACAATTAAATTACTGAAATGACTAAGAACATATTCCTGAACGAGAACAACCTTATTTGAGAGAGTTAGGTATGCCAACCACATGAGACCAAGTTATCAAAGGAAAACAACTGCTACTCTGTTTGCTTAACTGATAGTGATTTGGTTGAACCATCACAAAGTAAAACACCATGTAAAGAGATATGAATAAAAGAATGATATTCCTAGGAAAGAAGGGACCCAATAATTGCATCTCTCCTTTCTAATAGCTCACCCTATGAAGGGCAAATATATTTAATTGTAAGTTTAAAATATTATTCCTTGGCCTACTAAAATCAGAATTTCCAGAGGTTGGGTCTCCCCAAGCATGGCAGAGAAGACTTATGCCTGCTTAAAATCCACTGCTCAGGTATGCCAGTGGGTCCCTTCCCCACTTCTAGGGATAAATCATGACTGGTCGATTAAGGCTGAGCATAATTCATTTTTTGCCAATAAAATTTGTGGGCAAATGAGGCAAGAAAAGAACCCTCCCTACTTTTTGTCTTTAAATGCCCTTGTGTGTATGTTGGTGGGGGGGTGGTAGGTGCAGCTGTGGATGGAGACTGTATTTTTTGTAACTCTAGCAGTCATCATCTACGCATGAAGAGAAAGTCAAGATGAGCTCATGGAAAGCAACCCAGAGCCTGATATTATTGTATTACTGAACCAACCCTGGACCCACATACCTTCAGACGTCTTGTTGTGTGAGAAAACTGAACTTGTATTTTTTTGGCAATATTAGCCAAATATCCTTTTACTTGCAGCCAAAAGTAGCCTAGCCAACATAACATGTAATTTTGATGCAGAGCCAGCTCTGTGATGCTCTAATGATGAGGAACCTTTGGCTTACACCTGTCTCCCTAATTTAGTGACATCGTGCAAAAACTTTATTGAAGATGAATAACAGGACACTGCCTTTGTGTTGATAATTCTCAAAAATGTCTGGAAAATAAGATTTTAGCGCCAAGGTTTTTAGTGTCATTCTTTTAGTCAACAGAGATTATATAGATTGCAAGGTTATACATTTTCCCTCCCATACCCCTGAAGTTTGGTTGTAATATTTGAATATTGAATGAAAAAAAGTTGCGCTTATAGACATTTAATTGTTTTCTAAATTTCTACTCATGAAACAAACAAAACAACAACAAAACACCACGACCATAGCTGCTTAGAGTTGCATTTTTTGATTTCTCTACTTGGTAAAATTCTACTAGCCATTCAAGATCCAATTCAAACATCACTTTCTCAACTAGTATTTCCTAACTCCATGTAAATGAACTCTATCTCTCTTTTTCTAAGGACTCATTCATTCATTCATTCATTCATTTATTCATTCAAAAAACATCTATTAAGCTCTTGTCAAGTTCTAGCCCTTGTGCTGAAATTCAAAAGTGAACATTCTGACAAAGTTCCTTACTCAAAGGCTGCAACCTAGTTAGAGAATGCTAGACCATTCCTTAAGCAACCATAATGAAGTGTGGAAACTTTCAGTTTTAGGTACATGAGATAGCAACCTCTCCCTTCACAATCAGTGAAGTTCTTCAGACTTTTACTGGATTTCTATGGTCTGTAAAGCACAAGAGATACAAAGATGGTTGAGATGCAGCTGCTCTTCTTTGTGGTAGGGATAGAGACTGATATGACTTCACCAAACAAGTTTCCTCTGCTGCCTGGGCACATATATAGTTGACATTTCCCAGCATCCCTTGCAGGTCAGTGTGGCATGGGACCAAGGTCCGGCAAATGGGACAGATGTAGGCATACATAATGTATGCTACTTCCATTCCTCATCTATAATTATGAAACCTCTCATTCGGTCCTCTCTACATACCCTCTCTTTTACTGTCCATTTCTTGGAAACTAAGGATTCTGAGATCTTAGGGGATGGCAAAGCCCTAATACAGAAAGAGTTTGGGTTCCTGAATCACTGAATTGAAGGCCACCACTTAAACACCATTACATGAATGAGGAATAGGCTTTACCTGAGGGAGAAGTAGGCTTCTACTGCATTGTAACTGAGACTTTGGAGTTAATCTGTTATAACAGCTACTGTTACCTTTAGGTAATGTAGTTACGATGTGAAGAACACAGGCACAGAATTAAACAGGGGAGAGGAGGCATTGCTTTGCTTGGCTGGTGTCAGGTGATACTTGAATCAATCCTTGAAAGATGACTTAGTCTCGTAAAGAAAATTAAGACCATTATAGGCAAAGGCACTACACGAATAAAGGATGAGAGATGAAAAGGAAATTGTATATAGGGAATTCTATGCACAGTTATATTACGTGAGCAAGATGTGGAACAGTCCGAGGAAAATGGAGATGAAAACCTTGAATGTAAATCCTGTGTCATGCCTCCTACTTGGGCCATTTCGGGTAACTTTACCGGTCTGGATAAGTTTCTTCATCTGTAAAATGGTAACAATCCCTATGTCACAGAAAATCTTAAAGCAGTATTAAGTACATCATAGAGTCCCCATCTAGTTCCCCCAATGCGTTATGTTCCTTTTATAAGATTTTCCTTGAGAAAGAAGCATGCATGTACTATACCGAAGAGCACAGATAAGGGATACTAGTAAATTCAAACCTTTTAGTCCCTCATATAAGCCAAAGAAAAATCAAAGAATGAATTTCTAAAAATGCAAAGAGCTTTTATTATGTTGATAAGATTTACTTAATTTTGTTAGGCTGTTAGAAACTCTTTAGAACTTATCATGCATGTGCTTTCCCTAACACATATGACACAGGACTACAAAATATGGAGAACGCCTCCTCATTACACAAGTGAATGCATAGGCAGGTACAACTTCCCATATACTATGTTCCTAGATTTTGTATGAAAAAGATGTAAACCCTTTTCCCTGAGGAAAAATCTGTTTTATCATTGGGGTTTGTGTGGGAAACAAGAGTCCGTGGCCTACCAATTATCAGTAGCCTAGTAAATAATTGGGCATAAACCAGATATTCAATAATCTCGTTATAGAACTTATTCTGTAAATATTTTAAGCAATGAAATGTTTTAAAATACATTTGTAGAGCAAGAGAAATCAGAGATAATCTAGTCTATGAGTAACAAACACAAATGTTTTGGGGACCAAATAAAAATATGGGGGGTCTGTGGCAACTGGAGAAGGCAGAGCCCAACTAAAGGCATTCAAATCACCCCGATCTAATCTCATAATTTCATTTGCCATCTAAAGAAACTGAAGAGATTAGGTTTAGGTGACTCCAAGAGGCTACATAGCAAACGTATTAATCAGAATCAGTGCAGAGCAGAAAACCTAAACCACTCCAGGTATTTTAAGCAGAAGGAGATTTTATACAGGGAATTAAATGAACCGCTGAAAGGGCTAGAAATACAGGGTCTAGGCTGGGCCTCCAGAAGGCCCCAGGACTCAGATCTATAGCACGTCTAGAATATTAGTAACTGAACAACTGAGGAATGTACTATTTTTGTACTATTAAGAGATCCAATAGAGACTGTGGAGTTCAAAAATACCATTGCAGCTGTGAGTCCAAGAAGCTGGAATCTGGGAGCTGCCCGGTCAGGGAGCACAGAATATTTTCACCATCTCCCTCAACTGCCTCCTGATTACCACAGAGCTAGTGATTCAACAGGACAATGGCTGTCACTGATGCTATAAGTCCTTCCCAACACCCACAATTCTGGATACCGGACACTCGTATCTCGTAAGCCTTCCTTGCCAACAGAAAAGAGCCAAAAATAGCAGGGAGACAGCCTCTGCCTCACCCCTGTGGTTGAAATGTTAGGCAAATCATCTACTTGCCTGAACCTAATTTTACATTCAGAACACTAGTTGGAAGGGAGTGTGGGAAATGTTTTTAGCTTTCCAGTTTTTCCTGTACAAGAAGGTACACAAGAAGAAGGTAGGAATGGATGTGGGTGAGAAACTTCCATGTCCAGCAGAGTAACGTTTAGTGCAGGCCTTAGGACTCAGACCTGTTACACTGACTTTTCACCATTTATTCTATAATGCTTACAATGGAAATCCTAAAACTTAATAAAAAGGACAAAAATCTAGTCAATAGGGTTATATTACTAAAGACCTTTATAAGCTAGAAAATATTTTGTAATTTAGTCATTTGTTCATATTATTCGTATAGCATGAATCACACTACCTAATTACATGTTAGGTAGATTCTGATCCATTGGATTTTGTTACCGAATGGCAGACACTGTATTTCATTCATATTTATATCTTTTGTCCCTGTGCCTCTTGTCCCTATGCCTCTTGTCCCAGAGAAGACATGCAAGTATTTGCTGAACTGCAATGCTTTGCTCTTGACTTGGAAAGAAACAGTAAACCGGAATTTCATGAGAACTGTGTAGCAGCAATGTCAGGTGGAGGTCCCATTACGGAGGAGTGGGGAAAAGTCTTAGTCTTTCTGTGAAAACAACGGTTGACCTGGCTAAGTAAGATAAATGCTATTTCTACCCAGGTGTTGTGATTTCTTGATGGGAGGCTTAAGGGACCAGTGGCTTCTTAGCATTAATCTTTTAGTGCAACAAATCACACCAGAGTCTAGGGTGAGACAATCAGGATGAGATAATGAGCTGATGCCTGATAAGTAAAAAAAGGCACAGACCCAGCTTGTGCTTTGAGCAGGTGGTTCTATTCCCCCAGTCAGCAGGATCTGACGGTTCTTAGCACCTCTGAGTGCTAATCCTGCCCACGGTAGTAGCAACACTCTCTGGTTGATTTGAGAACTAAAACAAAACAAACAAGAAAAACCCTGTCCAACAACACAACAGCAAATACACATTCCAATCTCTGTTCAACCACAAAGAGATGGGCCAGCCCGGGGTCTCTGGCAGGGAGAGGTTCTCTTCCCTGCGCTAGTTCTTTACACCCTTGGTGTTTTCCCAGGGCCACTCACCTCACGGTCTCCAGCCGGCGCCCAGGAGATATGCTAAAATAACAGTCTTCAACCTTTTTGGCTCCAGGGACCGGTGCTCCTATGAGAATCTAATGCCTGATGACCTGTGGATGAGCCGTGCCCATGATGCTAGCGCTGAGGAGAGGCTGCAAATACAGATGAAGCTTGCTTGCTTCCCTCCTCCCCCTAAAGCTCACCCCGTTATGTGGTCTGGTTCCTAACAGGCCATGGATCAGTACCAGTCCAGAGCCCCCGGATTTGGGGACCCCTAGGCTAAAAGGTGTGCAGCTTCCCCCCATCCAGGCCTGCTGCACTGGCCTTCCTGGTGGCCTATGGCTACAGGTCCAGCCCCAGCATGTGATTGTTGCAGCCGCCTGAGAGCTGGGCGCGCAGCCTGGCGTCTGCAGCCCCGCCTTGTCTGCGCGCGCAGGGCGCCGGCCCCAGACTGTGGGCGAACCTGGGCTGGGTCTCCCACGCGCTCTCTGTCGGGTTTGGGGCTCCAGGCCGGGGCCCAGGGCTGCAGGAGGCTTCGGAGCAGACAGCGGGGTTTGGGGAAGGATGGAAGGGGCCGCTTCCCGAGACCTCGGAGCAGCACCGTACATGTTCTATCATTTGTTCCCTTGGGTGGCCTCGCGGGCCCCTGGTGGGAGGAGCGCGTCTTCCCGGGAAGCTCCGCAGAAAGGTTGCCCCGTGGGCGCGAGCCCTGGTGCCCAGTATTTCCTGGCGATGCCGGTACCCTGGGCGAGGATGCTGGCTCTTCAGGAGCCAGGAATGCAGGCGGGGCAGCCAATGGCTTGATTTGTTGTTCCGTAAACCAACTTCTACATTCTGGATTTTAACGCCACCCTTTAGTTGTACTTTTTAGAGGAGTCTTCTCAGATGCTATTGAGAAGATAGGATTCTTTTTTTCTGGTGACCAATTAAGTCACGGGATAAAGGCTGTTCTTAACCCTTTGATCGCTTCCTTAACATGTGCCCTTCTTCCTGTATTGTTTTAAATTTGACCTTTCCGTTTGCAGTTTGCTTCTTTTTCCTTTAAAACTCCCATTTCCCTGTTTTCCTTTCCTCTGTATTTCCTCTGTATTCTCTGTACAACTAAGTGTGTTTATATACCCACGCCCTCCTTTTGGAATTTTCATTTCCTTTAGAAATAAAAAAATTTTCTTACCTGTTTTTCACTTCTTTGATCAAGTGCCAATTTTAATCACCTTTTTTCGAGTAAGAGGGACAATGTCAAGTAAATGTCACCGCCAGACAGAACCCACTCATTCTTGGCCCTCGTGGCCTCCTTTGTGGAGAGAATGGATGAATCTATGTTCTCTCCAATAATCTTCTTCAGAGCGTCTAAAATATTTTCCTAAACTGAACTCTTCCTCTCCTAAAGCTTGCAAAGTTTCAGGTGACACCCAGCTTCCTCTTGACACAAGAATGAAATATATTTTTCCTTTCCTTTCAATCATATGATCTCCATTGATACATCACTCGATTTGATTAGCATGACTTTGGAAACATTGAACTTTGAGGCTAGATTTTACTTTGCATTTATTGTTTATAATGTTTTACTAAAATAGTTGATAGCGTTGAGAGAACTAACTCTGACAGAGCATTTAAAACTAGAATTCATTTTGCAGAATCATCACATTTATTTAGAATTCATTTGTTCATAGTTAGACATGTGTACTTGCTTACAGCATAAAGTACTTCACAACATACTTATCAACTTCGGTGTTCCATACCTCACCTGATAAGAAGTTACAGCATTTTGATTATGATACACCCAAAAGAAACCCAAATCATTTGGCCCAACTCACAAACCGGAAAATTAAAATCCAAGATAAATTGGGTGACTTGGTCTAGGTTACAAACCAAGCTATCTGTGGTCCAGCAGTGGAATATCTCATCTAGAAGTCTAAAACAAATCTTAAACTAAATAGACTCTTTGGGAGTGCTAGTCAAAATAGCCTTTGCTGTCGATTTTAACTAACTTTTATCGACTGCAAAATATTCTTCCTTATACATAAAATGTTATCTGTTCATTGTTAATTTCAATAATTTCCTTGTTATCCTTAAGATTCATTTATTTTCTACTGTATATATGTACCATAGCATTTGGTATTTTGAAGCAGTAACAATTAAAAAACAAATATAAAACCCTATAACTGAAGACAAGAAAAAAACTTTCTAATAACCTCTTATAGAATTACCATCCATGAATATACTTAAACTTTTTCTTGAAATTTCTTCCTTTTACATGATTCATTTGTATTTGTTTAGTCAGAGACTGTTTCTAAAATTCACTCCTACTCCACAACCTGTTGTCTGTTATCCTGGAATTTGGTGAAAAAAATCTACGCTTAATCAAAAAAAATATCCTTCGAACTGACAATACTGCCAAATTAGTTAACTATATTTTCTTAGGCCCATGAAATTTTAATAAAGATATTTTAGTTAGACTAAGTTAAGTACTAAGAAAATAGTACTTAATTATATATGATGATATCCATTAAGTATAAATATCTGATGATTATTTTCTTTTACATAACAGATAAACAATACAGTTCTGCATCCAAACATCTTTTAATGTTATTGAAGCCAAACTCCTTCCTACCTCTAATATTCACTTATAAGGGTGAAAAATTTTAAATTAGTATCCATATTCAGACCAATGCAGAATTGTACAAAAATATTCAAATATTGGGAAGTAGATGTAAAATAGAAATGATACCTTTTACTTAAAAAACTTTACTTTTTCTTCATATTCACATTTTAGCTTTATATGCTTGCAAATTGAGGTTTATTCTTAAAAGTATTCATTTGCAGTGAGTTTATTACTTTTATGTCATCTACGGTGATTTCAGGAGCGATTAGAAGAAATTAATATATTTATAGAATCAGACTTTTGCAAACAATGACATCATTAAAAAGGGCTTGTTTTGATTACTATTTCCTTTAACAGGAAAGATGCGATGGGTGGGTTTTCACGACCAGGTTCTCTGTGGATGGGAATGGACTGCTTTCTCAGCAAGAAGATCCTGAAATCACAAGCTCCAGCCTCTATCAATGATGACAGGATTACCTGTTACGTAGGCAGACTGTAGTGAGAAACAGAATTAGGCAGAACAATTAACCGGGTTTAACACAGGTTGTATTTCTTCAATTCTTCTACGACTGAGAGAGCTAAACAATTTCATGGCAACAGAAAAACTCACTTAAACACAATTTAGGGAAATCTGAATTAAATTTTGGGTGATTCAAAATTGCCAAGTGTTCTCGTGGTCTGGAGTTAACTGGCCTCTGGCTGGTGCTTTAGCATATGTCACATTCTAAGCAAGGTCTGTTAGATGTTTGGTTTCAGAATCAGAAAATTAAGAAGTTAGTCATTTGTGGAATATAGTCATTCCACAAATTAGGATAAAGCGAGGTGGCAATACTATATTTTCATTTTGAAACTCAGAGCTATTCTAAACTAGTTTTATACCACTAATAAACTTTTGAACATAATCAAATGTGTCATTCATAAAGTGGTCATGTCAATTATCAAATAGAAGTTTTTAAAAAGCCATATGTATATATAATCAATACATATGTAATTCTAGGTAATTCTAGGAGCTGAAGCACACTAAATGTTTTAAAAGTTTTTATGAATAATAATTAGTATAATCCATTAAACTATGAAAAAATATTCTATATTAGTTTAAGATATCCAAATCCGTGCAAAACTAAAAGAGTTCAAACAAATAACTATATTTTCTCACAGAATTTTTCATTTTCCAATGAATTAAAACTGAAGTGATTCCTTGTTTGAGGTTTAAAAATATTTTAAACATGGATAATAAATTCATCTAAAGCCTGGGACAAGGGAAGACACAGGAAGGAAAAACATCATTATATGAGTATAGAAATTTTAACGTTCAGTCTATGAAAACTGATCATATAATGTAGATAAACTAGGGTGTTACCAGTCACTTTACCAAGAAAAGACCACAAATCCCCTGTTTTCTTTTTTTTTTTTTTTAAAAAAAAGGTAAGCTCTCTGTTATGTACATGGACTCCTCTAGACCCTCCTAAAAGGCCAAAGGTCCTTTTGTTGCACATTTCAAGCCAGAATATTCCCAAATATTTGGTAACCTAAACTCTGGCTAAACAAAGAAATTAAGCTTATCAGCAGTACCCCAAAATCAAATGAGCTCTTCTGAAGATATGCATTCAGAGAAAGGCCGACGTCCTTGCTTCATTAATACTCTGTCTAGCAATTTCCTCAGCTATTAACGACTGTTATTAATAGTTCTGAGAAGTAGTAACTGCTCTGTCACTCAACATTTCAACTGCTATATTTATCACATTCACCAAACACCTGGTGTGCACCAAGGTCCTTTATATAAAAAGGAACTAACTGATCAGTGATATACCTCACTCCCGCCTACTCCCCTGTCCCTCTCTCTTTGCATACATTACAGTTCCTGGTCAAGTAATATTCAAAGACATAAAACACAAGGGGATGTTCTTGTGCTCTACACCTTATGAATACAGTTTGTGCCTTTGCAGTTGTATGCCTCTTAAAACCATACAGTAACTATTAAGGAAGAAACTGCTTACTAAACAGATGCTAAGTGGAAAGAGACAGAATTAGGAATTTACATACACGATGACAAACAAGGAAGAATTTGTAGAAAAATAGACTGGTGGGAGTCTCCTAAACAAGTTACCAGTAAAACCCAAAACACCGGATGTCGATTCTGTGTCTCCTGGGCTCAGTTAATCTGGTTACCTTCTCCCCATCTCACCTGAAGCTGTCATAATTTGGATATTCATTTGATTTATTTATATTTAATCAGGGTTTCCTCAATTTTTGAAAGCAATTCTCTCTTAGAAAACTGAGCAATTTAAGTTTTTTTCAATCCTCCATTTCATTTAGTTACCCATAAAGCTGAATGAGGAAAAGCCAGCAGCTCAGATCAAAGTAGCCTTTCTTTGAGCAAATTAGATCGGAACATATCTCTATCTAGCAGCATCTCAGCATATACACACACACATGTATGTGTATATATAAAATGTGTGTGTGTGTGTATACACACATATATTTGCCATAAATCTCTTAGATGACATTTTTCATTGAGCAAATAGTGGCCAAATATGATTGAGAAAAATGAACTCCCTGGGGAGAACAGTGCTTACTTCATCAGAAGCCAAATACACACATAGCATGGCTATTTCATCTGCAGTTGCAAATCTTCCAGTCTTCTGTCTTTTCAGAAAATTGCTCAGTTCCTGTGACCAGAAAGCATACCAGACGTCAGTGATGTGAGCTGAAATATGAACTCACTTGATACACCTTCTGAGAGTCAAAGGCAAGACAAATCTACAGAGGTACCACTGGCTTGCCGTCGTAATCACGCATGATACATGAGATGTAAGAATATCATTAAAATCATTAATTGTGGACTAAGCAGATCAAGCGGGGCTACAGTGACTCCCAAGGTACTCAAACTGTTTTGTTATACTAAAATCTACAAATCAAAAAGTTCATATTAAAGGAGAGCTTTTAAAAAATAGTAAAATACACATATAACATTTATCATCTTAACCATTTTTAAGTGTACGATTTAGTAGTGTTAAGTATTTTTTTATTGTCCAATGAATTCCAGAACACTTTACATTTTGCAAAACTGAAATTCTGTACCTATTAAACAACTATCCACTCCCTCAGCCTACCTGGCAACCATACTTCTACTTTGCATCTCTAATCTGTCTATTCTAGGTAAGGCAGAGGGCATTATTTAACCAGAAGATTTAAACATTTAATATGGTAACTATACCTCCTCAGAATTTGGTCTGGTTTGTATTCTTTCTTGCAGAGATGGGGTATCAACCGTTCCTAAATCAAAGGGGAACATTCAACTTGGTTACTTACTTTAGCTGAAAAAGAGATTGACAATTTGTTTAAAGTTCCTTTCCATTTGGTATGACGATCCGTGAAATCCTTCTCCATGACTTAGAATAACGATTTTACCTCTACTTACCTGCCATTTTACTTCATAGGCTTATAACTTCTGTAATAACATGTCTATGCGTTTTGAAAACACAGACTATAATTCTTTGTGACACTGAGCAGGGACTCTGGGTGACTCACCCAGCATTCCCAAGACATGTACTTTAGTCATATTACGCTAACATGATACTTTACAGATTTTAAGCACTTTTACATGTATTATCTCAATTAATCCTCACAACTACCTTGAGATATAGATAAAAATCATACATGTACTTCATCAGGACAAGGATCCAGACTGCCTTAACCCTCTCAAATCTATTCTTGCTGCCAGTTTCACTCTGGGGATCCTCAGGGACAACTCTATGATTGTCACAGTCCTTTGTAATTTAGGTGGTTCTACATTTTCCTCATTATCTTGGCTATTTTAATTGGTTTCAAATTCCTATTTTTGACAGGTTTTATGTTTTTCGTTAAAAATATAATTTGAAATTATTTTACTTAAAAAAAAGAGAATGTCATGAAAAAATTTTAAATCCCACTTAGTTCACATTCCTACAGAGAAAGTTCCCCAGACTTTTTCGTTCACTTATATAATCTGTAAATTCTGTAAACAGTGTTCTGGAGACCACACGATCTTTCTCATGGCATAGCGAATGATTTTACAGTTACATCCTCAACTTCGTCTTTAGACCATGCTCCTGAGAGTGCCATAGATGTGATGTTTGCTTGGAAACCATTTCTTAATTTTATCATCATTTACCATTTTTCTGGAGAGGCCGTGAATCCAAAATCAGCAAATTCTGGCCCCTTTTCATTTAACAGCTGTTTCTTTAGCTGCTGCATCTCACATTTTACTGTTAGAGGGAGGCATTCTTCAACACTATGTGTAGAAACTGCCTTAGCTAGATCACCCAACTCCTTAGGAATATCTTCTACCTCTCATGTTACTGTGGGCAATAGTATTGATAAACTTTCTGAAACCACACCACAAGGACCCCCTGGTATCCAGTTTATGATATTTTCCTCACATCCCTCATCAACAGTCTCCTTAAAGTTCAAAATACTATCAACAATGTGCTCCAGGCACCTAAAGCTTTCACTTAACACCCTCTTCAAAATCCTTACAGTTTTAACAGCTTCCTTCAACTGAGGCAAATGAGTGTCATATCTTACATATGGCTGGTATGAATGGCTACTAAAGCTGTAGAGCAAGCCTATGCCTTCCACTTAATTCCATTGTCACTGGATTCTGCTGTGTCCACGGCACAGACTGACACACCATGTCATGGTCTACACAAGTCTGGTGTTAAGAGAATTGTGACTAGACAATCACCAGGGCCATCCCAGACATAGTCATTCCTTGTCAGGTTTTCTTCTGTGACTGGCTCAGTGAGTCACAGCTAGTTCCTTGTTCCAGAGCTTTTGATAACATATTTTCCAATCTCCTGAAAAGTCCAGCTGGTAAAACAACCATATTTTTCCAATCATTTTGCCATTTAGTCCATGGGGTAAATAGCACCGAAAATAGCTGGACTCAAGTACCATCAGTTAAAACCCAGTGAAACTGTCTCTCGTGTATTCTCCTTTGTCTTACCTATGTTTAATTTTTCTAGTCCTAGAAAAATTAAACACAATACCTCCATCATGAAAATCCTGTAGCAGTTTCCTTTCTTTAACTAGTGAGTGAGGGGAGACCACGATGGATTACATCTGACTCTCCTGTGGGACTTTTCAACTGTTTTATTCTACTTCACTTTATTTCATTTTATAGATGTTGAGTGTTTTACAAAATGAAGGCAAGACCCTCTACCAGCAAATAGATTACAGCCGCTTTATTGAGACACTCGCTTTATTGCCGTGGTCTGGAACCCAACTCACAATACTTCCAAGGTATGCCTATACCGTACGCAGTTTTCTCTCATAAGCCCCTTCTCCAAGTTCTGGCACGCCCTTCACGTTCTGAAAGATCCCACAGGTAACTGTGAAATATACCACTCCCTAACCCCTCAACACCAGTTGTACACTACTGAGAGGAGCTTTGATCCTGGATATGCAATTTTTAATTTCTTTTCAGGAAAAAAATTAATAATTGTTCTCAGACACCTTGTATTCATTTTGGGTAGGTGGAGTCAGGTGAAAGGGCATGTCTATTTAATAGACACACCCACGGTTATTAAGCGAATGAGAATTTATTCCCAAGAAATAAGTTATTGAATGCTTTTGTTTGGACAAAATGAACTGTCCTTTCTACTAATAATAAGTTCTGCTTTTCTCCTTTCTTTTATATGTGAGGTCAGCAAACTTTCCGGTAACAAGCCAAATAGGAAATATTTTTAGCTTTAAGAACCATTTGGTCTGTTAGAACAGTTCAGCTCTGCCTGTAGCATGAAGGCAGTCCTAGTCAACACTTAAACTGGGTGTGGATGTGCTCCAATAAAACTATATTTACAAAACAGGTGGTGGCCAGATTTGGCCTGCGGGCCATCATTAGCCGACTCCCTTTTTACAGCATAAAGGAAGGTGTTAATGCTTCCTTTTAATTTATGGGCCACCCAGGAGATTTTCATGACTCAGTAGTTCCCTGTACTCTGGGAGGCTCCTCTTTCCCCTGCTGTCCTGTGAGCATAGTCTGCTTTTCCTCTTTCCCACATTGAGGACATCCCTGGTCTGCATCCAAGACACCAAACGCTGGCCAGTGCTGTCTGTTAACCACATGTTTTGGAATTGCCCCTCACACATGAGTGGCGTTAAACCCATTATGGTTTATTCCCAATGACTTAGCCTCTTTATCCCAATTTACTATTGGTCAGTTATCTTAATAAGCCTAGGCTCTTTTTCTTTTGAACTTTTCCTAATGACAGGAGACAATATAACATGGGGTCAACAAACTTATGTAGATAGCTCTCATAGTGGCAATCCAGATATCAGAGAGGACATGTCCACAGCCCTGTAGTGCCAAAGTCACCTGGACACACACAGTTGCACCTGATACCCTGCTCGATGAAGTCTGCAGCCACGGACTTCGTGAGGCCAATCACAGCCGCCTTGGTTGTGCTGTACACACATCTGTTCACAACTCCTGCTTGGGAAGGAAAAATTCAATAATTGAAGGAATAAAAAACATAGTTCCTTTTAGAATGGGAACACGAATAAATGTCCTCAGTGACCATTGTCATACTTCCTCCCACTCTACCCTTTCAAAAGATTGGTATCAGGTTTTCTTCCTTAATAGCGCTAGCTATTTTCTTTTAAACTCACAAATCCATTTGTGCCAGATTGTGACATTATCTTGCACTGCAATCCTGGACCTTCAACTTGACTTTTCTTTAGGGCCCAGATCAACTATCTTTGTGAATTACTCCTCATGTCCACAGGCATTGAGGTGTAGTGAGGGCTCTTTGCACAACACTGTGCCAATACGATCACTCACAGACGTGCATTTGCCCACTGTAGGACTGTGAATTCTTTTGGAGCAGAAGCACATAGTGGGTGTTCGATACATCTTTTTTGATAAATTAAATAGATAAATGTTTCCTTCTTCCAGTTTGATCTTCATTTTCACATCCATTAGAAAGAATGAAAGGAAGAGCAAAGCAAACAAACTTTATGACTACTTCACGTCTAAGGTAAAAGGGCTGAGTGTTAAGGAACTTAATACCAATTTTTAAAATGCTGTTTTGCAGTTATGTGTAGGTTTCATGATTTCTGCTATGCTTGTTCTCCAAACCCTTAGCTTGGGAAGGTGTTGTGAGCATTTGAGTTATGATTCCAGAAGCAGACAGACCTACCTCTGATGCTGGAAGCCACAGAGGACATGTTGATAATATTGCCAGATTTCTGAGCGAGCATCTGCCAGAACAAAGCAAAACAAAAAAAAAATCCCCCTCTGAAGGATAAAAATGCTACCTCTTTAAAAGATGTGCAGTTGCTTAAATTTTGCAGAACCATCTTATTAGTTATGAACATTAAGCTCTGTTAAGCAGTCTTGACAGTCTCACCCAGTGCTGCTGCAAATCGGTGGCACGTGCGCACACTCACTGGCAGGAACAGTTCCCAGGGGGATTATCACCTTCCCGTGGCACAAGACCAGCAGCAAGACCAAGAGGACTCTGAGCTAAACAGAATGTGAATGCATGATAGTGCTTGCTGTGTATTCCTGGTGTTGGACAACTCTTACTTCATTCAACACAGTGTTTGTGGAATACCCACTGTGGTCGGGTATTGTGCAAGGTCCAGGAGATTCAAAGGCAAGTGACACAGTCTTTGCCTACAGAGAACTGCCAGTCCAACTGGAGTTGCTGACATAACCAGCAACCAGTGACAGCAGAGACCTTCATAAAATGGGGGGGGGGGCTGTTGATGGGAGGGGACTGATCCAGGCCGTGGGACGCTAGAGGAAAGCTCCTGAGGAGGAAATATATGGGTTGAGTTTTAAAAGCTAGAGTGTTAGTCAGAAAAATAAAAGAGAAGGTTATTTTAAGGAGAGAGAGAGAGAGCCTTATGTATAAAGGCTCTGTTATGGACCTGGGGGCAGGAATGGGTCTGGCTGGAATGCAGGGCAAGGAAGGAATGAGGCTACACAGGTTACAGGGCTAAATTTAAAAATATGGGCTTTACCCTGAAAGGAATGCAGTGGTGACAGTGTAGGGTTTAACCAAGAAGAGGAGGGTATGATTTGGGGATTACAAAAATGACTCTGGTACCCCGTAGAGAAGACCACTGGAGGCTGAGGCAGTGATCTAGGAAAGGGAGTTATAAAAGCAGAGATGCGTAAATGTCTGTGGGTGATGGGGATGGAGACAGTTGAGGCTGTAAGGGTAGGGTTTGGTGAATGGTTATGTGCAGCGAGGGCTGCCTCCCCGTCTAAGGCAGCATGTCCTAGGAGCGCCCCCTTTATAATTCCCCTACCAAAGTGTGAACTTCATGGGAGAAGGGTCTGTGGCTGTGTCGTCCTTCTAGACAGGTTACACAGTAGGTGGTCAATACATTTTAAAGAATCAGAATCACCTGAGGTGCCAGTTTAAAGTACAGATTGCTGAGTCCTGCCCAAGACCTAAAGGGATATCTAATGAAAAGACTGCTACGAATTAGAAAGTGTTTTCAAATAAACTTATAATTTATTAATTATAACATGTATGTATGTTTTCAAGATAATGTATGTGCGTGCAAGGGCATGGTTACCCACAAACGTTTTGAGGGAAGAAGCAAGAGGTGGGGAGAATGCCCGCCTAACAGGCACTAGCTTCTCATTGAAACCAGAGGCTGTAAGGATGACCATAAGGAACCTGGGGAGACGGTGAACGCAGAGAGTGGCGAGTTAAAACAGCTGCTGGAAAAACAGAAGGAAAAACAGAATACACTAAATCATGAAAATCAAGCAAAGAGTTTCTAAAAGAGTCTCAATAGACAGTGTAAAGGGTCTGGAGAAGGAAATCACTTTTGTTGAGGCGTTTCTCCAGCAGCTTTCAGACAAAGAGGTGTAAGCTTGAATGGATTCCGGGATGAGGCTGCAAGAATGTACGTTTCCTTTTGGTATTTTTCTTACTTTCTGTTTTGATACTTAGCTACTAATTGTACCTAAAAGCAGAGTCTAAAACAACCCTAAGGCATTGTATTAGATGGGCTAACAAAACACAAGGAGAGGCTGAGGCGACCCCACGGCACAGGAGAAAATACTTACTCTAAATTGTTAATATAATAAAATGGATCTTAATTAAATGGGTCCTCATAAAAAATACCACGAAAGTTACTCAGATACAATGATATTGAAAATCAAGCCCTAAAAATCTTTCTTACCAACTTTAGCAAATAACATAACCTGTTTTTATCTTTTCCAGTTTTACTGAGCTATCGAGGTCAGCTATAACCCATTTTTAATACATGTAGAATACAGAGAAACCAGTTTATTTTTATTTTATTTTATTTTTTTTACGCCTACAGCGCCTAGTGTTCCTAGATGATCTCCCATCCAAGTACTAACCAGGCCCAACCCTGCTTCTTAGCTTCTGAGATCAGATGAGATCGGTCACGTTCAGGGTGGCGTGGCCATAGACAGAACCCAATTTAAATATAAAGACAGGCTATTAAGTAAGTTCAGTGTCCAGTCTTCTGAAATGCAACAATAACTCAGGCAAAACTTTAGAACATGCTCACCTAGGAGATGCTGGTGCTGCTCCCTAATATGTGTACCATCCATTCAACCCAGGTCTCCCTGCTGATTCTAAAGCCCACGGTCCTTGCCTCCTTCCATGCTGCCTTCTCAACGCCAGCTCAGTACCTGCTGTCACAGTGTGAACATTCTTCCTGGCTCTCCCAGCAACAGAGCTCTGTGGCAAGAATGACTATAAAGTAAAGTGCCTGGTACATAGTGATGCTATATAGGATTGATGTCGCAGAAACTCAAGTTGCGGGGTGGGAGGCTAGGAAAACCTCTAACGATTCCCCCTGAGCTCTGTCTAGTCAGTCCTACTCTCACCAGCCCTCTGCCCCCACTGAGCAGAGCTCAGCTCCGAAACCTGGTAGACATTGCCTTCTGGGTCTTCAGGGATTCTATCCCTGATCTCCAACTAGATTGACAACCTAGCTTCATTTTTTTCATTCAACGAATGTTTGCTAAGCACCTCTATACTCTTGGAGCTCTTCTATGACACAGCAAAGGGGAATTACCCCTCACCACCCATCTAAGACTGCCCCCACCTCCCGAATTCTTGCCATAATGCACCGCCTCTTCCATTCCACATTGGACCTTGGATTCTGCGTTGACCTCTTCTTACAGTATTTTAAACTTGTTCTCTGCCTTTTGATGGATCTCCCAGTTTTGGAATAATTTTCTCTTTCTATCCATGAAAAAAAATTTCCCACAAGTGCTCCTGTGTTTTGAACACCTGACCTTTCAGATCTGCCTAGACTCCAAATCCTGGCTTCCCTTGGAAAGTCCTAACCTGGAATATGTGCGTCATGGCTAATGGACACAGAGGATCCCAGACAATCAGGGTCAGAAAGGATTGTATAATCTACTACCCTAATTTTAGACAGAAGGAATAGATGCTAAGAGGGTGCCAGGCCATCTCCCAAGTCACATGGTGAATCAGGGGCAGAGTTCAGACTGTGCCTAAAGTCTTCCGAGGACAGGGTCAGATTGGTTAGAGTCGCTTTAACAAATGGCACTGACTCCTTCTGATTCCTCAGCCCAGTCATTAATACTGCTCAGGATTTTTTTTTTTTTTTTTTTACAGATGAGTGTTATTGGCTCATATTGATTATCATTAAGATGCTTTAAATCATAGGCAAACTCATTAATTTATAAATTAGTGTTCAACATTGTAAAACTTAACACTTTCTTATAAGTTTAAATTTCAGCTCCACTGTACCCCACACCTGCTTCCTTCACCGATATCTGTAAAGCTTTCCAGACATGAAATAGGCTGGTTTTACAAATGAGTCCCATACAAGTGCGAAGTCTTCCCCACCATAACTTAAGCTTTCTTGTTTTACCACAGACTCTGATGCTCTCCCATATTCTACACTAAGGAACATTCTTCAAAAAATGGATTCAAGATCCAAATAACAGATTCTCATGAACTTCAAATAAGCAAAAGAAGCAGTTAATACATTTAAAAAAATTTGCTAGTTGAACATTCCATGAATCCACCCAAGATTTCTTGTAGGTACTAAACAAGTAGATTTAAAAAAAATTATTTTGTTGCCAAGTCGATTCTTCTAATTTTCCTTCTAACGTTCATCTGAATCCTTCTTGACATTAGTTTGAATGTTCGAAGCAAAGTGTTAGCCCTGAGTTGCATTAAAAAGCTCTTTTTCTCCCCTGGGTTGGGCAGCATTCAGGATGTCAGTCATCTAATCCAGCTGGGATAACAGAGAAAAACGACTCTTCTGCGTTTCACTGGGGTTCAATTTACAGTCCTGAACTGAGCTGGTTCTGTACTGCCAACCCCTTTCATTGTCTGAGTCTGTGCTGTTACCATTGGCTTATAAACTCATTTGAAGTCAGTGTTTTTCATATTTATATCTACCTCCCCTAGAGCACCTCGTGTGGTGCTATCAAAAGTTTCTTAATGCTTGTTTGTAAAATAAAATTAAAAACATTGATGAATTGTGTGAAGACTGGAGAATTCAAGGGCAGCAGACTCGGGAGGAAAACTCTCTTTAGCACACACTGTCTGCCATCTTTCTGGTACCTCTGCAGCTCAGCTGAAAACAGGAGTGTAAGCAGAATACTCAGCATACAGAGAAGCAATCAGGTACATCCATCTTGAGCCTGTGTGCCTAGACACTGAAATTCAAGAAGGGGCCCAATTTCAGGATTTGAATCCTGGCTCTAATCACTTGCTAATTATGTAGCCTCCCAGCTTCATCTTCTGTATCATGGATGTGAGAAAGTGGTACCTACCTCATTGGATTGTTCTGGTCCCGTGTGCCTCCTCGCTCTCCCTCTTCCTGGAACTCTCTCTCCATATACCTGAATGATTAGCTCCCCAACTTCATTCAAACCTCTATCAAAATTTTACCTTATCGATGAGACTCTCCTGGACTTCACTGATATCCTAGCTACTTTTTCTTCATAGCATGTATAAGCAACAGACATAATATATGTTTATTTGATTAACTATTATCCTGTCTCAGCCCTTAAAAGTGTGTCGTCTCTTACATAGGAACTTTGTTTAGTTCTCCAATGTGTCTTCTGAACCTAGAATGAAGCCTGGTATATAGAACGTGCTTAATATTCCTTGAATGGATGAACTGGAAGGTTTAACAAGTTAATTTATATTAAATTTCTTGCTATACATTTTCAATACAGGTTAGTCATTATGTTAAATTAATTGTTTTTACTCCTCAGCATATGTAAGGATCCTTTCTACATTCCCAGTAAGGAGACCTACTTATCCAATGATGCTTATCCCAGAGGTGGTGGTCGCCTTACTTTAGGAAGAAATGCCTTGATCATCAGGTACATGCTGCGGACGTTGAGATTCATTGAGAAGTCCCAGTCTTTCTCTTCACAGTCCAGGATGGTCCCGTGATGGACAAAACTGGAACAGTGATTAAACAACGGGGGGAAGAAATATGTAAAAAGATTTCAATTCCACTTCCATATCATTTTATTGTCATCAATTGACTTAGACCCTTGTCTCTTCCCTTACCAAGATTTTTAATAATTCAAATATAGTATCAGTACATTACATTAGTAACTATCCCAACAACCTAAATAAATAAATTTATTTGAACGCAAATTCCTTTTTTTAAAGAAGAAGGCAAGAGTTCTGTGCCATCAAACATAAGAAGCTGTATATTAACTGCACAGGAAACATCAAAAACAAATAAATGACGATACCTGCCCTGACTCCTATTGCAAGAGCAACGGTGCCCCCGGGTGGCACAGATTAAACATTCTCAAGGGAATGCGAGGAAAACAAACATCTCCGGGTAGCGAAGTAATATTGCTACTGTACAGTTCTAACACATTGAATAAACAAACAAGCAAAAACCTTAAAATAAGCTTCGATTTTTTTTTCAGGTCACACTTCCTCCAGGAAGCTTTATAGGAACTGGAGTCCTAATTGATTTCACTGTCCCTTGGACCAAAATTATGTAATTAATGATAAAATACTGTTGGTTGTGACTCTACTTCCAGTTCAAATGAACGATGACAGCAAGGACCACACGCTCTGTTTCTAGATCCCTTACTTAGCTGAAAATTTAATAGATGCTCGAAAACTAATTTTGCTAGCTAATTTTTTTTTTTTCATGGCTCTGGGTATATTCTCATATGAGGGATGAGCAAGTTTTAAAATAGATCGTTACAAATCTTTTGCTTTAATTTAATTCTCATACATTGTAACACCTGATAAACTATGGACAGATTTTTCTTTTTCTGCTCTGAAACATGGTTAGGAAGTACCAGTAAAATATATTATATATTAGAAGGCGCTAGGATTTTTCTACCAGCGTAACCCTAACTGTAAGAAAAGCAGAACTTCAGAATGTATCGACTCCGTTCCTGCGTAAGCCTCAGCTGTGCTTACCTCTGCTGTTGTGCCTGAGAAGGGACTGCACTAGCAGTTGCTGTATTTACATGTAGCTGCTCTACTTCCAGTTTCTCGTCTTTTACACGGGGTTCAGCAAGACTGGAACCACCCTAAAAAGTTTAATTTAGCCTTTCTCTTTGTGCTGAGATTTATTTTCCCAATAAGAAATACTGAGCTTGGGAGGTATAAATGACTTGCTAGGCTATTGTGCCAAAAAATTGGAAATATATGCATTTCAATATGTGCTTGGCTTCTTGGGAATATGCTTCGTTTGAAGATATTCTACTGGAAACCTGTTTTTTATTTTATTTTATAAGTCCTACTAGAACATCAGTGACAAGTCCATTGGCATGAGCCTGTTACTAGTCTTAAGAAGATCAATTGCTGTGGAGTAGTATTAGCTGTCTTGAGTAGATCTTAATTGCCTTTATGTCCCAAGCCCATGTCAACTTCTTTATCTATCTTATAATAAAAATTCTATTCAGAATCCAGCTATATTTCCCAAGGAATATATTATGGTTCATGGGGAGTAATTTGCCTATACTATCGAAATTCTTCCAATATAAGTCACAGAAAATGTTCTGTAAGGAGAGTGAAATCAAAAAAGTTCTGAATTACCTGGCAACATTAAAGAGAACATCAATTCTCTCAACTTCACGGGCAAACTGATCAATTTGTTTCTTCTTTGTGACATCAAGGACCCGAGTTTGAATACCTGAAAATAAAACGAAAGGCATTACTTATCTATACGTATAAAAAATGTCTAGCCTTGAAGATTTAGCTGTTCGGAAGTGATATAGTATCTGTCCAGTCAGGGTTCATAGGACTGTTGACCACTGGTAGGTGCTAAGACTCTCATTAGTAAAAAAGCCTTCCCAGTGTGGACCTCCCAACTACACAGCTCTCTCTCCCTGCTTGCTTTCTCTCCATTCTCTGAATTGAATAATAAAGGTCTTTTCTGAGTAAGGACTTTATAGTGCAGTATGCGTGATCTATATTAGATGTTTCTCAGTAAGCCAAAAGTCACTGAAAGTGGGCCATTTTAGCCCATTCCTTTTTTACCCCAGAGGTTGAGTCACTGCTACAAAAATTCTGAATTCTGTCTGTCTGAGGAGGAAGGTCAAGGGTGGTGGCATAAGAGATTGTTTCTATTTGTGAGCTTTACTTGTATGTCAATTCTACCATTTATTGAAATGACTTTATTGGTCAAGGGCATCATTACTTACTTCTGGCCTAAAGTGCAAGAAGAAATGAGAGGCCAGAAGAAGGAATGAAACTTTTGAAGGCTTGAGAGATACACACTATACTAGTTACTAAAAACAACAAAAATCCAAATGTCCTCTAATACAACAGCAGTCATTATTTTCATGTTTTTAAAATATATGATTTATTTTATTATTTTCTTTAGATACAGAGATAAAACATGAATAAAAAAAGAAAGAGAAGACTAAAATTGAGTTTCACAAAGACTCCTTTTCCTTTGGGCTTTTCCAGTACAGTGGCTTTACTTCGACTTGCTGGAATGATAATTCGACATAGTTTCATTCAGTTAACTAAATCAATGAGTTGATCTGTGTTCAATCCTGTAACGTGTTCTGTTTTGTGGGAACAGTTAACTCTGAAATGAGTTCTCTGTTCTGATTTCTTTCAGAGTAACTTTAATTGAAGTTCTTTGATGTTAGAGTTGGGTTCAGTGCGATATGGTAAGGATGATACATACCTAAATAATTTGGGTAATCTCTTTGGGTTTCTGACCATGACATGTGATTTTAGGGCTGAGGTGTCTCTCTCATGGTAGCCACTAGCCAGATGTGGCTACTGAACACTTAAAATGCAGCTAGTCTGAACTAAAATGTTCTGTAAGTGTAAAAGACATGTGAATTTCAAAGATTTAGTATAAAAAAGAATGTAAGATATTCCATTAATATTTTTTATTACATTAAAATGATACTATATTAGGTATATTGAGGTAAATAAAATATATTATTAAAGGAACCTTCACCTGTTTAATTTTACTTTTTAAATGTAGCCACTAGAAAATTTGAAATGACACATAGGGCTCATGTCATGTTTCTATGGGACAGCACCGCCCTTAGAGAAGGAGGACGTAGGAGTGAAAAGTTGTCCTATAAAGTGAACTGTCAAATGTTCATATCATTTTATTTTAAGGTATTGAATCCTTCAACGTGTTAAATACATTAAAAATTTTAAGTGTGCAGCCAAAATTTTGTCTCTACACTTAAGTATGCATATTTTTGTGTGTAGGTTCACGGAATATAAGTTTGATTATCAGAGAGCCAGGCCCTAAAAAGGCCAGCGGAGCTGAGCAGCTAAGGAATTCTCTTTCAGCACGTGAGTCCTGTTGCTCTGTAGACTGAGTCTTAAGTTCAAGCAGTGGAGTTGCTTACCCGGGTACTCTTCCAGTTCCTGAAGTTTGGGCTCATTGATATCTGTGGCTATGACTCTGGCGCCTTCTCTTGCAAAAGCCTGGTAGACACAATGCACAAATAAATCTTTTGTTTACTTGGTTAAACCGCTTTCCTAAGTGGAAAGTCATTTAGCCTTTTCCCCTTTATCTTATTTCCATCCCCCCCTCCATTTAAATAGGTGGAATTTCAAACTAGTCTCACCTCATTCTTCCCATTGTTATTATTTTTTTATCATTAGTTAGAACAATGTGACATATGTTGTAATTGTCATCTGACTTTGTCCCCTTAAGTAATACCAAATAAAATGGTGTTTTTAAAAAACTAGGCTATTTTTATTAACACTTCTCAAATATACTGCTGTGATTTGATAGCTTACATTACATTTCTGAGCAAGTTCTTATTATATACCATTGCTCGTTATAGTCCAAATAGCAAGAGAAAAATGGGTAATTTCAACACTTTTCCTCCTAAGAGTATACTACTGTTTTCATAAATGTCAAACTCATCATCATTCCTAAAGTGCATTATTAGCTCAGGTGGGAGGTATAATGTGTGAGAAGTTGATATCAATTAGAGGGGGTAGGTAATCTGATAGTCTTGTAACTCTGGAGTCCTTTATCTGAATTGACATAATTTGAGAAAGCTATGTACTCCTGTAGGGCCTCCGTAGTAAATTTATTATGGAGCAAAGAAACTGAGGCAGAGTCAAAGGTTATCAGTCATGTCACATAATAATAAGTGAGATATTCATTCCTTCATCTGCCTGAGGTTCAGAAATAGTGACTTTTCTTTTTGTAACTTTAGACAGCAGAAGCATAGAAATCAATAAAAAAAAAAAGTAGGACAGAATTAAATAACCATGGAATCTGTCTACATAATTCAATACCTCAACAGTTAGTGAGCAAACAAGAGATGGTAACTTACTAAGGCAGCTGCCCGGCCAATCCCCTGAGCAGCAGCTGTCAGGATGATGACCTTCCCATCGAGTCGACCCATAACGGAACGTGTGGTTTAACCTAAAGACAGTTGCATTTAGTGACTTACACCGTGGCCCTGCGCTGGCAGTAACATCTGGAACAGATGGTTTAATGTAGCTCGAGTTTTAGCGTATCTTGGAATTCACATTCTTGCAAGATGAAACAGTTCCCTTCTGTGAGATTGGTTTCTCACAGAAGATAGCACCTCTGTAAAGTCACTACCACCATCTGAATTCCCCAAGCATGCTTACTCTAGATACCTAGCTTTGTGTATCAAAAACATTTAGCATCCACTGGAGTGATAACTGGGGCAGAGACATTGGACTTTAACCTTCCGGTCATTACTTCTGTACCGGGAGAAGAGCACCTCTGATGCCGATCCCGCGGGAGTGGAGTCCTTTCCCTTGCTACCACCATCATCACCGCCCCCCCCCCCCACACACACACACACTGTCCCGGCACACACTGCTGTGGCGTTGTATGCGTCCTTATTACTTGGGCTGCTTCTTGCTTTCTCTCCTATAAACTTTCGTCAGGGTTTGCACCGTCAGTGGTCTATGGTTTTCTCTTGTCCCTTGGAAAGATTTCACAGTTGCCCTCAGAGACTCATTGAATGAAAGAGTTGGAAAATCAGATCATGTCCAGTAACCCCATTTTACAGATGACGAAACTGACTTGACCTGCTTAAGGTCATAGAGCCAGTCAACGGCAGAGCCAGAACTCCAAGCACGTGTCCTGAATCTTTTGTATGTGAACGTTCCACCCCACAATGCTGCTGATCCTCTCTTAAAGTTTAAGCATGGAGCAGTGGCCTTTGAACAGGCAACCAGTAATTTTTCAAAGGGAGGACTGAGAGATTCTGACAAGGGAGAAATATGACGTGTATGAGATATTTGCCCAGGGCTTGGATCGTAGATCTCAGGGTGAGAGGAATGGCTAGTGATGAGGTCAGGGGCGATGAGGAGTCAGATAATGTTTAAATGAGGCTATCTTCAAGGAATCAGTTTCTTTCTCTTACCCTGCTGTCCTTAATGTGTGCCTCTGACCTCAAACCAAATCATAAAGTGGCTGCTATGTCCTAAGGCATCATATAGGCATTTCAGGCAAAGAAAAGGAAAAGGGTGGGGGGAGGAGGGTGAATTGGGTGGGTGTTGAGTGGAACCAACATAAACAGTACATGAAGAGAACTACGCAATCACTCTGCTCAGTTACCTACCTGATAAAGTACAGGTAGTGAGCCTTACCTAGAGGGCTCACATGATCTAGTCCTTTCTTTTAGAAAGAATCCCTGTTCTATTAAGCCACACTTGGCTTTTTTTGCTGCATTCAAAGGGTGATTCCCTTTCAAGCCTCCACCCTTTGTCCAAGCTCTACCTTCTAAGGGGTTAATTACTTCCGTGGGCAATGGGCACTGAAGGGTTTATGGAAAGAATGTGATATGCTCGGACATGTATTTTACAAAGATCTCTGTGGAGAACAGACCTGGGCAGGGAGCCAGCTGGAGCAGGAGGGGTGGATGAGGGCGTATTTAAGAGATAAGAGGTCCGGATCACCAGTGTGCTAACTTCAAAGAGATTGTGTGCTTTACCCAGTGTTTCACAGCTACGAATTCAAATCCAGCCTCCTGATTGCAGGCCCAACAGAACACCTGGTTCTTCTTGTGGCTCTTGCACCCTCAGTGACCCCACGCGGTATCAGGGCCAGTGCCTCCCCTACCCGGGCCTGGTAACTGACCAGAACCCATATAACTGAACACCTGACCACCTGTGCTCTGAAACCCATCGCTGAGCTGGAGCTGAGGCCACCTTCCTGTGGACGGTGCCTGAGCGTGGCGCAAACACTGAGACAGAACCGTTTCTAGGGGACACCGCGCTTCTCCCCGCGCTCCTCCCTGGGGAGCCTGGCGGACCCTCCTGCAAACCTCAAGGCCATCGGGAGGCTCCAAGCCAGCCTGGCATCCCGCTCCCTTTCCTGTGGGCGGACTTCCGTCATGGATTGCGTTTGTAGTTAGCTTCTCCTTTTTTCTCACATCACCGTTTCCCCCAATAAAACCCTCGTCTCCTTGGAGCGCCAGACTAACAACGCGTTAGAACTGTCTCCTGGGCTGGACCAGCTGACGGACTTCGTGGGATGTTTTCTGATTTAGTTCGCATTTGAGACGGAGAAGCTGGGCCTTTACGGTGCCAGTCCTCCTCTGCTGCAATGAATTTGTACTGTTGTTTTTTTCTCCTTATACAACTGTTATATTTTTACTTGAAACATGGAAAGCGTTAAGAGCTATATTCAATATATACTTTAGAGAGATTCCAATAATCTACCATCCCCGAAGCCTGAGCATGGTGTATTTAAAGACTGTTACTTTACATTATTGTCATTAGTGACTTTTGGCACATGGCACTGTGAAGGCAAAAGCCAAATGTTTGCCTTTGACAGAGAGAGAGAGAGAGAGAGAGAGAGAGAGAGAGAGAGAGAGAGAGAGAGACACAGAGAGAGACACACAGAGAGACAGAGAGAGAACTTAACTAAACCATTGCTGAAGCACAGAGCAGCCCTTTGGTTCTCTCTGAAAACCTTCCCTTGCTGGCCTCCCTGTCCTGAGACCAGATTTTGGAGCCAAAGCCTCATTATTAGATAAAATTGCACTATCAAAATGAAAATGGATTTATTAGGGAAAATCAGTGTAAACATGGCCTGAGATGGTAAAATGGGGCAACTTTCAATACATCCCATGTGAAAACTACACATGATGGTTTTCTTACTCTAAATATTAGAATCAAAATGTTAATTTCCAATTAGCAGAGACACAAATGGCATTTTCAGAAACTCTATCTTCATGAGCCAGGAAGAAAAATGTTCACTTAAGACATTGTAAAATCCTCTCTTATTTTGAAAAACTTACTAATACACCAGAGTTTCAAACTTGGTAGGAACCCACCCTTATCCTATCTAACTGCTAAGATTAATTCTGAAATAGGTAATGTGCAGAACAAGGCGACATCTAAAAATTCGACCTCCCCTTTTCCCAGTCCAAAGTTTCATTTAAAATGTCAGGAAATCTTACTTTAGAGCAGCAAGTGGATGGCGTCTTCTAGATCACCGAGCGAGCTACGAACTTGATACCTTTGTGCAGAAGTAAGTCAAGTGTTTACTAGTGCATGCAGGGATTTGTAGTTAGGTTCCTCCAGGTTTTAAAAGAGGCCTTGCACTTTCACATACTGTACCTGTGTATGTGCTGCCATCTAGTGGAGCTCGGGTAAAACTGTTAACTCCAAGTAGAAGGCGAGAAGTGGAAAGGATCTTGCAGCTTATTTAGGATGTGGAAATCATTTTCTTCACTTTAACCTCTCTAAATCCTTGTCATTTATTTGTATCTTCTCTGTTTTGTTCTGGGGCACTTCAGATGAAATGAGCCAGAAATTGCCTGTGGAAGATAACATAGCAACAAAATAGAAGGAATATAGGAGCCTTCCTTCTTGGCCCTTGACCTAGATTGCTTTGAGGCAGGAAAATAAAAATTCTCCCATGTTTACAGTATAGCTGTGATTATTTTGTTACACTCCCTCTATTTTGATACTAATTCGTGTTTAGTGGCAGAATGCAGCCATCCTGACTGCACTGAGGGAGTAGGGTTGGGGAACTTCAGTGGAAGTACATGTGGGAGAAGAGAAAAAAAAATCAAGTCTGGCTGAAGAGAACAGAGATATCAGATCAAAAAGAAAGGACGAGATTACATGAACCCTTTATGCTGGGCTTATTAACTCGCACTTTATCAGGCATATAATTGGGCAGAGTGATCGTGTAGGTTATTTGTGCATGTACTACGTAAGCTGGCTCACTCAATGCCCACCCAACTCACCTTCCTCTGTCTTTCAGTTTATAAAATACAGAAAGCAAAACTCAACTCTGAGCCTCCTATGCTGCTAGAGCTGGCTGGCCAACGAACCGTAGGCTAGAATTTCTGAGGAGGGCTTCCTTCTTAGAAAGGTGAGGCCTCTCTGAAAGGCTTTTGACTTTTGCTCTTTCTCTCTTTTCTTCTGGAATGCAGATATGATGCCTTGGGACATAGCAGCCATTCTGTGACTTGGTATGAGGTCAGAGGCACACATTAAGGACAGCAGGGTTAAGAAAGGGACCTGGTTCCTTGAAGCCGGCCTCAAGGCAAGAGCCCTCAACTAACTCATCTGGAGATGAGAGAGAAATAAACTTGTTTAGATTGATTCTTTTGTTGTTGTTGTTGTTGGAGCTAAGTGTATTCATAGCAGTCATAGTGATTGAGAACAAACAGTGTGGAGTCAAAAAGATAAAGGTAGGTCCCACATCTTTCTCTCTCTAGTTAACACTGTTGCTTGACCCCCCGAACCTGTTTTCTCATCTGTGAAATGAAGGAAACCATAGCACCTTCCTCAGGGTTGGTGTGAGGAGGAAAGACTTAGCATGTAAAGCCATCAGCACAATGTGTCACATATGTACTTAGTCAAGTTAACAATTGTTAAAAATTCAATTGCAATGGATAGCAAAAATTGTCCTTTTTCTTTTTTAAACCTTGACTAGTTTCCACATGTTCCTGCATAGGGTCTTTGCTAACGCTGTCCCTCATTGTCTCACTGTGACTAATATTGGGTCTAGTGAGGGGTAACCACGCACAGCTGTGCTCTTTGCTTTACTAATGCCTTTCTTTTGACTTGAGGATTTTGAAACAGGCTCATTGAGTATGAGAGTTCCCTAATCAAGACCGACACCGATACTTATTCTTGAAGCAGCTTTCATCAGCTTTCCTTTGTCCACTGATCTTCAACAGTAAGATTTACTGTACAACAGTCTAAGTCGCACAGTATTGCAAATATATGCTTCCCCATCTGTGGAAGTATATATGTGGAAGCATACATCAGTGGACTGAATTTCTTCAAGGCTAGAGACTATCTTTTTCACCTGTACATTGTGGTCAGTTCATATTAAAGTTTATCATTTATTTGTTTTCCAAATACAATGAGTTCCACAAAGGCGGTAACTTTCGGTGCTTAGACCAATGATCAGCACAGAGTAGACAGTCACTTAATATTTGCTGAGTATGAATGGCAGCCTCCCTATAAGTTTCCTGAATATAATTCTGCCAGCCTCTCAAGAAAATGTTTCCTATGAACAATAATGTATTTTGTCTTCTCTGGTCCTGACTTAACTTTCAGACTATTTAGTATTTTATCTGACCATATTAATGCTTTTCAACATTTTTTCAAGTTTCCACTGTTGATTTTCACCATTGTTCCTTCATAATCATATGTCACAATATTAAAACTCAGATCATAAGAAATGTTCTGAGGCAGAGGTCAAGATGGAGGAATAGAAAGTTCCAGCTCTTTGCCCCAGAGACGCTGACATAACAACATGAGGACCAAAATTCCTTTGTGAGAACTTCAGAAGCCGGTTCAGAAGTTGCAGTACCCTAGGCGAGGACAAAGCTGAGAACAGCTGAAATGAAATAGGCAAGAAGGGCTGGTTCACTTTACTTACGAGACTCCTCCCCCAAGCTAGCACAGCTTAGCTTAGCCCCTGGCCCACGATTTCTCTGTTGTGGGGCGGAGTGGCAGAGGAAAGTTCATCCAAAGGCCCAACATGTTGGAGGGCTGCCCAAGTGACTGGTTTCTGTCTCGCCTCACTTGGAGTGCTGATGGAACGCGCTGTTTGGCACCACAGGGCCTGCTGCGCTCCAGACCGAGGCTGCTGTGGCTTGGCAGAGTCAGGAGAAAGTGCCCAACTCACGGCTTCCTCCTTGGGAGGAAGAGAGAACACAGTGTGTGTCTGGTGTTTCAGCCTTTTGGAGGGTTGCCCCAGGGACTGGTATATCTTGCCTGATTTGGGGTGCTAAAGGGAAGAAGATGTACTTTGGATGCCTGGGAGCCAGTGAGAACAAAGAGGGGTGGCTTCCTGCTGCAGCATAAAAGAACTGCAGTACTGCCCTGCAGGCAAACACCAGAGAGCCCAAGTGATCAGGAGCCCCTGAAAAAAAGTTGCAAACCTGCCCGACCCGTAAATTACGAAAGCGTAGGCAAGTCACATCCCGCCTCCACCACGCCCTCCTGCTGCCCCCGTCCCCGAAAGGTTTCAGAAGAATCTCTAACCAGACTGACTGGTGAAGGTCTTCCTCTCTGTGAAGCAGTCCGTAAAGAATGAAGGGGAGGCTAAAATTTGGGAAAAAAAAAAAAAAAAAAAAAACAGAAGGCACACAAAGAAACAGAGAAACAAGGTTCAATAAAAGGAACAAAATAAATCTCCAGAAACCAAATCCAAAGAAATGGTGATCTGTGAATAACCTGACAAAGAATTACGAATAGTTTTAAAGAAGCTCATGATCTGCATAACACAGACAACTAAATAAAACCATGCAAATAATGCATGAACAAAATAAGAATATCAACAAAGTAGAAACTATAAAAAAGCAAATAAATTCTGGAGCTGAGGAATACAATAGCTGAATTGAAGAATTCACTAGAGGAGCCCAACAGTGGACTTGATCAAGCAGAAAAATCAACGAAGTTGGAGAGGTCATTTGAAATTGTCCAGAGAAGAATAAAAAAAAAAGAAAGTGAAGAGCCTAAGGTACTTATGGGACATCAGCAGGTGGACCAATATATGCACAGCGGGACTTTCAGAAGAGAGAATGGGACAAAGTAAAACATTTATTTAAAGAAATAATGGCTAAAAACCTCCCAAATCTAAGGAAATGGTGATCCAAATTCAAGTGTTAAGTAACATTCTATTAGACTGGGTATGATTATATTTTTTTAACTGGCCTTAGTTTTATTATCCAGTCATGCATGCCTTTTACCTTGTGTTACTTTTTTTCAGCAGTGAGTGGACATTGTAAAGAAACAAACCTGTAGCTGTTATACTGTCTTGTTTGGGTGAGTGTGGAAAGGTGAAACAAATCTCCCACTTGGGGGACAGAATTATAGGAAGGGACAAATTCCCCTTAGCCCTAGAGAATTCTTGATTACATGTTAAGGGAAAATATCCAATCCACTTTAAAATGATGACTATGATGCAATTTATAATGTTTTCCTTTGCATGAATCTTACCAAAGAGACAAGCATGCCTCAAAATTACTGTTTTGAACCTTATGCAATTTGCTGTTATGTGATTTTTCAAAGTTATGTGATATAAAATATCAGGTACTCTCTAAAATCATAGTCCTTAACCTCTTATAGAGTCACAGACCCCTCTGAGAATATGGCATAAGAAAGCATGGATGGACCCGAGCATCCTCGAAAAATGAATCCACACACAAAAGTTAACATAATTTTTTCAGAAGTTACAGGCTGCATGGAGCCCATCCACAGATGCATGATGATATGTGGGGACCCCAGGTTTAGAATACTTTACTTTGATAGAGACTCTGGTCCTGTTTCCTCATGTCTACGATGAAAAGAGAAAATAAATGACTTATGAGGTTCTTCCAGCTAGAAATGCTATAATAGTGTGCAATAACAAAACAAGTAATTTATAGTGCTTGTATAGGAAGTGCGGTAGATGGGCCACAAAAATGTGAGAACTTTTGTAGTTATCACAGCAAAAGGTGGATTAAGAAATGAAGGTCATAGCATTTGCTGGCCTGTAACAACTTAAATCCAGAAAGTAGGTGTATATTTTCATAGAAAAATTCTGAAAGTCAACAAGAAAGGAGAGCCAAATATACCCTGAGTATCTTAGTAAGAAACCATTAATTAATGTTACAGGAATGGTGATTCAGTACTAATTAAACATTTATTGAATGTTCAAGGTATTAAAAAAGGCACTTACAATTTTGTTAAGTGATTATATTAAACTATAAATTATGTTTTGGAATTATCTAAGTCATATGTGGATAACTTTACAGTAATAAAAATGGATACATTTTATATTAAAAATTTCCTTCAATAACTTTATTCTTTATAAAATAAATAAGACGATTCGACTTCTGAAGTATCACCATATTCAGGAAGATGATATCGCTGTCACCATTCTAACTTACTGGAATGCATTAATCTCCTGTCCTTTCCCCTTCCAATTCTAGTGGCAAAGTGAAAACTGAAGTAAGTTGGACTGTGACATCATTGCCAGGGTCAGACACATCAAGTAACAACTAAGGAATACGGGGCCCCAGAGCAGTGACGGAAGTGTGAGTGGTCTATTGAATCTTGCATTCGGGCACATCTTTTCCCGAGAAGGCCTGCTGGGCTCCTGAGTGAGGATCCACATTCTCTGCCCCACCAGTTTGCTCTTCTGAGAAAAAGAAAAAAAAAAAAAGTCAAAAACAAAAGTAATCTTATTTTAAAAATCCACACACAAAAAAATACAACTGGAAATGGAAAGGATGTTAAGATGGAGAGATATGAAGAATGAAAAATGGGGATGTGATCAACTGCCTCATGTTAGCTCGTTTAAAAAATGGGTATTTTTTACTTCATTAGAGTTTATTTCCCATTTTTTCATTAAATGAATTCTGAGAAAATCATGTTGTAATAAGACCAAGAAGTAATAAAGTCTTATCTGGATTTGAGATTCAAAGTGAATCAAATATAGGTTGAGTTTGATTTTCTTTTGTCCTATTTTTAGAAAAAAACAAAACGGTGTGCTAAATACTTATTTTGTATTTTAGAGAATATTTAGACATCTTTGGAAGCCTTTGAGCCTTTAAAAAGCACGTCGACTGCATCTGTTTAACAATAACCAATATTCATTGTCGAATTATATTCATGAAAGACAGTTGTCCCTTGAACGACATGGGTTTGAACTGCATGAAAATATTACATGTGAATTTTTTTCAATAAATACTATAAAGGTATTTTCCTTAGAATTTTCTTACGATTTTCTTTTCTCCGGCTCACTTTATTGTAAGAATATGGTATATATGAGTTAATTGACTACTTATGGTATCAGCAAGGCTTCTAGTTAACACTAGGCTATTAGTTGTTAAGTTTTTGGGGAGTCAAAAGTCATACACAAATTTTTGTGCACGTGTGTTGGGGGTTGGTACCCCTAATCCCAGCGTAGTTCAAAGGTCAACTGTAAATCTAGCATGGCTGGTCCTGAGATAATTCAGATTACCTTTTATAATTAAAATTAAAATTAAAAACTGACAGTTTTTTTAGACTGAAGTTGAACTAATTTAAGCTGGGACTATGTCCTTCAATTCTGAATTGGTCGGTTTTTTTATCTTTATATCTTGCAGACTACTTTTTCATTTCACTTAAAAATAGTACCAGAGAGATTCATATATTGATCAAAAGACTTAGACATTTTAATTTGTGGTTGGATTCATATTATGTCTGTTTCTGGCATTATCAGATAAATAAGGTGGTTATAAAAGTTTGTCTTTCAAAACTCTTCTAAAATAGTGTTATGTATACACCAAAAGTTCCACATAATGTGCTGGCTAATGGAAGGCCCTTAAATAGTTAAATGCTAGTCCATGGAGTGAAGAGTTCAAAAATTTTTTCCAAATTGTTTTATGTCCTGCTATATTCCCCAAGAGCACTGTGAAACTGCCGGCTTGATCTAATTTTGATGTAGTTAAGAATGGATTGTTTTCTTCTTCACAAAGTAGAGCTCTCATAAAGCCTGGCAGCCTTTCCTTGAGGCTTTAAATGACTTGGCAGCTTCCTTTTTAGGGTACAATTTTGTTGCTTTAGACTTCTACAGCTGCATAATAGGGTATTTCAGACAGGCAGACTCAGTGTCACAAAGGGCTCTGGCCACGCATAACTGGGCATATGATATATGCTCTACGGTGAGAAAGACAATAAGAAACACATTACAGAGCTTGTCTTGTAATGCTCCCACCCGTGTACAGCACCCCTGAAGAGCTGGGGGGTGATCCTTGAGCTGCCCCACTCCATCCAATCGGGCACCTAGTACTGTTGATTTTACTCCCAAATCTGTCCCATCTGTCCACTTGTCTCCATTTCTACTATACCTGTTCACATCCATGCTACTGTGACTTACCTTATAGCTGACATCATGTTTTCAAAACTTATGGCTCATTATATTCCCCTGCTGTTGTTTAAAATTTTTCAAAGGCTTCCATGTTTTCAGGAAGAAGTAAAAATTCCATTTACAGTCGACAAAACCCACATGCCTGGCTCTCACCTCTCTCTGGCTTCTCTGCTGTCACCCACAGGAGAGGAGCATGCTCACTGTCCTCTGGCCACACACATTTCTTTAGACTCTTCCCCTGGTTATGTTCCCACTGACCCTGGGGCTGTCACCTTTCCATTTGCCCACATGCTTTCCCTCCCCTCTTTGTTAGGCTAACTAACATTAACCTCTTAGATCTCAATTCCTTTTTTTAAGAAAGACTTCCCTAATATTCTTAGAACAAAAACCTATTATAAACCTCAGAGTCTTTTGCACTCTAGAATTTTACCCTTTTTTTTGACTACTTGATGATCAACTATAGCTCCTATTAGACTTTAGCCTCTAGAAGCCAGGGACCGTGTCTGGTTTTGCTCACCAATGTACTTTTCAGGGTCTGATATAGATTACATAGTTGGGGATTAAAAAATTCTGTTGATCAATGAATTAGTAAGTGAATGATACAAGTCTACAATCTGGTCTGTGTAAAATGAATACAATGCTTTTAGAAATACTGGCTCACTGAATTGATGAGAAAATCTTTTTCAGTAAAAGTAGCTTTGTTTATAGGGTAGTGTCTTTATGTCCTTGGAGAGCTGCTTATCTATCCTCGGGAAAAGCTTGAGTGTTTAAGAGGCAACATAAAAACGTCGCTGGGGGTATAAAGTGACTTCAGTGCTGTGCTTTAGGGAAACACTCTCCCAGAGACAGCAAATGAAATCTGTGCTGCTGCTTGTTCACCCATCTCTTCTCTTGTGTAAACCTGTCCTTTGGGGCCACATGTTAAAGAAAAATCCCAACTGTTATCCTCCAATTGCTAAGGAACCAGTATATTTACCCACCCGGGCAAAGGCCTAAGCCTGAGTTATCAAAATAGCGAACTGGATGAGGTGCTGGTAAAGACTTTGATCGGTTGTCAAAAAACCAAGATTTTGGTGATTCCTTTGGCACAGGATCTTGCAAATTCTGTTCCTCGCATGGAGAAGCCACATGTTGTCTCTTTTTAGAAGCTGTTCCAGTCACTTTAGGAGACTTTGGAGAATTCTCACAAGTTACTTCTTTGTGAACCTCTCTTTTAAGGGTTCTCTCCTTCCACGTTTTGACCTCATTGGAAAGACGATGATTATTGCTTTAATGTAGAGTTAGGGGTGGGGAGAAAAAAAGACTGTAAGACTACTCATTTTAAAAAGTATTCGCATTTACATAAAACATTTTTTTTTTAATTGTGGTAAAACATATGTAACATAATTTATTATTTTATCATATATTTTAATCTCAACTTACTGCTTGCTATTTGGTCTATTTCCACAGTTCAGAAAATGAAATAAGGTCAATATAAATTGAATAATTATAGTTAATCTTGGTGACCATGGAATCTCGAAAAGAAAGCTTAGGGTATATATAACATTAGGTTTTCAAATGAATCAAAGATATCCACAGTGCTTTATCTATTGATAAATTAGTCTTCTAGATAGATGAATTTTTTTTTTCTAATTAAAATTTTTTTTTTGGTGAGGCAACCGTTGGTTGATCTCACAGATTGCAAGGGCCTTGTCAGCTTACAATCCTTTATTTATTTATTTTTTACACCTGCAGCACCTGGTCTTCCTAGGTGGTCTCCCGTCCAAGTACTAACCAGGCCCGACCCTGCTTAGCTTCTGAAGTCAGATGGAATCGGGCTTCTTCAGGGTAGCATGGCCACAAACTGGAGAGATGAATCTTTAATGTAATGTACCTTTGTTGCTTTAAAAGAAATATTACATTGATTTTCCAGATTGTTATAGTTTTGCTTCTTACAGGAAATGCCACCAGCATTTATCTAGTTCCTCCAGGGAGAAACCTGGGAAGCAATCCTCGAGGCCCTGCTCTCCTTTATCAGTCAGCCAAGTCTGTTCATACAACCTCATACCTGTCTCTCAATTTCATCTCCACATTTTTATCCCCATTGTTACTATTCTTTTTTTTTCTTTTTTCTTTTTTTTCTTTTTTGGCCTTTACTACAACAGATTCCTATATTGGGTTCCCTTATACTGTTGTAGTAGTCAGAGATGCTATCTGATCTCACCAGGCCCCAGCTTAAAATCCTCCCTTCCTTTAGGATACCACCCAAGCTTCCTCAGAATGACTCATAAGGGCCTGTGGAATCTGGGCCAGTTACCTCTGGCATCGCATCTTGCAATTTATTGGGTCTCATTCTCTATGCTCTGGCCACACGGGATGTCTCTTAGTTCCACCTACTCAAAGCCTGTGCAAATGCTGTTCCCTAGGCCTAGAAGGCTTACCTGTCTCTCCTTTCACCTAGCCTCACTGGTACTTACTTATTTTTCAGTTCTACTCATATATTAGTCTCTTGATCACTCCCCTCCCCATGCTTAGATAAAGTTTGATCCTTTTTTTGTACCCTTTCATAATGTTCTGGGTTTTTTTTGTTGTTTGTTTAATAGCACTCATTAGAAAGAATTAGTTATTTGCATAATTATTTAATGCCTATTTTTCTTCTACTATATTATTAATAGAGATTAACACAAGATTCTTATTTTTGGTAGAAGCCAAATATTTCTGTTAGAACTGTTTATATAGTAAAACAGGCTGTAATGTTGGACATGAGGGGCTCTCTTTTGAGGAAGGTCTCACAGACTTGGGTATATGGACTTGTGGTATATTTTAGCTGCTTTCTCAAAGATCTCTGCTTACATCCTGGTCCTTGAATTAGTTAAAACAGGTCAGTTGACAGATAGCAAATATCTGGAATACTCCTACCATATTCTTATACCTTTTTAAAAAGACACATTACGTGAGTGCTAAAAATTACTTTCTCCATATGTAAAGGGTTGCTAACTGCAAAAAATATATGTGTATGTGTATATATCATCACACCTCACACATAACAGACATAAGAATAATTTCTGTATCATTTTGCACATCTTACCTTAACAGTTCATTCTTTTGCTTTATTAGCTGTTCATTTTGCTGCTTTAACTTAGAAATTTCCTTTTCTAGTCGTACATATTCACTTTTCAAAATAAGAGCTTTTGTGCTTTGTACAATGCCACTGCCACCTCCACAGGTTAGGGGTTTATTTGAAGGCTGAGGATCGGTATTTTCTGATATTACTGTGGAGGCAAATACACAGATAGACCCAAAATTCAAAATAAAGGAAACAGTACTACATACAATACGTACAGTATAAAACCTGACACATCTTAATTGTCATCTCCCCAGGAGTCACCCCTGACATCCTCCTGCACCTGACTTCCATGCCTATCTCACTGTCAGTTCTATGCGTCTCTAGAATCGTTCTGCTCTCTACCCACCAATTCCACTACCATAATCCTGCTAAGATTTTTCATCATGGTTGCAGCAGTATTAACTCTCTCCAGTTAGAGTTGCCCTTCACTGATCTACCCACTACATCAGTGGCACCACTAGAGGGCTTCTTCCGACAGAGAGTGCATGTGTAGGGTCTACCCCAGTCATCATTACTCAGCAAATCCCTGCGAACTAAACAAACCTGAGAATTATATTAAAACAGATATTATTATATATTCTATACTACATGTATAAAAGCAGTATAAAGAATTGTTCTATAAATCTTAGATAAAATTGCATAAAAATGTAAGGGGCTTGTGTAGAGAAAATACTCAATGTTCATTTTCTTTTGAATTATTTCGAATGCAGGTACAATATGTACCTGAAAGTCACTTACAATCAAGAGTCATTTTTCTGACCCTTCTGCAACAACAAAGTTCTTGGTTCTATTTTTATTCCTAGGAGCTGCGATAGACACTAGGCATGTTCAAACTAAATATGCACTAGACAACATCTTTAAACACTATCACTATTTTTTTTTTAATAGACAACAATACACACCAATATCATCTTACGTGTGCTTGACATTTAATAATTTCAGTGTGCTTTAACACACTGCTTTAAGTCTGATCCTTATAACAAGTGTCTGTCTGTATGTGTCTGTCTGTCTGTCTGTGTGTCTGTCTATCTGCTAGAGGGTCAGGTGTGGTCCCTATGATTTCTCATAGCTGTTAAGTGAGGGCAATCAGTTCAGAGACTTGCCCTGACTGTTACTTCGATGCTTATTCTACCACACAAAGCTGCCCCAAGTAGTGTTCAGCGTTCACTCCTATAACATGAAACAGGAAATAGAAACGTGGAAACAGGCATAGCTTGAGGAATGTATATGCAGAAGTTTGATCATTAGATTTGAAAACTGTACCTAAGATAAATTTTAAACAGTTTATAAATAAGCATCAACTTTGTATTTTCAGTATTAAGAACAAGTGAAATAGTATTTACTATATTTATTGTGCACTAATTATACTTTTACTGTTCATATCATTAAAACCTGTTAACACAGGCTTGGATTTTTATAGGGAAGGGTACTTCTACCTTGATAATTAAATCATTCTTTCATAGTACTGAAGGTATCTTTACTAATATGTAAAGATCTGATAATGCAAAGGTAAAATTCATATTTTTCAAGAATCATAATGGATAAAGAATTGACATTATGGTAAAACTAAGGAGATATCACAGGATAAATATAATTACAATAAATTTATTTTAAAAATAGTTCTTTCTACTCTTCTACAAGGGAATCAGTGATTAGCCTAGGTTTATTCTTGAATGTCACATATATAATAGTAGTCTTCAAAAGGTATAAGCATGTTGAGAAGTAAAATGGGAATGATCTGGAAATATCACCATTTTCCACTTACTTGAGGTATCTTGGGCCTGTTGACTTCTTCTAAGATTTTCTCTCAATAATCTTATAACTTCTTTTTGATACTCTACAGCGGCTTTTGTGGAAGCAATTCTAATAAGAACAACGAAATAAATATGTAAAAGCCCAACGACTTTTATTGGAATAAACAGATCTGCTGTCAAGAATTTTCTAGTAAAATACATCACATTGACATAATATCCATAAATAGCAATAGATAAGCCATTATGATACACCCCTGGTATCATGCACTTTGTAGTATAACACTGTCAAAATTGGAAGTATTCTGTTGTAGTAGCAGGGGCAATGCTTTTAACATTAAGAAACTATTTCTTTTTAAATTTCTGGAAGTTCAATAGCTATTAATTGGATAATGAGAAAAATTATATTCAAAAGTACCAGAAAATAAGTAATTGAGCTGTTACTACGAGATTTTAGAAATATCTTGAAGGCACAACAATTACCAGAGCATGAAAGCAAAAAGCAGCTTCCTTTCTACATTGTCAGGCAAGTAAACTCTGGCTTCAGCTCTGTTCAAATACTGCTCATTGTTCCCCAGTCGTGAAGAGGCACTTTATAGCACTTCATGAATTACTGGCTTAAGCATTAACCATAATGGTAAATCATAAGGCTTTCTGCCTTTTTTAGTGACTGAAAGTATCTGCTGATTCTATTCGATAAGCAAAATTGCTTACCAAGTCTTACCAAAGGAAGGCTGGTTAGAGTGCATGAAGTTTCAGAGTACTACTTTTTAAGCAAAATTAGATGTCATCATTAAATATTTATTAAAGACTTACAGAAAGAATAAAAAGTTTTAGGAACCAGAAGGGATCTTAAGAAATCCTCTAGTACAAACCTGTCCTTTTATTGATTATGAATGTGCAGGGCATAGAGATTAAACAACCTGCATAAAGTGATATATTAATAAGTGGCAACATTATATTTCTAATTCAGTTTCCCTGACTCTGTTTAATGTTCTTTTCATTATGCTATACCACAGAGAACTTTAGGCACGCTATTATGTATAGTAGTATAGTCAACATATCGATAAAAAGAAGATATGCTTTTGGGCACTAGGTACTATAATTTCAAAGGAAATACAACCTTTACAGAAAAACAGTAGGACAAACAAATGAAATTAAGAGACCCAACAAAAACTTAGTAGAACTGCTAACCACACACACACACACACACACACACACACACACACACGTACACACGCACATTCTTAACATTTACTTTTGAGCACAAAAAGGCCATTTTTATACTGTTTATATATGACTAAGAAAGAAGCATCCAAAGACATAGTGTGTTAGTAATTGATCAGAATTGTACTTATTTTTAAAATCTTTGCATTTGTATGGAGAATTTAATAAATTAAAAATCTGTGAATGTTTGTATTTATTTTTAAAAAGCAATAATATTTTCAGATATTTTAAAAAGTTAACTAATGCAAAGAAATTTATATAATTAAAAGTTTTAAGGTATTAAAATTATGTTTAATTAAGACAAAGACATACTCTTTTTCAAACTCCTTGGCACTTTTCATTTTTTCTAGGTCTATTTTCACCAGCTTTGTTTTGAGATCTTCAATTTCTTCTTTATAAGGTTTAGCTCCTATAGCAACTTTATCCTATGAAATAAAATAATTTTAGAGGTATTTCAAAGAGTTGTGAATTGCCTTTACCTGGTAGGAATATTTTAAAACAGCAAACTAAATATAGAGTAGGAGAGGCACAAATTTTAACTCTAAAATGAATAACAAAAAGATATTTGATGTGAAGTATATCTGAAGCTATTGGAAGCTAATATGTAATTAGAGAACATATAATTTGCTCCTTAAAACAAATTCTTTCTCAATTAAAAAGTGATATAAACAAAATAAGAAAGGTTGAAAATAATAAAATGGGTAGATAAAGGTAATCAGGAAAATGAGAAAGATGTCAGTACAACAATATAAAACTAGATCTAAATTCAAGGCACAAAGTATTATATAGCATTATTGGGGGATATTTTGTATTCAAAGATTATTTAATCCACTGACATAAATATATCTACTTTCCACTCAGAGAAAAAAAATTATTCATATATAAACATATATGGACATATAAAAAATCTTTTTTAATGGATAATGTCTCCTTGAATAAATGTTAAATAATGAAAAGAACAGACATTCTTGACTTGCTCCTAATTTTAACTGGAATGAAGAGACACTGGAACCACACAACAGCAAACTTAAATGTCTATTAGGGTCAGACTCGAAGAGCATTCTGAGAAGTGGCTGGGGCTAAATAAAGGGAATGGTAAGGATGTGATGAACCAGGGTGTAACCTGTAATGGCATTCATTGAAATGACTGTTCTTTCTAGAGAAAACAGGTCAGGTTCAGTCCCAGCCCATCAGATAGGACTCAATAACAGGGGGATTAAATAGAAAAAAAATTTTTTTAATGTACTTATCTAACAAGGAGTGTTAAATATTTAGGTAAGAATCATTTTTTTTAAATGATCATACATCTTAAAGTATAAAGAATATTATTTATACGTCTTTAAAAAATAATTTTTCTAGGAAGATAAAGATAAAAATAATCATTATTTTGCATGAAAACATACTCCCACATTTCATTTCTAAGCTGTCACTTACTTTTTCAAAGCTTGAGTACTGAACTTGAAACATATATAGGTAATAGGAAGTTGAAGTAAAAGATTAGGGCCCCAAATGATCTGCCAAATTCAGTAGTAAAAGGAAAAAAAGCCCTTTATAAAATGAGTTTAACTTACCTCAAGTACTTGGATCATTTCTTTTGTTTTTTCAAGGCGTTTATTTGATTCATTAACTTGTGCTTGAAGTTTTGCTATTACATCATTAGTCTTGTCAAGTTCTCTCTGCATGGTTATAATCTTGGCATCCTTACGCAAGGCACTTTCTTTAGCTTCAAGTAGTGAAGTTTCCAGCTCTTGGATTTTCTATCAGAAAAAGCACACATATATAAGGTCTGACAGAAAAGACAGAATCATAGTATGTAAGTTTAAGACAAAGATGATGATATATAGGTATTGATTTTCCACAGAATGTATTAAACAAAGAATAGAAGCCAAGCATCACTCAATTTACACAAGTAATATTTTTGTTCATTGAGAAGCTGGCGATTTTTGGAATAAAAAATGGCCAAATTGTACATTATAATGTTTAATATTTATTTTATTTACTTATTAGCACAGTGCTAAGCATATTAAATTGGTGCTCACATTTTAAATTAACATTACTTAAAGTACATTTGTTAACTGACTTTTTAATACGTAACATACCTTTCCCTTTATTTTTACTACCTAGATTTTAAATTGAAAAACACAAGTAGGTGGAAGAATTCAAAGGCATACAATAAAGAGTAAGTTTTCTCACCTCAGACCCCCAGTCGACCCTAAAGCAATGACTACTAAACACTTTTAAGTATATCCTTCCAGAAATTTTTCATGTGAATCTAAGCATATATGAATATACAGTTTATAAAAACAGCCATGTACAACAGAAGCATGCTAAATATATTTATTTCTGCTTTTTTTTAACTTCACAGTATATTTTCCAGATCTTTCCATTATCAACACATACAGATCTCTTATATTTTTGTTTTCATGGATATTTACATCCTGCTTCATGGAAATAGCATAAATTGGTTAATCCATCATTGACTAATAAACATTTAGGTTATTTCCAATTTTTTGGAATAATAAACATACTTGAATTTGTTTATGTTTATAAGATTATTCTCATGCACACTCATGCAGGATTTCCTCCAGAGTGTTTGTTTCTTTCTGGCCTACTTGGAATTTATTTTTGGCTAATGAGTGCAGTAAGAATCCAGATCTATTTTCTGCCAGTTGGCTATCTCGTTGTTCTGAATCAAGTATTTAAGTAAATCGTCTTTTCCCTATTGAGCTGAATGTTACCATTATCCTGTGCTAAATTCTCAAAATTATTTGAGTGTACTGCTGAACTCTCTATTCTGTTCAATTGTTCTATTTGTCTATTCCTGTATCATTACTAAACTACTTAATGCTACTCTAATTTGGCCTAAGTACCAAACTAAGAGCATATATTTTATTATTTGGTAGGGTATTTTCCCTGGGGTCACTGAAGATGGAATTTCCTTCTGCTTCTTTATCTTATTGCTTTGGTAGATGGGTTTCATAGTTTCACAATTTTTATCTCTACCAGCTGACCGAAGTAGTCTGTAGTGGTCAGCAAAACAATAAGTTATATACTTGAGTTCTTCAAGTTTCTGACAGTATTGTGTAGCTGATAATTTATAAGTATATTTAGTCTTGGGTTATCCATTAAATCATTCTGTAGGTTAACAAAATAAAATAGTATATTTGCTTTATAGACTGCTGAGAGTAGTTAATAAAGTAATTGAATTATTCAAATAATGTACTAATTTTTAGACACAAGTTAATCTGCATTAGAAATCTGTATATATTTTTACCCTCTTATGTTTTCATTTTTATTTCAATATTAATCAATATTAAAGACATTGATGCTAAATTGCTTTCCCTCTAAGCTAGTTCTGTATACATACAGATCGTAACTTAATAGAAAGTCACATGATTTAGGGAAATGTATAATGTAAGGTAAAAATACCTTAAATGGCATATATATCTATTATTCGAATTAAGCTATGAGTTACTTCTGTCTTATAAGCCAAAAAGACCTTATATGATTAATTTAGTTGAGTGACAGTCACAATAGAACTATATTTAAAAACAAGCCCATCTCACACACACATAAAGATGGTCCATGTTCCTTAATAAATATATTTGATACTATAATTCTGTTTTGAAATGTTATATTGGATTCATCTTTAACTCTGTGATTAAGCTGCAAACTGAAAAATATAAAAAATTATATACCTCTGTGGTTAGTTGTGTGGCTCTTGATATAACATGAAGATTCTTATCATCTTGTGTAGTAGGATTAGCAAGGGCACCAGATGTCTGAGAGAGCTTCGAAGTTTGGTAGTTTCTAAACAGTTTTTCATTTTTCTCTCTTATTAATTTCAGGTCATGTTCCCATTCTTTAGCTACAGTAGCATTTCTTTCCTCAAACTCTGTTGATTCATTCATTATAGCCTATTGAATAATAAAAATACCATTACAGGTTTAAAATGAATTACATATTTAAAAAATAAAAAATACTAGAATTCTAGAACAAGGTATATGTTGAAATTTATTTTCAGAACATTCTAGAACAGTATGTAAAGAACATAAAAGAATGTGAAAATTACTTGTGGTTTGTGTCAGTTCTTAAAATTTCAGAAGATATTGATGATGAAAATGAAAGAAGAATAAGGACTGGAGAAGATTCGGATTGATTTGTAAGAGGATAATCTCGCTATTAGATTAGTACTAACCTATAAAGAGGAATTGGAAGAACTGTGGAGCCCTTATTTACGTTATAGCTAATAACAAAGTCTTAACTGATATCTAAGAGCAGAGCACACCCAGTAAACTTAATAACCAATTATCCTGTTTCATTATAAACCTCAGTGTCTATAGGGAAAAGAATTCGCTGATTTGGTAATTAATCTGAAAATCTTATATTTCTGTGCAGAGAGTAACAATCAATACGTCTTTTATACTGAAGGCTAACTAACTCTGAAATTACTCATCTTTTTTATGAATCCCTAATTTGTATGGGATGTTCGTTTTGCTCTCATCACAAATGCCTTATTGGCCTTATCTACAACTTTGTGGCTTTATGGTTATTCTTTTAGACTTGGACCTAAATTAGTTGTATTCTTGCTGGCACCCTGGACTTTCCTTGGCTCTGGACTGCTGACTTCACCCCATACAAAGTTGCCAATTTCAACTCTCAGGGTGCTGGATGATGCCACACACATACTGATCCACATGATAGAAATCTCCACTTTCTAATCACAGCTGGGCCCCTCAATATTGCAAGAATAACTCTGAATTATATGGAGATTATTTTATCTAAACATTGGTTTTATGCTTTTCTCTACTGATTATACTTTTTTTTTTAAGTTCATTTACTATTTTGTTAGCTTCGGGTATTCAACAAATGGGATTAACTATCCATTAAATATTATCTATATTTCACTGTGATTTAAGTATAATTTCCAGATGAAATTAAAGTGTCAGGAAAGAACTACCTGAACACATGAAATATAAAACCAATTTTAGAAGTTATAATATTAATCTAGTCCATTTGCATATATAACAAGCAACTTCCTGATTACTACATACTTTATCTGATATGTAAAGTAGGGATTACTTCAGTAAGCAGAATTCGTATTCTGATCAGTGGAAAGTAAAACAAATTAATACACTGCTCTTAAGCAATGTTGGTTCTTATGAATCTGTCTACTAGAGTTGATCACCTTGGGAACAATGATACAAACTGTTTTTGAACCTCAAGCTGAAGGATGACAGCATATGATAGTGACCCACTGAGATGAAAAGCCTGACTAAAGTAGCTCACCAGGTTTGTCTATGGCTCTACCACAGTTACTGCCTGTAACCTTGAAACAGGCTCTCTCTCACCTTGCCTGAGACTACCTTAGGAAAAGGCTCAATTCCTACAGAAGCAGTGAAAAGTGAGAAAGGAAAGAATGGCAAGAGGATTCAAGGTTTCACAAGTAGAAACTATTATACATTAAGATTTTGTTACCTTCTTTACAAGTATAAATTGATATGTTTAAGTATCTTAAGGAAGTATAACATGTCAGAGAAAGAACATGCTTTAACACAATCTTTTTCACAAAGCATATATGAATAAATGAAAGAAAACATACTTAAAATCCAGTTGCTCCAAGTCCTTTTAAGAACGAGGTAGAAAAATTAAAGCAAACAACAACCAAAAGAACAACAGAGCACAATAAAAAATTACTACTTACAATTATTTTGTTATTATAGAAGTTATTCACTTGACAAATCCTATCATTTTCTTTCTGGATGCCACTTTTAAGCTTTTCTATATCAAAATGAGTATTCAACCACTCTTCCAAAAACTGAGTCATTTCTTTCCGATTACTTAGTACTTGTTGAAATTCAGTCTTTATGCTGTGGAAGTCACTTTCTGAAAAATCTTTGAGAATTTCCTGTGTTGAAAAGTAATTATTGAATTGCTTGAACATTAGGAAAGTTTTTTTCTAACTACCATACAAACATCAAAAGGTGAAAATGCCTAACTAAATGTTCATTCCTAATATTGTGAAGTAGATATAGTTTTAATTATTCTAATCATATTAGAAATATAATTCTAATTTAAAACTTATTCTAGTTATTTGAATAATAAAATTTTGGCAATATATGCTACATAACAGAGGCACATCTACAAATCCTGCCTGTTAGAATTAAAACCTGTCAAAACTACAAATCTGTGAGTAATAATTACAATATGTAAAGTGCTTCTGGATGTAGCTCTTCTTTGCAGATAGCATCCCTTACATGTGTGTTATGAATTAGAAGCCAGCCTCACAGTGCTGGCTGAGAGCAGGATACGCCACGTGAAGTTGGTATAATAAAAATGTTCCTGACTCCTAGTCAACAGGTCTAGGAAGTTTCTGAAGACATTTAGAACTATTCTGGAGTTCCATGAATTCCCACTTGCTAATATTAAGTCTATTTTTCTGTATCTGTGGAGTTCTGAAATGAGGCTTGTCTTGTCTATCACTTGGCACGCTTTACATTTGGCCAGCTGTCAATCTGCAACCTATTTTTAATTTTTGGTAAATGTAAATGCATTAACCACATGAAAAGGTACCTTTCTAGTGATAAAAAGCCTTACAATTTAATTAAATCCAGTTAAATTAAATTTACCTCAATATGTAGATCCATCTTCTGGCTCAGTTTGAGGTCCCTTAATTCTCTGGATGGTACATCATAATCTTGTGGAAGGGGCTGAATTTTACCTAGCAGTTCACTTTGCTTTTCCACTTCATCAATAAAAAGCATTTCAAATTTATTGATGGAATCATGTTGTTCTTCCTTTGTCATTATAATGTGGCTTAACACATACTTGCAGAGAAACAAATTGGGAAAGGAAACTTTTATCACATTTAAAGGCTGTTTGAACCTTTAAGACTAAAGGTGGGATAGCATCTCTTGTTTATCTATATACTCTGCTAAGTGAAGAGGAAGGAAAGAGCCTTTCTATATCCCCAACTTTCTTCTCTCAGCATCTTGGAAGAATAAGTTCTAGTTCCTTATTTCTGATTTCCTACTGGCTATACCTCATACATGTCCTACAAGAAGCTCAGATACAATACGTTTAAAATGCAACATGATCTTTTCCCCTAAAAACCCACCTTTCTTTGTTGTTCCTTTTTTTGGTAAATTATATCACCAATTATCCAGGTTTCCCATTTAGACACCTGAGATTCATTTTCAACATCTTCTTCTGCCTGCCTTGGTGTGGTGACCAATATGGGTGTGCCATGCCTCAAGCATATTTAGATGTTTGGTTTCAAGGTGACAATAATTTGAATGCTATATGTTCCATGGGCCTCATGAATAAATTCTGGATATCACACTGTCAGGATTTGTAGAAGACCATCAGAGCCTGAGGGGCAATCTAACTAGGTAGGGTGGATGCCAGCTCCCTACTTCCCCAACTTCACTATTCCCTTAACCTCTTATAATTTGGCCTCTTAACCACTCAACTAAAACTGCTCTGACAAGGGTTACCAAGGAGATGCATCATCAACACACTGAGGAGATCTCTTCAGTCCATTTTCTGGCTATCTGAATTCTTAGACATACTCTCCTCCACTGACCTGAGTGATAACACTTTTGTTTGGTCTTCTCCTGTCTCTTTAACTACTATCTCTTGAATATTTATCTTTTGCAGAGTTCTCTTCTTCTTTCAAGGCTCTTATTCCTCTACTATGCTTTTTAGGTGATCTCACATATATTATCCATCGCCTACACGAATTCCAAATCTTTACCTTTAGTTCTAGCAAACCTCAGATTCACAGCTCAAAACTACTTGATTTCTAGTCTTGGATGTTCCATCACAGGTATTTCTACCTTAAAACATCTCAGAGTGGACACCTGATATCTCCTCCTGCTGCACCTGCCTTGCTCCTCTTCTTCTTTTTTCTTTATGTCAGTTAATGGGACCACTACACACAGACCTGGGTAGGTCCGAATCCTGGGATGCAATCTCAACTGGTCTCCCTTACCTCCACTATCAATCACACAGACCCACTATTTTAAGGTGCTAAATATTTCTTTAATTTCTTCTATCCTTTCCATTCCTAGGAATCCGTCCAAAGTCACCATATGTCATCTAGATAATTTTAACTGCTGCTATCATCCTATTCTCTCTGCCACTAGGCTTATCCCCTGCAAATTCATTTATGTTTTGTCGGTAGTGAAGTATCTAAAATGGCAATCTGATCATGTTATTGCCACCACTTAACATAACTGTCCAGTGGCTTCCCATCATCTACAAACAAACTCCATCCAAACTTTATTGCCGGGGTCCGTCTTCCACTTCAGTCTTAACTTCTTTACCTTTTTTCCTGGTATGTCATATAACTTGCACATACTTCTATCACTACACTTATTACCTCTTTATACATCTGCCCCATCCACTGGACTATTAGATATTTGAAATGCTGTTCATTCCTGTCTCCTGAGCACCTTGACACAGTGTCTAGGCAGAGCCCAGGTTTTGTTGAATGACCAGGTTCTAAGTGCACTAAGGATCTTGCACATACAATTTTTAGACCCAAATAATCTTTAATTCGGTAGTCAACACACTAAGTAGCAAATATGCCAACCCCAAATCATGATTTAAATACAATTAAGTTTGTAAAATTTATGGCAATATTTGCAAAAATATTACTAAAAGAGTGGTACCTTAAGTTTCTTCATGACTCTATGGAATTCCATGGAACACCTTTGGTTTACAGTGAGAAGTTTCTGAATGTGTTTGGTTTGTTGATATGGAAGTGAGAGGTTTGCTTTTACTTTAATTGAAAGCTCTTTTTGGATTTCAATCTCCTTCTCCAAGTCAAAAGACAATCCATGTAAGAACTCATAATGATTATTCAACTCTGAGTATTTCTTCAGAAGCTCCTAAAGAAAATTAGAATTCGTTCAATTTAACAAATCATTATAATAGTTTTAGCCTTAGAATTGCAACAAAATTTATGCTTTAACATTTTCTATAAAAGTAATAAATTAAGACCTTCATGTTTAAAAAAAAGGGAAACATTGCTGATTATGGATTATATAAGTAAAATATAGTTATTGTGGAAATTAAACAAATTTAAACAAAAACAAAGAAAACCAGAAACAATCATTGTTATCGTTTGAAACGTTTTTTAGTTTTTTAAACAATCAAGATTTGAAGGAGCTTTTATGAAGTGAATAGAAATGTGAGTGAACTCAATCTGTATCTGTACTGTATCTCAAGGCTGAATTCTGGGTTATGTTTACAGTAGGCAGTGTGAGTTCGTAGATGAAAGAAGTGACTAAGAATCAACCAAGCTATCTGCTAGCTTGGTATATAGCCTTTTCACACCTTTCTATTTGCCTTGAATCTGAGTTTTCTAACTTTTCATCAAAGAGTTCAGTTTCTAATTCTGCCACTTCCTGACTGGGAAAATTATTGAGAGATTTTCTCAACTGCAAAATGAAGACTATAATAATTGCCACAGAGCTTCCTAGGGGGAACAAATAAAATATTATATAATATCTATATATCTATGTAATCTGTAAAATATTTGCACACATTATACGTTAAAGGAAGTAAAAGCATTTGTAAATGCTTCCATATCCAAGTTTAAACTTAGACTTGGTTTCAAATCCTGATTCTATCAACTTACTAGCTATGTGCTTTGGGCAACTACTAAACTCCCTCTCTGAGCCTCAGTTTCTTTGTTTACAAATGGAGCAATAAAACCTATTTCATAGGGTGAAGTACCAGGCACAGTGCCTGGCATGTGGTAGACATTCCATAAGCTCAAATGACTAAAAGCAAGACAGGTGACACTGGTTTGAGCACAAGTGGAGGGACACATAAGGTTCAAGTGGCCACAATCATCTAATAAGTAACATGTGCTTATTACTTCAGGTGCTAAACGCTAGAATAAGGGGCTTCTAACAATATGAGCTCTTTTTTTCATAATTTAAGAAAAAGTTGGATAGATGTTCATTAATCTGAAATGCTGGAGAGGGGATTTCTGCCTGTGGCCTTAGGATCAATCACATTATGGGCATGGAGCAGTATTGTATAATCATTCATTTGCACTTTTAATAGATACATATTAAAGGTTGACTTTCGTCAGAAATGTGCTAAGTGGTATAGCCATAAACAACATAAAAAAGTCTTTAGGGACCTTGCATTCTAATAGGGGTATCAGCGAATTTTGTTGGTTTTACTCTCAATATACAGAATCCAAACACTTCTCACTACTTCCACTGCTGCCTCTCCTAGCCAAGCCACCATCTCTGCCTGGATGACAAATGGCCTTCTTACTCCCACTCTGTTTTCAACACAACAGTCATCACTTTAAAGTGTTAACCCACTTCCCGTTTGCCCCAAGAATACTTGCCGGTGGCCCTTGTGGCTGCAGCATTTACCTTAGATAATTCACGTAATACAGCCCTAACCTTACCCTAAAGTTTGCCAAGAAAGATCTTGCTTTTGTTATTATTTTTGCATCTCTCTAGTATACTGATAGTCTTTAGAAACAAATGACATCATTCTATTTATAGCATTCTGTTTTGAGTTGTGATATTTCCATTTACAAAATATAGTAATTCTCAATCGCCGAAAATGTTAAATCCTAGAAAATGTAGCATTCCTACGTGTGATGCTGAATTAATACTGGCAGGGAGCTGCACTTTTTTTTTTCCTCAACGGGAAAAGGGTTAAAAGGTTAAGTCGTAAGTCAGATTATGTCTCTCCCAGAGCCGGAACTCTCCAATGGATCTCCATCTCCCTCAGAGTAAAACCCAAAGTCATTTTAAGTCCCCACAGCCTGCTTCCTCCCATTCTCTGCCCTCATTTCTCATTACCTTTCCCCTTTCTTGATGTTCTGGAACCCAGCAGGCAGGCTCTGCTACAGGAGCTTTCTACTTGCTGTTTCCCTGCCTACACTGCTTGCCTCACAGATACCTGTATGGCTCAATCCTTCACCTCTTTCAGGTTTTTGCTCAAATACCACTGTATCAGTTAAGGCCTTAAAATCAAAAGCCCTTATTGTTGTGTTTATGCGTCTATATATATATGCACACATACGTACCTGCACCAGAAAGCTTAGAAACATATGAGCATTATCTATCCATTCCACTGTTTCCTTTTATTCCATAGGTCTTTGAAGGGTACCAGTATTCATTTGTAATATTAACAGGGGGTACTTACTTTTATCCTAAAGCACTTTTCTCTCAGGCTTTCTATAAGGTGCTGTTTTCCATCACACGGTACCTTTTTTTCATATTCTACTACCTCCTTATGGTTCTGTTGGTCCTGTTTTGACACAAAGAAAAATCAAGGCTTCAGCTATAACTATATTCACAGATAATTAAGGTCTACCCATACTTTTTCAATGACATATTTTCTATCAAGTTTCAATAATGGAATTAAACATTACACTTTTAAGTCAATAGGTTCAAAGCCCTATTCATTTATTTTTTTCTAGTACCTTGGAACAGAAAATTCATATCCTGCTTACATTTTTGTATTTCTGATTAAAAGTACAAAACAAAACATTTCTTCTATTTGTTTATCTTGTCACTACAGTTCCAAAAATAATTGACTATTCAAAAATATTTGTTAATGACTTAAATCTCTATAAATTTAGTTAGGCCCAACATAAAGATGATTCCCAAGTGTCTGATGTTTCTATTGAAATTGCAAATGACATTGTTTTCCACTTTATTCTTGAAGTATGAGAATAAAAAATATCTTTATAGATTTCATACAATTTCTTGCTTATATGAATTTTGCTACTTTTTAGATATTCAGTTTAAATAGTTATGCTAAAACAGAACTTCCTTTTTTATATTCATCTTGCCGTTTTCCCTTCTAACTTCACTAATAAGAACCCATGTCTAAAATACCATCATCTAGAATTCTACAGCCATGCCATCCTGAACAAGCCCAGTCCCCTCTGACCTCAAAGCTAAGCAGGGTCAGGCCTTGTTAGTACTTGGACGGGAGACCACCGAGGAAGACAAGGTGCTGTAGGTGTAAAAAATAAAAAAATAAGGAATTGTAAACTGACAAGGTCCTTGCAATCTGTGAGATCAACCAAGGGTTGCCTCGCCTAAAAAATGAATGCATGAATGAATGAATGAATGAATAAAATAACACCATCATGTAGAGGTAGTGAAATGGGGTAATCTTTTACAAATTTAATTTTTCAAATATTTCTCCATTGAGAATAATGCTATTTCTTGGTTTTAAAACCCTTTAAAAAATTACACTGAAGCAAACAGTCTGCTTTATTTAACAAATCTTTTCTTAAAACTAAATAATTAAAATGGTATTTTCTAAAAAACATTTTGAATTCTTTTAAAACTATATTTCCTATTTGTATGAAAAATTATAATTATAGTTTCCCCATCACCCTTTACTGTTTATAGACATTCCCAGAAAAAACAACAATGGCAAAACAAACCACTGTTACACTTTTCAAAAAAGCTTGATTCTTATAAATAGTTACTACGTAGGGAAGATTCTGAACTCACTCTAGCTATTATTTCTCTTAAGGTTTTTCTGAATTGGTCTCTTTCCGTTTTGAGAGACTCTTTTATCATCCTTAGCTCATCTCTTTCCTTAGCTACAATTCTTATTTCTTCAAGGCTTTCATGAAGTTTCATAGCCAAGTGTAAGTTATCCATTTCCACACTTTGCATAGATAAGTTTTGAGCCTCAAATTGCTTTTTCAATCGTTCCATTTCATTCATTTTTTTATGAATTTTATTGACACCTTCTTTCATTTTAAGAAGCTGAAGCTCTTTTTTCTGAAGTTCTTGGATCTTGAGATAATTATAAAACAAGTTAGAAAGTGAACAGAATTCCTTCAAGGAAAGAAATTAACATCTATTTGTTATACGTACATATATATCTATGTCTACATATCTGTATCTATACCCTTTCTCTTTCTACAAATAATTTTGGACATTCCCAAAAGAACAAAACAACATATACCTTTTTCTCTAATTCGGCTTTTGATTTACTTAAATCCTTTTGAATATTTGAAATCTGAGTTGTTTTTTCTGAACATCTCTCTCTGAATTTATCAATAGTTTCTTGGTACTCTTTCAAATGCATACGAGCAATTTTTAGTTTCTGTTGTGTTTCCAGATCCTTTGTTATTAGAAGAAGTTGAGAAATACGGTATAAAAGCACATTACCTTTTCTTAATGATTAACTAGTTAAACAAAATCTTTAAAAATGCACACTTACAGTTAAAAACAACCACGATACCACCTCCAAATTAGAACAGTGCAGAAAGATGTAAAGTAAAAGTTCCTGTTCCAACCCTTGTTGAACTCTGCCACTTACTTTTCACCTTTCATACTACTTTTCATATCAATACCACATGTCCCAATCGTATACTTAGTATTCCATTATACAGATGAACCCTCATTTAGCAAGTGCCTTATCGATGGACACTGGGATTGCTTCTAGATTTTGTTCTGCACAATGTTGCAGTAAACACTGCTGTATTTCTACCCAGATATGTGAATATATTGGTAGGATAAATTCCTAGAAGTGAAATTGCTGTAGCAAATTCACATGTTGATAAACTTTTAATAAGATATTGTCAAATTGTTTCCCTAAAATGACATAACATTTATCTTTCACCAACAGTATCATTTATTTTCAAAGAAAAAAGCTTCTTGTATTAAAAACATGTTTACTGAATAAGAAGAGGATAACTCACTCTAGCTACAATTTCTTGTAGGTTTGCCTTGAGTTGGTCTCTCTCCAGTTTGAGAATCTCTTCTGCTTTCCTTAGATTATCTCTTTCTTTCTTTACAGATTTCATTTCTTCAAGGTTTTCATGAAGTTTCTGAGCCAAATTTAAGTTCTCCATTTCTATTTTATCCAGAGTTAAACTTTGGGCTTTCAATTGTTTCTTCAATCGCTCTATTTCGGACATTTTTTTCTGTGTCTCATTGCCATCTTCTTTCAACTTAAAAAGTTGATGTTCATTTTCCTTAAGTTCTTGGACCTTTTAAGATTATCAAAAAATAACATGTTAGGACACAGAAGGCTTTTAAGGGAAGGATAAAGAATTGTTTCTAAATTAAGACAGCAGTCTTCCCAAGTCGCTCTTATGAATACATAATTCCAACAATTATTTTCTTTTCAGGCATAATATACATACATGCTCTAGTCTTAATATAGCTCATATTCTTGTCATATATCTATATATTATGTTATGTACCTATAACTCAGATTAAAATACAGAACCTCTCTAATATCCCATAGAGTTCCTTCATGTCTTGTCTTACAACTAACAATTATTCTAACTTATCATCCTAGATGAGTTTTGCCTGCTTTTGATCTCATAAATCACAATGTAACTTCTCCATTCTCCTGATGATAGGCATTTGTTTGCAGTTATTTTGCTCTTATGATGAGAGCTGCTATGAACATACTGTATATATCTTTATGTTGAAGTATGCACTCTTTCGCATACAAAGGAGTAGAAATGTTGGGCCACAGGCAGCTATATGTTTAGTGTTAGTAAAAACTGTCAAGTTGTTTTCTAATGTGGCTAAACTATTTTATATCTGCAGTGGATTTTAGGCACTAATAAATCAGCTATCAATCAAATACTCCCTAACCTCATATCTTTTCTTGTAATTTAGTGTTTCAATTTTCTAAACCCATTTGCATATTTGATACTTCATCTGTCTTCTCAGAAACAAACCCGAGTTTGTTGATCCTGGTACCCCCTCAAATGCATATGAGCAATTCCTAGTTCCTCTTGTTTTACCAGGTCCTTTATCATTAGAGAGAGTTTAAGAAGAGTGACATCTTAATGTTAATTAGTATTTTTTTTAGGAAAGTCATGTGTTTTCTTAGTAAAGATAATAAAACTATTCTTATTCTAACTAGCATTTTTTAATGAAAGTAATAATTTTTTTTATAAAAAGAATAAAACTATTATTTCTTACTCTACATCTTAGCTGTTATAAAGTCTTAAGTGTTCCTTTTCCCCTCCTCATTCCCTCCCCGCACAGCACAAAATCTACTCCTACTTTCCAGGGGCAAACACATTATACACATACTATTCTACAGCTTGCTTTTCCCACTAAGTTATTTTGGGCTTCCAAATTGAGACACTCAAATCTATTTAATTTTTTAAGAACCTGTTGCATAGTATTCAGACATATTGCTCACATTTATTCAGTTTCCTTCTGATGGACATTTAGATTGTTTCCCATTTTTTACAAATTGCTACAATGAACCACCTGTAGTTTAAGCGTGTGCTTGTGTATGTTTATATTGAAGAAGGGTTCACTGCTGTCAGAGACACACCACGTTACTCGCTAGGAAGAGGTAACACTTACCTTAGCTTCTGTTTCTCTGAGGCTTTCCCTGAACTGGTCTCGCTCCACTTTGAGAGTTTCCTCCATTCTTCTTAGGCCATCTCTTTCCTTAGTAATACTTTTTATTTCTTCAAGGTTTTCTTGAAGTTTCTGAGTCAACCTTAACTTCTCTGTTTCTATACTTTCCAGGGCTGAATTCTGGGCCTCCAATTGCTTCTTCAATTGCTCTGTTTGATACATATTTTCCCTGAGATCGTTTTTTACTTTAAGAAGTTGATGTTCTTTCTCCTGAAGTTCTTGGATCTTGAGATAATCATACAATAAATTAGAATGTAGAGAGATATTGATAAAAAGCTAAATATTTTCTAAATTATGTAGGTAAATCTCTACTTGTCTTCAATTTAAGGCTAACTCATTTAACCTGTTTCATTGCACGAAAGACTTGATTTAAACTGTTACTTAGGTAACAACTTAAAAAAAATACCTGTGCTTTCAAGGCAGTATTTTTGTTTTCTAAATCCATTTGCATATTTGATATTTCATCTGTTTTCTCTGAAACAATTTCTCTGAGTTCATCAATAGTTTCCTGGTACTCTTTCAGATGTATGTGAGCAATTCTTAGCTCCTCTTGTTTTTCCAGGTCCTTTATTATTCGAGAAAGAAAAATAATATATTCAGAGCAATAAAATTTAAACAATGTATAGAAAAGTACAGGGTAAAAGTAAAAATTTCCCTCCCTCCTTATGCCTCCTAATGCTCATCCTCTAAGTTACTTTTAGGATAAATAGCTACAACTGAACTTTTTGGGTCAATGAATAAGCTTACTAAAATGTTTGGAAGATATTACCAAATAAAGCCCCCACCCCCTTCAATCTTCCCCAAGGTTGGACCAGTTTTATACCCCTACAAACCCCACTGCCCATGATTCTTTTAGGGAAGGGAGAAAGATGGTAACTCACTCTAATTACAGTTTTTCCTAGGTTTTCCTTTAGCTGGTCTCTCTCTACTTTGAGAGTCTCCTCCACACGCCTAAGGTCATCTCTTTCTTTTGTAACATAGCTCATTTCTTCAAGGTTTGCATGGAGTCTCTGAGTTAACCTCACGTTCTCCATTTCTATATTTTCCAGAGTTGACTTATGGATTTCAAGTTGCTTCTTCAAGTATCCCATGTCACAAATTTTTTCCTGACTCTGAAAAAATCATAAATGAGTTAGGACACAGGCAGAGTTTTTACAGAAAAAGGAGATTTTCTAAATTAAGTCAACCATCTTTACATTGAATCTAATGTATGCACTATTTTCCATAGGGACATAAGGAATAAAACAATCAGATGTCATTTTCCAACTTAACAAAACAAGACCTACCTTTTCCCTTAATTCAGCATCTGAATTTTCTAAATCTCTCCAAATATTTGCTCCTTGATCTGTCTTCTCTGAACTATTCCTTTTACTCATAGTTTCTTGATATTCTTTTAGAAGAGTGTAAGTAGTTTTTAGTTCCTCTGTGATTTTCTGTCTCTTTATTAATGGAGTAAAATTAAAACTTAATAGTGAATATCATTATCACTTTAACACAATTGTTGTATCCAAAAAACAATAGAAGAGGGAAACTTACTTCAGCTAAAATTTCTTTAATGTTTTCTTTGAGTTGGTCTCTTTCCACTTGAAGGTCTTCTTGTACCCTTGTCAGTTCATCTCGTTCCTTAATTATAATTTTTATTTCTTCTTGACTTTCCTGAAGTCTCTCAGTTAACTTGAGTCTCTCGCTTTCGATACTTTCTAGCGATGAATCTTTGCCTTTGAGTTGTTCTTTTAATTGTTCTAGTTCACTCATTTTTTCCTGAGTTTCACTGATTTCTTTGATGCACATAAATTGTTTTTGTTTTTCATCAAGCTCATGCACCTTAAAATAATGATAAAAGCCAAAAATTATATACACATATGCACAAAATGTGTTTATACATGTGCACATATGTATGGGTATATTTTTTTAAGGTAAAAACCCCAAGAAGCTCTCCAAAACAATTTAGTATATAAACAGTAGTCTTTGTGATTCAGTTAGTTACCTCCATTAAGTTTTCTCCCACTGTTCCTTTACTCTAATTTACCTTTCTCTGGAATTCATCATTGTTTTTTTCCAAATCTTTTTGAAAGTTTGATAGTTCAGTTTCTTTCTCTGAAAGATTCACTCTCAGCTTATCAATAATTTCTTCTTGTTCTTTCAGGTGACAATGAGCAACTCTAAGTTCCTCTTCAGTTTGTAGGTGCTTTTTAAATAGAGGAAATTATAAGAAATATATAGAAACGTTATAACCATTGCACTCTTCTTTATCCAAAGTTTAGTTTCTACAAAAATATATGCTTATAAAATACTAAAAAAAAAAAAAAGAAAACCCAAACAAACCCATACATACATGGAGAAACGGATACAACTTACTTTAGCTGTGATTTCTCGCACGTTTTCTTTGAGTTGGTCGTTTTTATCTTGAAGAACCTCTTGCAGCCTACATAGGTCATTTCTCTCCTTAGTTACAGAGTTCATTTCCTCATGACTTTCTTGAAGTCTCTCAGACAAGGTGAGCTTTTCCATTTCTAGTCGTAGCAGTGCTGACTCTTTAGCTTTGAGTTGTTCCTTTAATTGCTCCATCTCACTCTTTATTTTCTTGGTCTCATCTTTTTCCTTCATACTGAAGGACTGCTCTTGTGTATCTTGAGCCTCTTGGATCTTAAGAGGATCAAAAAACAATACAGTTGATATGCAAAGATACTATATTTTATTTTAGAAGAAATCAGGATACTTTCTAAAACAATTAAACCAGGATTCAATGGTTCATTTACAGAGCAATCTTCCCACTCCTACACTCTTCTATTATTCATATTTTTAGCGCTTATTTATTGAGCGCTCACTGTGCTATCAGTATACTATTAGAAGCTGGAGATAAAACAGGAAATGAGACTTACAGGATCTCTGCCTTGAGACACTTTAGGGCACAGCAGACATTTTGGTAAATCTTACCAAACAGAGATACTGGCTTCTGCTATGGTATTAGAGGCAAACCTAACCTATTGTGCGTGTTTAGGTAGGTAAGGCTTCCTGGGGGACAGAAAGCTTCAGTTGAGAACTAAAGGATGAGAGCACGAGGCAGAGTGGAGTATGGTAATACTGCAGGTAGGGAGCTCAGAACATCTGCAGGCCATGAGATGAAGAAGAGCAATAGACTAGAGTTGCTCCAGCACGATGAGCAGGAGAAAGCAAGCTGAAATAAGGCTAGAGACCAGTAAGGTCTGGGATCCAGGGCCTCCTACGTCATGAAGGGGATTCTAGTTTTCATTTTAAGAGTAAAAAAATAAGCTATTAAAGGTTTTAAGAAAAGATCACCTGGGCTCAGAATGGGGAATAAGTCAGAGAAGTATAATAATGAATGGGGGGTGATGAGTTAGGAAGCTATTGCAGAAAGCCAGGGAAAGAAAGAATGGCGGCTTGGAACAGTGCTAGCAGTACGGAGAAAGGTGGGAGGATTTTTCTCTCTCCTCTCTCTTCTCTCTCTCTCTCTCTCTCTCTCTCTCTCTCTCTCTCTCTCATACACACACACACACACACACACACACACACACACACACACACACACACCCTTCCTCCCTCCCTCAAAACTCAATCCACAGGGTTTGGTGCTTAGATTACAGAGTGAGTAGGGAGGGAGGGATAGTACTAGGGATGATCTCCAGATTTCTGACTGAATCAACAAGGAAGATGTTAGTGCCTTACAAGACGCTGGAGGACTAGACGTAGAGAAGAAAAAAAATACTATTTTTGGCTTCATCCTTTCTTGTAATATAGCATTGTTTTTTCTAAATCATTTTGAATATTTAAGAAAAAAGCTGTCTTCTTGGAAACATTTTCTCTCATTTTCAATAGTTTCTAAGTATTTCTGAGCAATTTTTATTTGTTTTCATTTACTTCATAATTAAAAAGATGTTTAAAGAAAATTGGTAGTAACTTTATAACTAAATGTCCCTTTCTCCCAAAGATTTGATTAGTATGAAATACTTTAAATGGGAGGAAAGGATGAAACTTACTTTAGCCAAAGTTTCTCTAAGGTCTTCTTTCAGCTGGTCATGTTCAACTTGAAGTGTTTCTTTTGTCATTTTAAGGTTGTCTCTTTCCTTAGTCAGAGATTTTATTTCTTCCTGACTTTCTTGAAGTTCTTCAGTTAACTTGAGCCTTTCCATTTCTATACTTGCCAGTGTTGAATCGTCGGTTTTGGCTTGTAGTTCCAGTCCACCCATTGTTCCCCGAGTACGGCTGACTTCTTTCATATTAGGAAGTAGCTCCTCTTCCTCTCGAAGCACTGGGATCTTGTGATATTCATAAAATACCAAGATTACTATCTGGAAATTGTTATTATAATTTTTTAAAAGGAAAAGATGAGGATACTTCCCATAGCAATGAAAGTGATCTTGAACCCTCATATCCTACCATGGATCGCCAACTCCTATTTATTCATTTTCCCTTATTTATTACTAAAGATAATTCATGACTTTCTGTCACAGTTTTCTTTTACTCCAGCTTACATCCAAAGTGAACTAATCCTTGTTTTACCAACTAATTGCTAATTCAGTCAGTTGCACACTTCTGTTTCTATACTAACTAGTTCCATAATGCTATAAGAAAAAAAAAATCATGGATTATATCCCAGTGAATGAATGGTCTCCATTCTCAGATGAATCCTAATGGTATTTCATATATATATATTTTTTTATGTGTACAGATTGATTCCGTTTTCCTGTTGGCACTAGTGGTACCACATGACTTTGCATATTAAATTTCTGCATTTATCATACTGAAATACTGGAGTTTTTTTTTTTTTTTTTTTTTTTTATGCTTATAGTGAAGGGAAATAACAATGTCTTATATACATAGTTTCAGTTTCTGGCACATAGTAGGCTTTTGAGAAGGGTTGGTCCAGTTATCCCAATGTTTCATTTTCTCTATAGCATTTGCCTTTATCTCAACTTATTTTGTTCATTTGATTGCATATTAATCAGTTATCTTTTCCACTACAAAGTAAGCTCTATGATCAGAGATTTTGTCCACTGTATTCTAATTTTATTTTTATAACCTAGGACTGTACCTGCCATATCAGACACTCAAAAAATACTACCTAATAAATGAATGAACCATATTTAACTCAGTCACTACTTACGGCTTATGTTTCCTTCTAAGGAAAAAGAAAGGAATAAGGAACAGTAGAGAAGGAAGAAAAGACAAACCTTTTCTTGTAATTCAGTATTGGATTTTTCTAGGCCCTTCTGATTATTTATTATTTGAGCTGTCTTTTCAGAAATGCTTCTTCTTAGTTCTTCAATAGTTGCTTGGTGTTCTTTTAGATGCATACGAGCAAGTTTTAGTTCTTCTTTCGTTTCTAGACCCTTTATTAACAAGTGAAATTTAAATATTATAACAGCATCATCTCAACCCAACCCTATTTCCCCCTTTGCAACTGGCTCAGTTTTTAAAGAAACACCTGATAAAAGAAAATGAGATGACTTACTGTAACTTCAATTTCTCTTATGTATCCTTTAAGTTTATTTCTCTCTGTTTCAAATGACACTTGTAATTCCTTTAGGTCATTCCTTTCTTTGGTTATGGATTTCATTTCCTCATAATTTTCATGAAGTTTCTGAACCAACTCTTGCTTCTCTGTTTCCATACGTTCTAATGTTAATTCTTGGTTCTTTAATTCATTCTGTAAATTCTCCATTTCATTCATCTTTTTTTGCATATCACTCATCTCTTCTTGCACACTAAGAAGTTGTTGCTGTTTTTCTTGAAGTTGTTGGCTCTAAATAAGTACAGTATTTATAATTACCATTTTGTCTATATTCCCTTAAAATTATTATGTAAAGTATACTTTACCGAAATAATCTGTGAGTAGATAAGTAGCATTAAAAGTAAAGTGATCTTCCAGTATCAGTAGTGGGTTGAATAAGATTCCACTCAAAATTCAAGTGGTAGTACTCAATGAATATTTGATGAATGAATATATCACATAATTAGTTTAGACTGTTTCATATGAATCAAGGCCTCTCTTTCATCTAAAGACTCTAAAATAATATAATCCTTGCAAAGGATGTTAAGATTTCAGTATGAGTTGAAACTGTCCAAAATATTAGCATTAAAATCTGTTCATTTGAGAGGTATATGCTACTTATGGAACTTAGGTCTGCTGGAATAAAAATTTATCACTGAAAACAAAAGAAAACATAATAACTTAGGAAAAACAACTAGGAAGATAACTTAAAAAAAAATTAACCTTTTCCTTTAGCGTTTCTTCAACTTCTGCCAGTTTTTCACAGGTCTTAGAGATCTCTTTTTCTTTCTCTATGGTATGGTTCTTTTCTTGTGCAACTATCTCTTGTTGCTTTTTAAGTTCATCTCCAAGAATTCTTAATTCTTCCTGATTTTCAATAGTCTAGAATTTTAAAAGTTGAGATTAAAATATATAATATTAGCTTACATTAATAAAATCAGGTAAAAATAAAAATTTACTTGTCTAAAAATGAAGAAATCATGACAAACTATATAGGAAAAGACTAATTTAAAAAGAAAGTATTTAATTATGTATATGCCAAGAATCTGCTTTTTTATGCTATTTCTTTATTGCTCAACTTACATTTCTATCATGAGAACTCGAACTGGAATTAGCATTCTACCATGAGAAGTTTGTTCATTTTCTCCTCCTAAGCTAAGAGAAACTGCTTCTAAGCTTTCATAGACTGATGACAAGGCTATAGTTATGGACTCTTACTAAGCTAATGTGGCTTTGGTTTTGGGCACTGAAAAATAGCAAGCTCAAAATGGCACTCACTCTTTGCGAGAATGACTTGGGCTAATCCTAGTTATTAAACTGAAACAGTGATATTTTCAAGTATCCGGACAAAAACATTACAAGCCAAAAACCAAGAAGAAAATATGCCTTTTGTTTGTATTATATTTATAATCAGCTCTTTTGATCAAATAGACAATTCTAACAAACAGAAAATTATACAAAAGATCAGGTTCTACTGTAATTCACAGCAAACTTCCCAAAATGTTAATTTTGATCTACAAATATTATATTGCCCCTAAACATAGGAACAGAAACTAAAGTAGGGTTGAAAGTACTGGCAAATATCAACTATTGAAAATGAAATAAAAAGATTCTATAGTATAAATAAAAAAGAAACATTTAGAACAAATTTAACAAAATATAGATAAGACCTATTTACTGAAATCTACAACTCACTGAGAGAACTAATAATTTATAGAAAGATGTATGATTGCCAATAAGCACATAAAATGATGTTCAATATCTTTAGTCATCAGGGAAAGGCAAATTGAAACAATGATGTGCACATCCAATACAATAGCTAAAATTAAAACCACCAATAATGTGGAGTTGGTGAGGATATGGAGCTTCAGAGTCATCTTACTTTACTAACGGGAATGTAAACTTTGAAAATCAGTCGAAATTAAAATTTATAGTAAATTCTCATCGAGTTAAATATACAGTTCCTAGCTATTCCATTTAGATGCTTACCCTAGAGAAATAAAAAACACATGTTCATGTAAAGATCATGTAAGAATGTTATAGCAGCTTTATTTGAAATAGTCAAAGAGTGGAGATAACTCAAATTTTCATCAATAGGAGAAAAGTTCAATAAATTGTGGCCTATTCATACAATGGAACACAGCTCAGCAATAAAAAGGAGTGTAGAAAGAAGACACAAAAAATTACATGCTGTATGATTCTATTTGTATGAAGTTCTAGAAGAGACAAAGTGACTTAAGGTGAAAAACCATCAGGACAGTGACTATTTGGTATAGAGGATGAGGTTAGGATTGAGTAGGTTGGGGCATAGGGAAATTTGGGGGTGATGGGAATATTCTATGTCATGATGGGGGTGGAGGGTACATAGGTAGAGACATCTGTCATAAGTCACCAGACTAATCACTTACTTGTATCAGATATAGTCATTGCATATACACTGTCCAATAAAATTGTAAAAATCTAAAACATATGAAGACTAAAACAAATTCTCAAGTAAACACTGCTAAATCCTACCATTTCAATATTTTCCCTTAGGTCAGTCTTCAGTTGTTCCTTTTCTGCTGTAATACTCTCTAACATTTGTTGTAGTTCATTTTTCTCCTGTATTAAAGAAAGTATCTTTTTCTGTTGCTCAATTAGCTCGTTCTCCTCACCATCTGCAATCAGTACTTGGGTTTTTTTGCCTTCCAAATTCTGTTTTTTATCTATGCCAACCATCTAAAATATAAATAACATTATATTTTTCAGTTAATAACAATTTTAATAATAGCCAACACTTATATTACTTATTATGTACCAAGCATTATTTGCATATACTGACACATTTGATCTTTGCTATAACCTTATGAGGTAGGTAATATTATTATCTCCATTTGACAGATGAAGAAACTGAATTCTAGAGAGGATAGGTCACTTGCCCATGGTTACTCAGAAAGGTAGAGTCAGCTAGTGAACCCTAGTGGTCTGGGTCTACTTTGTGTTTGTGCTGTACCTGTTCACTGATAAAAACTACCTGGACAGCTTTTGATAATTAACAATGATCTTCATGTATGATGGGTTAATCTGACTTTATGACGGAGTAAGCCACCTTAAACTCTACATTTTCCTTCCTTCAAAAGCCGGAAATCATTCCCTAGCACCTATTCCCTATAAATCTTTATTTTTAGAGGCAGTCATTTGCACAAAAGGCTGGAGTTTTATTATATGCAGAGGGCAAAATGATTTTGATTGAAACATTTCATATAATAACATAATTCATCTTTCCTGGATATTTTTCATACATTGTTTAAGAAAAACATGTTATATAAATTCATTTATCCATAAATAAGTCTTAACCAAAAGTAATCCATTATGTGACTCCTTGGTTAAAGGAGACAAAGACTAACATTATAACTGATGTCATGAAATCCTTACATCAGCCCAGTAAATACATTCAGCTCCATGTTGGACAGGTTTGAAAAAGTTTTTTTTTTTTTATAATAATCTTTAATTTCATTAGAAAAAAAATTGAAAACTAAAGAGAAAAAGCCATTTAATGTCATCAAATTCACACAACCATTATTAGAATTCTGGAGTATTTCCTTCCACAGTTTTCACCCTTCCCCTTATAATCCCCCCCAACTTCCACCGCTGACCTATGGATGATGCCGTTTCCCCTTAAGAACTGGATCTCTGAAGGCAGGGTGTTTCCTCCCACGCACTTGCGGCTTGCCCCTGGGGCCTGGTGCACCCAGGGTATGGTCCGTGGCGCCACCTGGGGTGTACACCCAGGACCCTCTGCGTGTAAAGCAGACGTGCTAACCACTACACTATGGAACCACCCCAACTTCCACGGTTTTTCCATTAGAAAAGTTTTTTTAAACATAGCAATCAAAATTAATTTACATATATAGAATTCTTTTTAATCTTTCTTTTTCACTTAGATCATATGCATTTTTCCATGCTATTACATAATCTTCAAATTATAATTTTTAGTAGTTGCTTGGTTCTCTAGAGTGGGTATGACAAACTGTACTTTAAGCTCCCTTCTTATTGTTGACAATGTGCATAAGCTTCTGACAATGGTGAGCATTGAGCTAACTATATGAGAAAGTAAGGTGAGAAGACGTAGTCTGCTAGATACTATAGTTCAGAATCTTGCATCTTTACTCTTAAACAAAGGAGTGTACACAAAGAGAAAGCACACTGACACAAAGTATTCTGTCATGATACCCCAGGTACATTTCTAAACTGAATGCAGCCTAAAAAGTATTTTGGCTACCACAGTTATGAGTAAAATGTAATAGATCTAATTATTTTTTAAAAAGTGTCCTTTATATGAGAATAATCTTACTAATTACAAAGCTTAAAGTTTCTGTTAAACTAATTCAAAATGATATATGCATCCCTATGTTCACTGCAGTACTATTTACAATAGCCAAGAAATGGAAGCAACCTAAGTGCTCATCAACAGATCAGAGATTTGATAAAGAAGATGTGGTACAATGGAATAGTACTTGGCCATAAAAAAAAAAATCTTACCATCTGCAACAACATGGATGGACCAGAGGATATTATGTTAAGTGAAGTCAGTCAGACAGAGAAGATAAATACCATATAACCTAACTTATGTGTAGTATCTAAAGAACAAAATAAACAAAGAAAACAGAAACAGACTCATAGATACAGAGAACAAACTGATGATTGCCAGATGGGAGGGGGGTTGGGAGGCTGGGTGAAAAAGGTGAAAGAATTAAGAAGTACAGATTGGTAGTCACAATATAGTCATGGGGATGTGAAGTACAGCATAGGGAATATAGTCAATAACACTGTAATAACTATGTATAGCACCAGGTGGGTACTAATCAGGAGATCACTTTGTAAGTTATATAAAATGTCTAACTATTATGCTATATACCTGAAACTAATATAAATATTATTAAATATCAACTCTAAAAAAAAAAAAATTTTTTTTTCCATTGAGACACGCTAGATAAATTGCATTTCCAAAGAGATATATCAAGCAAGATTGCAAATGGTGATTCATGACAGACCCACTAATGGAGGTCTCTGGTGACCAGATGAACAGAGGGGCCCCTGGAAAGTCCCAGACCCACTCCTTCATTCACATGGGGGTTCTGGGATGAACATCACATAAGACCAAGCTGATCTCAGCTTTCCATCCCAGATTTCGGGACCTCTGATGAACAGAATGGCTTCAGAGAATCCCTTCAGGCCTGTTTATTGAAATGGATGCTTCCAGCATGAACTTAATACTACAGGATCCAGCTGGGTCATGTTGATATCAAAAAGGTTATAAAGGAATGGATGACCCTTGAGGACATTATGCTAAGTGAAATAAGTCAGTCACAAAAAGAAAATACTGCATAATTCTGCATATATGAGGTACCTAGAGTAGTCAAATTAATAGAGACAGAAAGTGGAATGTGGTTACTAGAGTCTGGAGACAGCAGGACAGGTTGTATGATGGGTTTGCACGATAAAAAGAATTCTGGAGATTAATGGCATAGCAATGTGAATTTACTTAACACTACTATTCACTTAAAAATGGTTAAGATGGTACACTGTATGCTATATATAATTTATCACAATTAAAAAAAAACAAATATATATGTGACTATACTATTCCATGCTAAATAATGAAAGATTATTTCATCAGTCTTCTACTAATGAATGTTTTCCTATAGTAAATATTCCGGCTTAAATAGTCTTAAGCATACTACTATAAAAAAGATACTATAAAAAATTCTGTTGATAATATATATAAAAGGTATTTATGAAACGTAGAAATGTACAATAAATGAATCTATTGTATAAAATCCTCCATTTTGGACTGAATTGTGTCCTCCCAAAATTCACATTGAAGCTCTAACCTTCAGTGTGATTCTGGAGACAGAGCAGTCAAGGAGGGTAATTAAGGTTAAATGAGGTGATAAGGATGGGTCCCTGATCCCACAGGACTGGTGTCCTTTAAGAGGAAAAGACACCAGAGCTCTGTCTTTCTCAAAGTGCACAGAAGAAAGTTCATGTAAGGACACAGAAAAAAGACACCATCTGCATTCCAGAGAGGCTGCTCCAGTAACAGAATTGTCAGGTAGCTTAATCTTGGACTTCTAGACTCCACAACTGGAGAAAAGAAATATGTTGTTTTAGCCATGCAGTCTGCGATATTTTGTTATGATAGACTATAATCTACCTCCCTTAAAAAAAATTAGCATCCTAGACTTTCCTGTATATTATTTAAATGACCAGTTACATAGTCATTCTCCTAAATCTCAGGAAAAAAATAAAACCATACTACAAAGACTTAAGCACCAAAAAGTATGGCCCAAGACTCAGAAATAGACATAAACATTGATTTTATAGTAAACTCTAAACAAGTTCAGTATATAAAATCTGACATAAATATTTGAGCCATAATTAATAATCACTCAATCTTTCTTACATTCCTAGAATTCAGAGAGGCTTTTAAACATGGTTAAGGTACGTCAGGCCTCAGAAAATATCCATTCAAAGTTTGAACTAAAAATTTTCACTTTTTCCTTTTTAGACTTGTTGTAAGCAGTTATATTTTAAGTTATTTCAAAGATAAGTGAAGTTTACAAGTTATTGCTAGTTATTACCACTGTGAGTAATAAATAAGATTGAGATTACCATTATGTATTTAAGTGTTTGAGGTTAAGGAGAAAGCTCATCTATAAATATATGAAAATGCTGAACAGAAACGCTTTTTACCTCTTCCTGAAATTCATCCTTAATTTCTCCTATGTTTTCCTCTATGTGCAAAGTCTTGGAAGTTTCCTCAGAATTTTTCATTTTCAGTGTGTTAATAGTTTCTTGGTGTTGCTTCAAAGACTCAAGAGCATTTCGTAATTGTTCTTGGGTGTCTATGTTCTTCGTCAGAGAAATATAAAATCATTTCCATTAGAATAAGGCGAAACAATGAAATTATTTTATAGTTTCTATGTGATCATAAATAATAAAAGATGGCTCCTATAATGTTTTTAAAGAGCCTCTCTGAGTTTTCAAAGTTTAATCAGTTAAAACTTTACCATGTTTACAGTATCCTGAATGTCACTTTGGAGTTGGTCTCTCTCAATTTGCAGGCTCTCCTGGAGTTGTTTTAGGTCATCTTTTTCTTGGGTTAAGGTTCTTACTTCTTCTAAGGTTTGTTGAAACTTCTCAGTAATCAGTGTTTTCTCCCTTTCTACAGTTTGCAACCTGGAATCTCTACTTTCTAATTGTTCCTTCAGCTTTTCCACTTCATTTAACCATTCTTGACTCTCAGTGGTTTTCTGTTGAAGTTCCTGGGTTTTATGAGACAGCTTTAAAAGAAAAAGTAAATGTGAAAAGCAGAACATTCTATGGCATTTTTATGAAAGCCAAGCCCCAGAAGACAAAGATCATTTCCTTAGAGGGCGTCTTGTACCAACCTCCATCTTTGAAGCATCCAAAGTTAAACCAAGTTTTTGAGTTTCTTTATAGAGGTTTTCTATTTCCTGATTTAGTCTTGCATTCCCCTCAAGGACTGTGTTATACTTTTGCTCACATTCAATATGATGGTTTTTAAAATCCTGGAAATCTTGTTCGGTGCTTTTATAATTCATCTGGGTAGTTGCTAGGTCATCTTTAGTTCTCTCAATATCTTCAAGTAAATCTTGAATTCTATTTTCCTTATGAACTATGTCAGAAAATAATTTGTCTTTTTCTGATGTTATTAGATATAGCTCTTCGGATTTATCATTTATCTATGGAAAAAAGAAAGTTTAGCTATATTAGTAATACATAATCTATTGAAGCAGTTTTCAGGAAAAGAAACCCTTTTCTGTAAAAAAAAAAGACATTGAAATTAAGCAAAGATTTGACTGAGGAAAGGCAATATTACTGTCGCATCTCTATAATAATACATTATCCTGTTTTAATTTTACCTTCAAAATAAGAGTTATTTGCTTAAAAATTTATTTACCTCTTTCCTTAGCATTTCCACTTCTGAGGGTAAAGATTTCAATTCTGAGAGCAAATTAACTTCTTTGTGCAAAGCTTCATTTACTTCAATTTCCTTGTTCAGTTCTTTCTGGAGATCTGTAATTTTTCTTTCCAATTCCAAATTACAGAGTAAATCTAGGAAATTTTTGGTAAATTAAATAGCTTGCAGTTATTAAGTCAATCTAAATTACAGTTAGACTTTTAATCAGATTATATATAATTTATTTAAAAAAGAGCCAATACTAGTAAACAGCTAATCTAATTGTTAATACATATTTTTTAAAAAATGTTTTAATTGTACAACATCATAACTTGATATCTGTATACATATGAAGTGATTACCCCCAAAAGTTTAGTTACTATTTATCGCTATACATGTTACTAGTTTCTGAATCACCTTTTTCAAGAATCATATCCAATTTACTTGGGAAGTAATTTTTAAACCCTTATGAACTGAAGTCCATGGAAACATTCATAAATAGTGATACAAATGATATTCAGAGTTAATATGAAACTATTAAAAAAAAAACAGAGAATAATGGAATTTAATCACTGGAATATAGTTGCAAAGTCCTTTAGGTACATTTCTACAGAAAGTCATATTTGCAGAACTAAGTCTAAAATTACAAAATACCTTTTGGAACTTTGCCATCTATGAGGGAGGTGAGTTTCGTTATTTCATTATAAGAAGATTGTAATTCTTTCATCAGATCAACTTTCATTTTCTCTTTTGCCTCCAACTGGCTTTGATATAACTGATTATCATTTTCCATTTGCTTGCATATACTTTCAAGTTCTTTCTATTAAGAGAAACACTGCAAATTCACAAAAATATACTGATCGTTACAACTGCTTAATTATAAATATTACAAAAATCACTTACCATTTTCTCTTTCAGCTCCAGATTTTCACTTCTAAGAAATGCTGATTCTCTTTTGGAATCCAGGGCTACTGTTTCAGCATCAACCAAAGACTGTTTCATTAGTTTAAGGTCATCAGTGTTTTCCTATATACATGACAAAAAGGAATTAGCGAAATCTAACTTTCTTAGAGTTGAAAAGGTTAACACTTTGTTTTCAACTAGCCTGCTAAAGTTTCCTAGTATTTTTAAGTTATTCTCTCCAAAACACAATAGGTGAGTAGGTAATAGTTAAAATTAAGAATATTAAATCATAAATTGAAAAGAAAACCAAATAATCCAATAGAAAAATCGAGAGAAGATATAAATAGGCAACTCAGAGAACAGGAAGTGCAAATGACTGAGAAATATATGAAAAAAATAAGAAATTTCATTTTTAGAGAGAAGTGGCATTTTAACATGACTTTAGCTTACATGAATCTATATATCCTTGGCAAAATATTAATGCATGAATGCATCAATGAATGAATGAAATGAACAGAGTAAGAAATAAACAAAAATTTTAAAAATTATCAATAGACATTCCAGGATTATATCAAAGTGCTTTTCTTACCCAGGGCCTCAGAACAGTGAGAATACATTTTATTTCATTTCATCCATCCATCCATCCATCCATCCATTCATTTATTTATTTATTTTTAAGTGAGAATACGTTTTAAAAGACTTATTTGTCATTAATAGAAAGTAACAAAAAGTACTCGGGAAAAACTCAAAAACAAAAGAACAACAGAAACTGATACTAAAAAGATTCAAGCTAGACACTGTTGCCTTTTTAAAATGAGTGTTAAAACTACAATCAAACTGATACTTTCTTGAAATAATCAGGTAGATTGAGGCAAACAGAAAAAAAAAACTTCATCATGAGATTCAATGTTATTTAATACCATGATTTTATACCAACTAGTCATTTAGAGCTACGGTTTCTGAAAAAGTCAGCAAACTGTTAAAATAGTTAAATTATGAGAATGCACCTGATATTGACTACTCATTTCTGCCTGCATTTGTATAAAACAATTGAAAAAATTAAAAACTTTTTTGAATTTCTAATTTTAAATGGAAGCTAATCCCCAACTCAAGGGATAATATCCTCACTCTCTACGAATAATTCTTTATAATAAAAATGGCCATGTTCCTCATATAGTCCCTCTCTCCCAGGGTCATTGACAAGATTAAATAAAATACTGGATTTAAAACAATTAGGACAATGCCCAGCACACTGTGGCCTCAATATAAGCATTTGCTATGATGATAGTATACCAGAAATAACAATATGATCACATAACAAAAAAATCTTGATTTTTACCAATGAGTATGACAAGTCCATTTTCATACTTTCTGACTTCTGAGAGTCTATGTACTTCTGTAACTCTTTAATCTGTTCTTCCTTCTCTCTAAGAAGATCTACTTTTGAACTGAGTTCATTCTAAAAGAATCAAAGGAGAGAAAAACATAATTGAACTGGATCTGAATTCTAAGGGCGTAAAAAGAACTTATGTTTGATAGTTTAAATTGGTAGACAGTAAAATTCAAAAAGTTGACATTTAAAAAATATAATTCCTTTTATTTTCTAAAATCATGTTCAATTACATATAATTTATATTTTATAGTTCTAATCCTTATCAGAAATACCAACATAAATGCTCACCTCAAGATCTTGATTATATACTTCTGCATGCTTAACTAAATTCTTTAAGTTCGAAATTTCATGAATTAGTTGCATCTGAAAGAGCATGTGAACAGGCAACAGAGCAAACCAACAGTTAATAAAGCAAAAAAAAAAAAAAAAAGTATTGAATCACCCAACACAGTAAGGGACTGAGAGATCAATTATTCAAGCTACTGTAACAGAACACCTCATTATTTAAAAGTATAAGAAAACCCAAAACCAAACCCAATCAACCAAACAAAAAATCCCCAACCCACAAAGCATGCAAACAAGAAAAAAACCCCTCAGCATTGACACAGATAACAGTTGTGTCATCTGTTAATAAAGCGACAGTGGTAATCAAACTTTTAAAAAGCATACTTTTAACAGATTTTTGTTTTGAGTAAGTGAAGAAATATATCTATCCTATCTATCTATAAGATTTTTTTCTTCCCGTAAATTATTCATTTGGCTTTACATTGGCATACTTTTTATAAGAGTTGTGATTTGGAATTTATGCTTGGATTAGGGTAGTTTATGGTATCTTTACAATATTCTTACTGTTCACCAAAGCTACAGAGATATGCATGAGATTATCAACAATTACCTTATTGGTTTATTTGATAGGAAATATTGGAAAGATGTTTTTGCTTCATCTTGTTCAACTGTCTAAAAGTATAAATACTTTAAGATACAAATATTTCTATTAAAGTTTTCTTTCTATCAAAATATTTGTAGCATTAAATATTTGAATTACCAGTGAGTTCTGTATTCCAAACAAGTAAATAACAATTTATCAAAGATAAACATATTTTCCCTTAGGATTATTCTTCATAATCAGATGAGTTCTTAAAGAGTAAAAGCAAATTCTAATAGAATGTAAGGGACTTACAAAACTAGTATCTTATTCAAATAATATTTTCTAGATGTTTAATTCAGTCAACTTGTTTTAGATTTCACTGACCTATCCAAAATATTTACTCTGACCTATCCAAAATATTTCTTCATGTAATTGATATTAAAAGTTAATGAAAGTTTACATTTTTTTTCATACTTAAAGTCAATTCAGATTGTGCTCATTTTAAGAGTTCAGTTGCCATGTGTGCTTAGTGGCTAGTCTAAATTGTTAGAAAAGTTTTAGACATTTTTATTGGTTCTTATTTAAATTGGCTTTCACCTTTTCTTCCGTTTCTAACTTTTGTGCAAGAAAACCACATTTACCAATAAGGAAGAACTAAGTAACCAATCTTAATTTTTAAAAACATCGAAAAAGAAAAGAGCACTTCATTTTAAGTACTGGAAATGAAAAAGATTAAGTGACTTTTATAAAGATCTTAGTGTAATCTTCCAATGATGTATTAAGATGCTGAGCATAAAGAGAAAGTATATGATAAAGTCAAAAGTTAATCCTTTGCTATGTAAGGAAATATAACAGATTTTAACTGTAATGTGCAGCAAGAGATAAAATATTTAACTTCTTAAGACAAAAATCTGCAAGTTGTGAAAATTATAAAATTGAATAGATCAAGTTAAAATAGGTAGAAGATTATTCCCTCAGCATGATACTTGACCTTGTTTATTCCTCCTTCTAAAATTATTGGTTAAATATATTACTATTACTATATTCCCACTTGAAAATTATCGACAACTTTGGTGATTTTTGATGAAACCCTTAGGCAAATCAAGGAACACATGTCTTAAAGCCATAATATGACTTTAACTCCTTTTATCTTAAACTGTCCCCCAAAATGTACATTTTGGAAGATATTTTACTATATCCATATAGACTTATGTTTTTAGTTTAACATGGAATGACTACTGTAAAGCTGGTTTTGAACAGAGTAAGTTTTTATTACTTAATCTTTTAGGTTACCTTACAGAACTGAGAATTTCAATTTGTATTCAAATAGAACTAAAGAGAATAGTATTAATTTCCCCCTTGACTGTTACTTTGTTATCTTTCTGTGTATGACTCAGTTCAGTGAGCTTCAGTTTTTATTAATACATAATGATTTAAGAAAACATTAGAGAAATTATTGCTACATGTATGCCTAAAGTTAATTTTGTCATATTATTTATAATGAGGAATATACAAAAATTTAGATGAAATTTTGGTGTTAGAAAGGACCTTGGCAAGTACCTGGTCTAACCTCAAGGATGGAGACATACAGGAAGTAGCCCCAAGAGGTTCGAGGTTCACCAACTTGCTCAAGACCTGGCCATTAATACACGCCAGGCTTGAATCTGTGGTGACCTCTCCAGCAGGGAACTAGGGCTTAAATCCAGGCAGTATGGCTCCAGGGCCCACACTCTTAACCGTGACACTAGACCACCCCTTCTCAATAAAACCCAGTTTTATTGATTGAAGTCCAATATTCTTTTCATGATATTTGGCATTTTGTTAATATGCAAAATTTACAACAAGCTTAATGAAACTCTGGAGGACTTCAGATTTTTGCCTCTCAGGATATAATGCCTATGAAATATAGGAGTAACTTGAAATTGTAGGTAGAATGGAAATAACTCTTGTTCTAGAATCTGTTTCCTTTTAAAAAGGAAGAGGGTGAGAAACTAAACAATGAAACTGAGGAAAAAAGATTATGTACGTTTGGGCTATGCATATAGAAATCTGAAACGTGTATCTGCAAATTAACTCGTATTTTACCTATACTGAAACACTGGCTCTTATTTTTTGGGGATTCGTAGGTCACTTCACAACTCTGATAACCAGTTATGGATTTTTGTCCTAGAAAAATGAATACACTTTCAAAAATTTTGCAAAATAATTCATAGTGTCTATGAACTCTAGGTTACAGCCCTGAACTAAGAAATTTCTTGAATCTTTTGGATAATTTCTGAGTCCCCAAAGCCTCATAGTTTCTGGATTAGGTTTTCTTAACATGAAGCCTAATATTACAGACTTAGAAAATTTAAGTGATCTGTTTCATTTCTAAAAATTCCATTAAAATTATTTAGTATTAGTTATACTAATTTTCACAATAATTCTCTTATATGGAAAAAGAAATGTGCAAATTTAGCTTCTCCAGCTATTCTAATTAATGTTCTAACTATTTAGGAATATACTTTCTAAGGAAAAAAAAAATTCATTACTATGTAGTATACATACATAAAACATTCAACTAGATATTGAAATTTCTTTAATACAAATCCATCAATAATAGGCAGGTTCACTAAACCTTCCCAAAGATGTTTTTAATTCTTTCTTCTTCTTGTGCATACACACAAGTGAAACAAATATGACTTACTATTTTAAAAACAATTCAAATAATTTCTTAAAATTCTCTAAATTCTGTATGCATGTGGAAAACGATTGGATCCTCAATCTCAATCTTACAAATAAACATCTTTAAGAGAATGATATTTCTTACAAAAGTGTTGTTTTAGTTTAGTTTTATATTTCATATCTTTACCTCTTGATCTTTTTCTGCTTTTCTTTCTAGAGCCTCAAATTCATCCAAATCATCCTTTTCTTTTAGCTTCAATCCCATTTCTTCATTTTCTCGTCTCAGTTTTTCATAGTCTAATACCAAATTATCATAGCTAGCACGAAGTGAATTCAACTCACTTTCTAAGTTTTCCTATTGTAAACAGAACCAGATTTTCCAGTTAGAATTCAAATCATATATTCTTTTTGTTTCCTTAATGAAAATTTAAATTAGTCAAATAATTAATTTAACCTTGAATTATTTGGTAGTTTAAACTATTCTCTTTTTCAATATTATCCTAATGGTCTACCTTGATCCAGAGTTAAATAAAGCATTTGCACTTTGGTAAACTAGCCAACAGAAGAAGACTATTTTGAAATGGGTAGAATAAAAAAAAAAAAAAAACATAAACAAATGCTCTGCCTGTGCTTGACTGAAAAAGTTCAGTCAGGAGTAGGAGGTGGGGAGCATTGTAGGAAGGCCATTTCTCCACAGGTCCTTAAGCTCCTTAGTAATAAAGCTAATAATTTATTTCTCTACCTGTCTGACTCCTGTTTTATTTCTCAGATGGTTCTGAATTGAGGAAGTGAAACAGAGGTATTATTTATTGATCTCTAAAGTTGTAACAGCTGCTAGGTTTTACCACACTCAGCAGAGACCTATTTCTGTTTTCTATACTGAGAAAAAGATAAACTATGAATTAAAAAAATATACCAAACAAAAACTAACATAGGAGTTTTCCAAAAATAACAAATTTCTAGAGTATATTTTAGGGACACAAAAGCACTTTATCTATAATACTTAATTATAAATAATCATAATAGTTAGCTAATAATAATAATTGGCAAGAATTACTACAACTTTATTCCAAAATTTAATTTTGGAATGAATTTTAATACTTTAATATAAAAATATATATATTTCTTTGAATATTAGTAGCCTGGAAAGTAAACATGGAATCTAAATTTACTAAGGCACTCACTATAGGATTCCTTATTTCTAACGTTGTGATAAGATCACATAAAATACATTTACTTTTATTTTTCATTATTATTTGGCAATTTTTTCCCTCCCTGATGTATCATTCTCCTATATGCCTGAGAATTTTGACTTTTAATATCAGCCCTTTTTACCCTCAGGAGACTGCCCAAGAAAAAACAGGGAAAAAAAATATAGATAGATAGATAGATAGATAGATAGATAGATAGATAGATACCAAGATCTGCTGGTAGAGAACTGGAAGCAAAGGTTTACCTATTACCACACACTTGCTTTATAAAGTTTTTAGCTTCCCTCTAAATAGCACAGTTATCAGCTGGGACTGTAACAAACTGGGGAAGCCTTAATTAGAACCAAAACTGTTACTGAAATTAAAGCAGAGCTAGTAATATGCTACAACAGTAAACACCAATAACAAATGGATTTTAAAAAGAGTAAAAGGAAGGATGCCTTGTAAAGTACATTTAAGTTACCTGACTTAGTAGCTTCGTTGCTGGATTCCACTCTATCTCAGTGACTGCCTCAAGAGTGTTACTGAAAACATCAGCTTCTGACCAAACAGCTGCAATTAGGGGGAAAAGAAATTTATCCATAAACATGTTATTAAGTTTCCTAAAACTCAAAGACTATTTTAAAAATTCTGATCAGAGGTAATAAGTTTGACTTAGCAATATGTGCTCACAGTATGATTGCCAAGAATACACAAACAATAGATGCAATCATTTATATTATTGTATGAATTAAGATCACCGGCTAGATACAGTGATAAAATATAAGATCCTTAATACAATATAGGTAAAAAGGACAAATTCTGAATTTGAGATTTGATCACCGTAAGTAGGTTTTAAAACAGCCCCATAAAATATTTAAAATGTTGAAGACATAATTTTGAAACAGTTTCCTGTGTAAATGCTACCTTTTCAAGATTAGCAAAGTTTAAGGCAGATGTTCTATGGATACGAGTTTAACTGGATAACAATTAGAACAAAAACAAACAATAAAAATATGTCTTATGTATTTTAATGACAGTGTATCATTCTCAAGAGATAGAGAACTTCATGAATGTTCACTTTCTTAAATTTTTTTTTATCATTATCTCCATTGTAATCACATCTAAAATACAGACATTTTACTTAAATGTGTTTATCACATAAACTGAGTTATAAGTAAACTCTTTCTTTGTAGGGATGATTTCATAATTAAAAATAGTTGAAAAGGCACTCACATTCATCAACTTCTCCTACTATAGTTACAGCATCCTTATGTCTCTTCATTGTTATATTCGCTGGCATATTAAATTCATTTACGTAGTTTGAGTCCTTCATTTTGTTAATTTTGCCAGGGCACCAAGTGACTCTTCGTTTTATTTTAGCCTAAAGATGAAAAAAAAAAAAAAATCTAAATGACCTCACCCAGATCTGGGCTCAAACATACTAAAACGAGAGAACAAGTTTCCATCCTTAAGAACGACTGAGGATGTGAGGGAGATCTGGCTGCGACATCTGTCACCCCAGTGATCACCAGGGTTGATTTGGCTGATCTGGCGGACTAGGTGGGTGTCCCCTACCTCCCTCACCGTTCCATGTACAGCATCCCTCCCGAAGCTGTGTACCCAGTCGAAGAGGACGACCTTCCCTGATAGAGGAGAGGACCGATCTTTGGTCAGGGGTATATATCTGCGCTCCCTTGCTAGAACCTCCAAACAAGCTCTCAAGAAAGACTGACTTGGCAGTATTCTTATCAAACCTAGTTTCTCAGCCTAAAGACATGCTGAGATAAGAAAACATTCTTTAGCTTTTCAAATCAATATCTAAACCCATTATAAACTGATAAAATCATTTAAAATTCATTTTTTATTTGAATCATTACTTAAAAGCTTTTCTGGGACTTAACTGAAAGAAACTGGTTAACTCACAATCTGTAAAGCAATCTGGTGTCATATAGAAGGGGCAGCTGCCGCTGCCAACACAATGGCTAACAAAAGCACTTTAGAGGACCCGGCTTTAACCAGAAAGGAACGGACAGGTAGCCCATTCGAATTTCCTTCAGCAGGTAAACCTTTCACAGGACCCTTCACAACGCCAACTCTCTTCCAATTTGGTAAAGCTAATGTCTCCACCAGTGCTCCGAACCTCATTCGTTCCTTTCCCCCTTGGGATCTTGCTCCCTCAGTTATCTGTTCATCTGTCATCTTCGCTGGGCTCCTTCCTCTCAGCTTTACGAATGTTCAAGCCTGTTTCCTTTTGATTTTTTTAAAGACAAATTCTTGACTTCTTACTTCTACCTACCATTTTCTCTCCTACCCACTAACCATTCCACTGCACTGCCTCTCAAGATTACCTATAAAATGCGGATATATCTCTGTATAACTGCATGTTTTCTTGCCTCCACCACATAATACCTTCCCGCTTGAAGTCACTAGCCCATTCCACAGTCTGCTCCGTAAAAGCCTGGTCAGCTCAACCCCAAGGTTCACTCCTGGATCTTGTCATTATCTGAAACTCATGAACCTAGACTTCCTGCTCTAACTACAGTGTCTATTCTTCCACCTATTGATCCAGTTAATCCCACTTTAGCTATTTAGCTTAAGAGGGACTTCTATTCCCTTGATCTACTACTTCTTGGCAGCTCCCTCTTGGGTCTCATCCCATTCATCCCATTATCTCAGATTTCACAGATGACCATTTCAATCATGTTTTTGGGTCAACAGCCTCAAATTATTTGACCCATTCTCTGTGCCCCACACCTATTCCAACACAGTGTAGACTCAGATGAATTACACTACTGCCTGAGCCTTTATCAGCCTCCTGAACACTGTCACAGCCATACAACCAAAACATGACTGCCAGTATCACCTGGATCCTTAATGCTGTGTGCCCAGACTCCTCCTCCCATGTCGACTTTACCATTCCTTACAAAGGCTAAACTATTTCAAACCCTCAGTATGTTTAGGAACTTATGTCCCTACCATTTCTTGTCAGCACAGAAGAAAAATTAAACCTCTTATTTCATAGAGAAAAAAAAAAAGCCTATACTTATGAAAGCATTATTTGCACTGATACCTATCCTTTCCTCTGTCCTTGTTAAAATGAAGAGGAGTTTCTCCCTCTGTCCAAGGCCAGACTCTTCTGCTGTATTTACGATCCCACCCCTTTGGACTATCTCAACCCACTGCAAAGTGGCTTTCACTCCCAACACATAACTCAAATTGCTTTTGCAAATGAGCTCTTTGTTCTAAACCCCCCAATTTTTTTTTTTTGCCTGTTTTATCTTATTTAACTTCTCGGCAGAATGTGACACCACTACCTCTCCGTCTTCCTTGTTACTGCATTTACCTGGTTTCCTTCCTCACTCTAGAGGTGACCCTGGGCTCCTGTAGGGATTCTTCTTTTCTGCCTTTACCTACAAAGTTGCTGTTTCTTGAGGTTTCACCTTTGGCCTTCTGTTCTTTTCATTCTCAACATGCTCCCAAAACTCATTCATTCCCAAGACTCTAATTTGGATCTGCAGGAGTTAATGCCCAAATGGATATCTCTATCTCACATCTTACACCTGATTTTCATACATTTGCATTTCCAACTGGCCGATAACTAAAACTGGAGATGTCCGAAATCAAACAATAAGCAGCTCCACTGCTCTTCATTCACTATTCCTTAACTCAATCAATACTGCTACTAGCTGCCCAGTAAGCTTAGCAATGCTTGCGAGTCATTTTGGGACCCTCCTTCTCTTTCCCTGCCCCACCCCCGCCACATCTAAACAATCACAAAGTCCTGCTGAGTCTATCTCCCACATAGTTCTTCAATCCATTCCATTTTTTCCATCTCCAGAGCCAAAATCAATCTGATGGACACAGCAGCTATACCTTTCTAAAATGCAATGCTGATGCCACTTACAGAGCTTTTCCTTGTCCTTAGCATAATGCAATGCTCAAATCCTTTAATGTGGTTTAAAATGTCCCTGCTACCAGAACATTTTAAGACCAAGAAATATGTTTTCTCACAACTTATCTACATGTGGATGTCTTCCCTATACCGTCAATTGGGTTATTTCCTACTCATCACTCAGTCAATAAATAGTTCTTGAGTATCTTCTATGTAACTAGCATGGTGTTTTGAACATAATGTCAATTACTAATAACCTTAATAGCGTGCATTTATTGAGGATTTGTTGTGTGGAATGTTAAGCACATTCTATATTACTTAATTCTCACATTAATCCTGTGAGGTGGGGATCAAGCTAGCCCACAGATTAGGAAGCTGCAGCAAAATGTACTTTAAGATATTGCCTAAGGTCAAGAGTTAGGAACTGACAGAACTGGGATTCAAATCCAGGCAGTCCAGCTACAGAGGCCATTCTCTTGACCATGACACACCATCATACACCAAAATTATCTGTTGGAAAAATAAACCCCTAGTCCTGCAAAAAAAAAGCACATAGACTGGAAGCCAGACTACTGACCACTATGTTGATTTATATCCTAATTCAATTTTCCTGAGATTAATATTTGTTTCTTTAATAGAAAATATTCCCACATACTCTGGACACCTGTGGTTCTCAATCACTAATCAATTTCATTAGAATTTCTTAAGAAGCACATTTCAAATCAATTCCTTGACTATATTCCAGACTTTCTGAATTTGGATCGCTACATGTGGGAATCAGGGATTGGTATTTTGCAGTGAATCTCTTAGGTGGTATTGATTATAGGCAAATACACAAAAAGTTCTGGGTTTCTTGAATATATGGCATCAAAGGATAAGAAATGCATAACTATGTAATAAACATGTAGGAATACCAAGTCTATTCCCTATATACCGAGTTTAAGCTGTCACTTTTTAAATTGTACCTTTAATTCCTGTTGTGATGCGAGGGAAGAAGAGGTGACCAACATTCGTGTTAGGTTTTGAATTTTCTCAATCTGTACTTTTTGAAGTAAATCTTTTTCTTCCAAAAGTTGGGCCAATTGGTCTTTTTCCATTGCCTGGGCCCGAGTCTCTAAAGAAACCTGTAGAATGTAACACTGAGTTATAGTAATAATAAATATAACTAGGTTTAAAACCTGGAAAGTAGCTTAAAAGGATAGAATATAATTTTTTTGTGAACCATGAAAAATCTAATGTTATTGAAATAAAATGCTCCATCTAGAACATCAATATGCAGTTACCATAATAATTTCTCAAAATTATAATAATAAAATGCTCCATCTAGAACATCAATATGCAGTTACCATAATAATTTCTCAAACTCATAATAAAGTAAAATATATAATTCTTCTCATGTCCATTTCTGTAGGCCACGTATAAGATTTTAACAATGTTGTTAAAATAATTCTATTTATTGTCTAAAAATATATAAATAACAAGAAGTCAGAAAAGCGGAGAACTGAATACCTACAGCAAAAGAAAAGATGTTCTTATAAGACTACCAAATGATATTTTACCTCTTTTTTAAAAATATCATTAAAATGTAAGATTTTTACAAAATAGGGGGCCATGGTGGTTAAAACAAATAAATTACAAGTGATTGTGCTATTTTATTAGATTGCTTTTGTAGGTTTAAAAGAGGAATTCAAGATAAGGTAAAACTGCAGAAAGTAGTTTTAAGTAACCACACATGGTCTTTCTTTTTAAACTAATTCCCAATGTTTTTGTGATAATTAAAGTGTTTCTACGTGGCCCATTTGAAAATCTCAAATTTTGCCCTTCGGAAATGAAAAACAAAATCAAAAATAATTTCAAGAAACCAAATCTTACAGTTTATAGTACATTAAACTAAAATTTTTATGAATTGACTTCTTTTTAGTTTAAAACTGTTAATTAGCTTGCAGAAGTCAGCTATTGATGATTTAAGTGTCTCTGACCATTTAGGTAGATCTCAATTCTATATCTGTCCCTACTGAAATACATGGAACATACATACCTCCTCTAATTGTTTCTTAAGATCTATTATTTCTTTTCTATATCTCTTCAGGAGAGCTTCATCACTTGATACCTCATTAACATAAGGGGTATTCTTCATATATTTAGCAGTGCTGGCAAACTGGAAAAAAATACAAGAGCATTTTAAGTGCTTGACACTAAAAAAATTATTTTAGTCACTTTAGGTTTCTTGTCATTAAGTTTTATAAAGAAAAATAAATTCTCTTCCCAGGTGGCTTAATACTTTTGAACACAAAGAGCATTTTATGTTCCTATAACAATGCCTGTCACTTACCCTGGCTGTTAGTCTTCAGGAGAGTCAAAAAAATATTCTACAGGCATCAGCTTACTAGAATCCTATCTACCCCTCAAAATTCAGGGCAAATGCTCTCTCTACCAGGAGCTCTGCTTCCAGTCAAAAGCATCTCCCCTTCATTTGAACTCTACCCTAAATATTAGCCACTTAACTATTAATCCAAGGCAATCATAGTGGAAACGGGTCTTATCTTCCCTATAAGATAATAAATTCTGTGAAGCCAGGGACTTTATTTACTGTCTTTGTTTTTCTGACAGTACCTTGACCCAGTGCTCAATAGCTACTTAAAGCAATGCTTATTAGAGTATGAGTATCAGAAGTAACTTTAAGTGGGAACATGAAGGTAACCATTCAATACCATTGAATCCTTCATTGAGAAAGCTATTCTATTGACATTTCTCATTTTCTCTCTTTTTTTTTTTTAAACAAAATGCAGGCCTTAGGCTCAGAGTAAAGGCGGGCAATAATCAGCTAGCAAGAATTTCACAATTATTTTGTTATAAACATATTCATACAGTTTTTGGGTCACCTTCTACTTGTTGCAAGTGATACTAGTTTTCCATTTATGGAGCTGATATAAAGTTTCCTTTTATAATTAATTAAAAAGAGTGAGTTATTTAAAAATTATCAAGGCAATTTCAGTAGAAGTGTTAGATGTGGCAAAGATTGTAGAAGTGGGATATAAATGATTGAGGTTTAGGAGAATTAAAAAATGCTATTTAGTAGACAACTGGTATGTTATGTCAGTTAAAAAAAAACTATAGCAATTTTAGTAGGTACTTTTTCTTCTTCAAGATGATTTCCCCCCATAATATGTTGAGATAAAAATCAAACTCACCTGGAGAGTACTAAGGGTTTCGTCAAAAGACACTGGCGTAATTGTGCAGATAATACGTGTTTTGGCATTTCCTCCCAAGGAATTCTGGAGAATTCGCGTTAATTTGCTATCTCGATAATTTATGAAACCACTTAGAAATGAGTTTGGGAAGAAAAAGGATAAGAGTTTTTATATAACAAAAATGGTTGTTTTTTAATGCAGAACTTTAAATTAGTTATAATTTTAAAAATTAATTCTTTACAGGTTACCAGAAGCAGATCAAAATTACTAACTAAAAAACATTTAAAACAAGGAAATAAATTTAGTTGGTCATAGTCATATGTATAAGAAGCCGTGCATGGTCACAGAATCATAAAAGCTTTTGAATATATGGAAGTAATCAGGACATTTGTCACTGAACTATTATAATTTTCAACCTAATTAAATATGTAAGCATTAATAGTTAAATGTACAATGGTATAAACTTACCCAATTTGTCCATCACTAAGTTTCTTGATCACTTGTCCCAAAATAAATAAACTTCGATTTATATTACAGCCTTCCTTGAGTCTCATGCCTGCATTTATTAACAAATATGAAAATTAAAATCGATCCCGGTATTACTTACCAGTAAGTTATGAGAGAAATCAGAAATTAAAGGGTCAGATGCTAAAGTCTATGCTTTGGATTAGATCTGAGCCACCTTTAATACCACTGGTAGGCACTCTCTCCTTATTGTGCCTACCTATTAAGTGAATCAGAAGAGTTATCTCCTGAGAGGAATTGTAAAAGAAAAAAGCTGACTAAGAATCAGAGGGAGGAAGAGGCCATTTCCTAAAAGTTTAACTCCTCAGTTCAAATCTATTTTTCCCAAACTTCCAAATTATAAGCAACCAAAAACAAACCAAAGTAGTTCTGATAGGCTCACAACTAAAAAGTTCTCATTTTTAAATTGTTAATATGCTTACACGGCTCAAACATTTAAAAAAAAAAAAAAAAGTACACTGAAAAAACCTCTCCTACTTTTATGCTTTTTTCAACCAGTTCCTGTATGAGGAAACCATTTTTATTAGTTTATTCTTCTAGAGAGTTTAGAAATAAATATCCATATATATTCATTTCTCTCTTTGTTATACAGACAATAGCATACTAAATACACTATTTTATACTTTGCTTTTTTTCACTTGGAAATATATCATAACAGTAAACATTGTTCTTTTTCATTCTTTTTTATAGCATAGCATAGCATTCCATTGTATGAATGTATCAGAATTTATTTACTCGGCACCCTGTTGAGGGACATGCAAGTTTTCAATCTACCACATATATAAAAACTATTGCAACAAGTAATTCTGAACAGCTATTATTTCACAGGTGCATTATTAAGGTATTGCTATAATATTGCTGCTTTACAAGCCTAAAACAAGCATTTAGTTCTTGTTCACAGGTCTGAGGAGCCACCCGGGTTTGGTGGATGTTGGTCACACTCAGCTGAGTGTCTCTATGTCAGGTTGCAGGAAAATAACAGAGAGATCTGACATCTTTATGACTTTGAACCTTCCTATTTAAGTATGCTTTTCTATTTGTTTCAGTATTTGGTTATGTCCTTTAAGTCTGTTTTAAAGTTTTCCTTATTTTAGTCTTGTGGAATTTTTGTTGTTTTTTCCTAGGTATTATATTGTTTAAGCCATTATTGTAAAAGAGTCTTTTTGTACACTAAATATTCTAACTGGTTGTTTGTATTATGAGTTGTTAATGTCTGCATATTAAGTTTTTACTCCACTAGCTTTCTGAATTTCCTTTCTGATTATGAAAATTTAGATGGTTTTCACAGTACTCTCATGAGCTTTCTAGCTATATGATCCTACCAAGTGTATAGTTTCAGTTTTTTAATTGATGCTTTAGTAGCCTGAAGTAGATAACTAGCCAGATGCAGAATCTGCTTTTTACATTAAAGACTTCTATCATAAAATTATTATTGCCATTACTTTATTAGTTTCTAAAATGCATGTAGTACTTTTTATTCTATAAAAGAATGGGAAAACATTCAGACCAATATACTATATGAGTTTTCATTACCTTCAGTGCCTGTTTGAGCAGCTCTTTCACTGCCTGCAAGATCAACCAAATTCTGCAAGATGAAAATAAGCCTTTAGGAAGTATAACTTGAAATAATAAAATCCAAACCACTGAAAAAACTTTTTTAATGCACGGTTTATCTGAATACCACATCTGCATCCCTGTCTCTCACCCCATTGTTTAGGCCTTTCCTTTTGAGTCAAACTAATTTCTGTATCTTGTTTCTTCTTTATGTTTATACCATTATGATGCCAGAATAGGTTCTCCATTTTCTATACAAAGTTCAAAACCTTACTATGGTGAATGTAATTCTTTACAATCTGGCACTTGTGTTCCTCTGGCCTTATGTCTATCCATTACTTACTCTTAACTCTAGCTGAACTACTCCCTATACCCTCAGTGCGTCGCATGCTTCCCACACTTCCAGGTGCTATCTCTTGCCACTCCCTTTCAGTTAGTTCAAATGTTCTAATGTATCCCTACTCTATTCAGGACTGAAGGTAAATGTTACCTCCTCAACTTCATCCTTCATGCCCCACACCTTCGATGAATTGCTCTTTCAACTCTGTACCTGGAGGTATTTATAGATATAACTTATTCTTGTAGTGCTGAACTAGTCATTGGTGTCTCTGAATACGCTGTAGCATCTTTAAAAGCATGGACCTCACTTTCATTTCACACATGATGTTGAAAAAAAGTGACTGCCTGTCATGCTGTAGGTAGTATGTTAGATGCTGGGTATATGGCAGCGAACCAGACAAATAAGGTCCCTGCTCTCATAGAGATTACATTTTACATGGGGTAGGATGTGGAGAGGAGGAAATTGGTAAGAGTAAAAGACAGACATATGGTAAGTGTAATACAGGTAATTTAAAGAGAGTGCTGGAAGAGGAAGAGACGGAGAAGGTTCTTTGGATTGAGTGGTCAGGGAAGGCCTCCCATTAAGCTAAGATCTGAAATGATAGAAAAGAGGGAGGCAGCCGTGCAAAGACCAAGGGAATCATACTCCAAAATAAAGAATAGCTAGTATACACAGTCACAAAGCAGGGACGAGCTTGATGTGTTCAAAAAAAAGGGCAGCATGGTAGAGTTGGTGAAGTAGAGACAGGACAAGACAGAGTAGCAAAGGTAAGAACTCTGGATTTTTTAACTGTAATGGGAAACCATGAGAGTGCTCTAACCAAGAGTGGCATGTCTTGATTTAACTTTCTGAAGGATCAACTGTGACCCCTGGATGGAGAACAGGTTGGGAAGGGGCAAGAGTGGCAGCAGCGAGCCCAGTTAGGACACTGGTGTAGAAATCTGAGTGTGAGAGGGTGGTGGCTGAGGCTAGGGAGGACACAGTGAAGAGAGTAAGCAGTGGAGGAACGTCGTCTTTATTCTTTTAATCTCAGAGCCCAGGACTGTGCTCACAACACAGTCCTGGTAAAGGCTCAGTTAATATTCTTCATGTATTAAAAGAAAGTCAAAGATTCAAATTAATTCTCTCTGCGGAGACTTTCAGGGATATCAGGTATTTATGTACTCCTGCTTTATAATGCTATCTCAGATACTTCCTCTAAAATACACAGAGAAGTCTAATCTTTCTTGTAGAGTAGCTACTACGAATGACCTAGATACGTAATAACAGGGCAAAGTGGTGGTGAAGGCAGCATAAACGAAGGTATAATGATGGGAATGAGCATTAGTGTGCAAAGAGGCCCAAGCAATCTGTACGAAAGGAGCTTATGGGGAGCAGGGGGGTTAGGGGAGGGCAGTTTTATCTGGCCTAGGGAAGTGACACAACAAAAGCAGTGCCTGGTAACATTGGAAACTTGCGTAAGAGAAGAAAGGAAGACCAGAGTCATGGAGGCCAGGGCCAGGAGAATGAGATAGTGATTCAAGAGAGATGAAACCTAAACGAGTAGGATACCCATGAGAATGTGGAAAGATGGTATCAATAAGAAATGGTGATAATTGGACAAAAAGGAAGGCAGAGAAAGATAGGGTGCTAATGGCGTGGGTTTCCAGCCTGGGTGACTGAATAATGCTGGCATTACTGGGAAAAAGGAATATTTACTATGAAAGGAAAAAATTAATTTGGTTTTAGACAGGCTGAAGTTCAAGATAACAGTGGAATACACAATTACAATAATCTTTAGGAAGATATGATTTAGAACTCAGAGACTCAGATCAGATAAATATTTGGCCATCATTACCACAGGAATAATAATGGAATGTCTAAGGGCAAGCAAGGGAAGTAAGGACACAGACGATCTCGTACTTTTGTTAGGAGGAAAGGGGAAAAGAAGCCACAGAAGGAAATAGAGAAGCACGGCTAAGAGAACCTGTACGGTAACATCACAGAAAGGCCAGGAGATACTCAGAGGCCACCTCCAAAGAGCCAGAAAATGACTCTGGGGAAGACTTCTTCCCAAGAAGATACTTAAAGTCAGCAGGACGGCTGGAAGGTTGGACCAGATAGTATGTATGATCCCTAGATGACAGAGCATCAAAGAATATGAGAAAAGTCACTAAATGGATCAATGAATATGTCAAGATTGTTAAAGCTAAATTATTAAGAGAGAAGTTGAAATCATAGTGAAATGTCACAGGCCAGGTTTGGAAAACAGAAGTTAGGCTTTGTGGTTTTTTTGTTGTTGTTAAAGACTAGTCTACTAAAATAAATTTTATACTTGTATAATAAAGTAACTTAGGTGAACTAGACTTAGCATTTAATTAAGACTCTGAAAGAGAACAAACTTATAGATTCATTACTTCTTTCCTTTAAAGTTTTCAAATCAAACAGAGTAATCTTAAATCATCCCACATCATGCTAAAGAATTTAGCCTCTGAAGACAGAGAATAAAGCAATGATAAGGAATAGGAAGAACACATAAAAAAAAGAGAGAAATGATATAGTACAACAATGAGAGGGCTTATTTATGTGGAAAAAGGAATGTCTGCATAAAGCTTATAGTCACTTATTCGACAAACAGGTACTGAATATAAACTAGGTACAATGTATCGGGAATACAAAGATAAAGAAGATATCACTCTTCCCTTCAAGAGATTTAGTCTAAAACACTGTTTATAATATAAAACATGTTTTCTTCTAGGACTTAGGAAAGAACTCAAATGATGAGATTTATTTTTAAACCGTCCCACGTAGGTTTTTATCCTGTAAGTTTCAATTCTATTGGCAGAGACTAACAAGATAAAAACACTCCCCAACACACCAAATTCCAAGATTACTTTAACTTTTAAATGTGTACACACACACACACACACACACACACACACACACACACACACAGACAAACCCTCCTTCATTTTTGGTTAGGAAAAGCCTCAAATCCTACAGTCCCTACATATAAATTTTAGGAGATGGCAGACATAACATAATAGGAAGATCCTCTGAATTCTTCCTACATTTCAGCTTAGTGATTTCATGCTACAGATGACACTTGTTAATCTTCCAGTTTATAGATGGTTTTAACTATTTAGTTCAGTTAACAGATCTTATGAAACCAAACATCCAGCAGCTGAATTAAATTTTGCTTTGGTTCACATGGTACATTACCATGGTTCATCGGTACTCACCAAATGGGACACCTTGACAGATCCTTCACAATTAGAAGGTTCACCTTTTTCTCTACTTTCCAAAATCTAGATGGAAAAGGCAACTTGTAGAAAAATTAGTGCATTCTTAATTGGAAAGACCAAACAGACAGAGAATTACCTACCATCCTAAAAATAGTATGAGAACGGCTGCTTCTTTGATTCATTTTTGTAATTCCATAATGTCTATTCTCTGTAAAAAAATAAATAAAATTTTAAAAAGTCATATTTTAGCTGTGCATATTAAAATCCAAAGAAAAACATTAACTTTTATTTTAGCTTAAAAGGGAAAAGTGTGATTTGAAGACTAAATACATTCTGCTGAAGTTTTTACAAGTGTTTTGAAGACATACAGCATAAAGTCTTACTTTCTCCTTTCGTGATCCATTTCAAAGCCATTTCTGGTGTATAAACAACTTCTTCTGTGAGATCAGACACATACACATTCCTCTGAAACAAGTTTAATTATGGAAAGAGTAGAGAAATAGAAGTCACTTTCAAGTCTGCATCTCAAAAAGTAATAACCATGATAGAATTCAACTGTAGAAGTTAAAAGCACAAAGTGGTAACAATGGTATGAAAATAACAAGTAAACCTAGTGTTTATGATTTATTTCCTATATTGGAGCATACCAAATTCTAACCTGAAATTTCCACCTTGCTCTTTTTAGACACCTATACCAAAATATTACAGCTGTCAATCTTTTAAAACTATACACATTGCTTAAAAAATTGTCTCTATAAACTCTTAAGTAAATAAAACAATACAAACGGTAGATACGGGAGACACTTTAAAAAATATAGACATTAAAGGTAAATGTTCAAGAACAATAATCCCAATAAGTAAGTCTATTTTTTGAGCCACTTTGTTAACTTTGCTACTTACATTGAAGTCTTCTCGAATTATTAAAGGCTTCATTTTTTGAGTGTTACAGAGTAAGTCTGTAATGGTTTCATTGTATATCTCCATATAAGAAACACGTAAGAGAAATTCCCTATCAGGAAACTAGAAGGCAAAAAAAATATGTAAAAACATCAGAGATCAATCAGTTATGAAAACCTAATAGTGAATGTCTACGTGCTAATATTTAATATTAACACACTGAGAAATTATCTTTGCAAAGCAAAAAACAAACAAAATCCCCCTATGGGAATGTACTGACAATAATAAATACAAAAGTACAAAAGCAAATCCATTGGTTCAGAAATAATGAAAGGCATAGTTTCATAGAATTAGAAGAGAGTGCCTAGTCCAACTCTGTATGCTCAAAATAAAACCCTATCAAGAGATGTTCAAATAAGAACATTAAAAACCATTAAAATAAAGGAAAAAACTAATTTAAATAAAACCAACTCTTAACTAATTAGGTTGCCTTATCTGGCCCTCTGCTTTTATGTACTTTTTCTGCTCCTTGATAATCACTGGTGATTAAAGAAAGGCAATGAGGCACTAACCCTTCTGATAAGACCTTCTGGTTCCTGTATGCCCACTTTGTGGTGGGAGTATTACTGTTTCAGGATCCAAAGGAAAGAACAAAGGACTTTAAGCTCTATGAAGTAAGTTTATGGGAAAGAAATAAACTTATGCCATGCCTTTCTTCTTTCTCCATGGATAATCAAGAAATAACTGTAAATCTACTTCCTTTCATCATTACAAGAGAACACTACGGTTGCTAGTCTATTATTACTACTTTTACCTGTAAGTACTAGAAATGTAGGTGTTATTTACCTTCTTAATTTTTTGAAAAATGTCATGAATTGCCCTGGGTATTACCCCTAAATAATCATCTGAACCCATCATAGTATATGTTTTTCCTGAAGCTGTCTGCCCATAGGCAAATACAGTACCTGCAAAAAAAAAAACAAAACAAAAAGACACAGGCAAAGATTAAAGATGAATCTAAAACTATCAATATTTGTTGAACAGACACCAAAGACTAAAATGTTTCTGCAGTGAATACAAACCATTGTAGCCTTGTATGGCAGAATCTATGATCGGTACTGCTATTTCTTCATAAACATTTTTAGTAGTTTCATTACTATGAAAGACACGATCTAAAAAAACAACAGAAAACAGAAGTTAAAACAAATATATAAACTATGTTTTCATTCTGAAATAGTATCTGTCTAAAAAAATAAAATTATCATTTTATATGGTATGATAAAATATTTAAGACTCAATATTTTCTTCAACTTCTTGGTCTTCTGAAAATACACTTCTCTATAAGGTAAAATGTTGGTCCTCACACAGAAAAAAATATGAGTCAACTATGCTCTGAGCTTTGAAGAGGCAGTAAGACATAGTAGCTGAATCTGGGGGTCTAGCATCAGATTGTCTGCAAATCCTGGTACTGCCCCTTACAAGCTGTGTGACTTTGGGCAAGGTAGTTGATGTCTCTGTGCCTTGGTTCCTTAATTTATAAAATGGACATACTATATTATTTCCTTACAGAATTATTGTGAACATATGGTAAATAGTTAGGAAATGAGAACTGTTTATAACATATCTAGCAAGAAGGCCAAGCTCAAACTAAATCAAGAAATGCAGACATTTGGAAAAGTATTGAAAAAAGCTGAATTTACAGGGAACAACCAGTTGGCTGGCTGCTAGAGGCTGGGTTTTGGGTTTCTGCACTGATGAGTTCACTAGTCTAGGATGTGGTTCTCTGCCTTTGTTAGCACATTAAAAATGGACCACCCTTACAGTGGTAGCCTCACATTAAACATGTCACAAGAAATGGATTTGTGAATCAGGAGGGAAGTGCATGAATGACCTGCAATGAGAAATTCAATGATCACACTACTTGCGCCTTGATCACACATCTGCCCTGTCAGCAGAATCATAAGTGCCTTCCGAAGGCTTCTGAGATATCATGAATTCTAAGCAAAGAGAGATGGCAGGATGATTCAAATCTTAATGCTGTCTTCTTCAGGTAGGTGGACGAGTCAAAATCCCCTATCGACATAGATGACTATCAAGAACCTACTGTAGTACCTGAGTCTGAATGCTAGTGCATGCCTTACTCTTGGTTTTATAATCTCTGGCACATATACTGTTTTACCATTTCGAAAATTATGTTTGTATCCTCAAACGGTCTTTACCAGGACTGTTTCTCTACTGTACATCTTTGCTCCAGAACCCTATGCATTGCCTTTCTGGCTTAACGCTAATTTGATGATCTAATCACTCTTAAGGTTGAACGGAACCCACTGTTGCTCTGTGGTGCCTAAGTGGCAGCACAGTAGTGTGGCGGGAACACAGATTGGGAGCCTGGCTCTTCCACTTGCTGGCTGTGTGACTGTGGTCCTGTTTCAGTTCTGCTTTAAAATGGAAAGGTACCTATCGCAATAGTAACTACTGCATAGGCTTGTTAGAGAATTAATGATTTATTATGAAGTGCTTAGAACAGTGTCTGGCACGTTGGCAACAGTATGTACATGTTAGATCAGTACAACAGTCCGCCTAGCAAAACTTTAGGGCCTCCAAGTCCCTTTGTCCTAGCTAGCTATTACTTATCCAGCAGGTCCTAATTTAAGTGCACCCTTCCAGACACCTAGAATAGTTAGATCCCCTGCAATAACCCCCCCCCCCACAAAACTTATGTCATCATAAGTGTAATTACTTGTTTATAGCCTTTCTTCCCACCATATGATAAACTCCACAAAAGGGGTGGATTTTTGCTGTATTCCAGCAGACAAAGAAGGAATATCTTCACTATTTATTCTTTAAAGAGATTTCTTGAAAATAATTGTAGAAAGAATGTACTAAACTGAAAGATCTTAAAGATGACATTAAGGAACATATTTTGGGCTTACAGAGCTTTAGGCCACAAATACACTAATGAATAAGGGGAAAAATGATAGTTTTAGTCATAAAGCACTCTTACTATAACTGTTTTAAATATCAATTTATTATCTTATCATACATTACAGATGAACAATTTTTTAAAGTTTCCACTGAAGTAGTTTACAGAAGGCTTAGTCTCATCCTTAATGAAAAATCCAGTATTATTGATGAGCCTTTTGTACTCTTAATAGGAAAAGGATAACAGGTTAACTTTTGGTACTATTATAAGCTTACCAAAATTGAAGGATTTACTCCCATCCACTTGATAAATAGCATTATTGTCAGTTTTCCAATAAACTTGGGTAGCTTCTCCAAGAGCTTCTTCTCTAAAAAAATAAAACATGGCATTTTAGTATAACTGGTCATAGAAGCCATATTATATGAAAGATCATTTAAAATATTTCATCTGAAGAATATTTTAAAGTGTATACGGTAATGACTTATACCATATGTAAGAGAAATACGGAAAATCCACCTTTGAGGGATCAAAATTTTTAAAAGGGGTTTCAGGAACTTTCTGCCCTCTCGGGGGATTTTCCTCATGAAGTTTTTCACTCGCGCAGGACTGGCAGCTGAAAAGGTATATTCAAATGCAACTCTGATTATGTCACTCTCACTTAAAACCTTTATAAGTCATCTGAAATCCTCAATATGGAACATGAGACCTGGATCATATTTCTTTCTCTCTTCAACCTTATCTTCCTTTAAATTCCTATATACATCCTAATTCCACACAAATCGACTAGCTGAAAGTTTTCACCAGATAATAGATTCAACCCCTCTTTACTTGGAATATCCTAATCTTTCCATTAAATAATTTAACTGTTTTTTCATTCATGAAAATTGTCAGGAGCTTCTGGACACCAGCCCTTCCTCTCCCCCCAAACTGTCATTTCACTGAAGCACTCTCCACTTGTCTACTGTAACACTTGTCAGGATGCACTGTAATAGTTTCTTTATGTAGCTGTCTTCTAATGCATTAGATAATGTGCTCCTTAATAGGAAATTATCCATCTTGCTATTCTCATTTATTAAGCACCCGGTAAGATTAAACAAATATTTCTCAAATACAAAATGTTAGTATTCTGGGGCGAAGGTCTGAGACTAGAGAAGCAAAAAAGACTATTTTCTCCTCTTCCTGCCTTTTCTCTATAGCATTTATTACTCCCATATCAATGTTTAACATTCTTTATCTTTTACTTTATTTTCTGTCTCCTCCCCACCTGCCCCAATGTAAGACCCACAGGGCAACGATGGTAGTGTCTGTTTAGTGCAGCACACTGTACTAAAAAAAAAAAAAAAAAAATCCATGTTGATAAATATCAGTGATTCAAATTTCTGAATGTTGAATTCAGTCATTGTCTGAAGCCTTGAGTGCTTACTGAATACGATGCTAAAAGAGAGACTAATCCTTGCTCTCAAGGAGTATACAGTAAAGAGGAAGACACAGTCAAGTGTAAAATAACGATGACGAGTGCGAGGAAGGATCTTTCCGATACGACTTCCCTAAGGAGCAGGGTGAAGTGGATGGGCGCAGATCCAGGAAATGCCGTGCGGATCAGGGTTAAGGGCTGCAACGTCGGCGAGACAAAGTGGTATTCGATTTAAGAGAATCGGCAGCTCGACAGCGTCTTCTACATCCTCTGATCCTTCCGCGTCACTTTACAGATAAGGAAACCCGGCACGCAGCAGGGAAGCGGCAGCGTCACCAAGCAGCGGGGTCCGGAAGGAGCCGCTCTGGGAAACGCGGAGGCCTCCCCCTCCGGCTCGGGACCCGCGGGCGGCCGCACCGGGGACTGGTCACAGGCTGGCACACCTACCTGCTGTTGAGCGGCCGGACCCGCACGCAGACGGCGACGGCTCCCTCCTCCGCCATCCTTTCAAGCCAGATCCCAGGGAACCGGCCGAGGACCTCTGCGGCCGGCGTTCCGCAGCCCACGGGCCACCCCGCCTTTAAGTTTAAATTTTCCCAAATGCCGCTTCTGATTGAGCCGCGGCCTGGTGACGTCACGGGCCGTTCCATCTGCGTCGCGGCGCGGGGGGCGCAAGGCGGCGGCGCGTCCATGGATTTAGGGTGGAGGGGGATGTAAAGGGTCTATAGAAGAATGGGATAGGGAGTCGCAGCAAAGGATCTGGGGAGCGGCTAGCCTAGTAGTAGCAGAAATAGCCGTTATCTGTCAAAAGCCACTGAAGTGCAGGCAGCCATTTACAAACAACATCCTTTGGCCCATTCTGAAAGAGTTTGCAATCTGTGGAAAAAGCAAGGCAGAAAAAATTTTTTACTAACAAAAGAGAATTACAACTTTTAACCGATCACACTGTTTAATAAACAAACAAACAAAAATACAAAACCTCAAAGTCACTGCCCAGCCCAGAAAGAAGAATCTTGTGTTCTTTAGAAACTGAGGTTTAGGTTTTTCCTTTTTCTTTTTATTCTCTTTAAGCTTCTCTTTCCATTGGCTGTGAATTCCTAAAACGTTGATTTAGGGAAAGAATTGTTGAAGACTGGAAAACTCGTTTAGTAATGAAGTGAAATTTTTATTAGTGAAATTATGAAAGTGATTCTAAATAATTCTTTACCAGAAATAGTTGTTAAATAAAAAATGTTAACTTCCACCTTCGAAAGGCTTTATTAGGCCACTGCTAGCAAATAAATAAGTAAGTAAGTAAGTAAGTAAGTACAAATAAAGTCCAAACCACCAGCAGCATGGCTAGGTGGAAAAGATACTTGTCTATAGTCTGGATGTTTGCAAGCATTTTCAAACATTAAGTAGCGGGTAGGGGAAAGAAAGATGTAAGGTGTCTGAAAGCATTTACATCAGCTATAGGTAGAGATGGGAGAAAGTGAAAAGGGGCCAGCTCTGGGCTAGGAGCAGAGTCCACATAAAGAAATGTCCACTCCTGCGGGGTGGCTGTTTAGATGGTGCCTGGCTACAATAATCTGAGGACATAGCCATCTGGAAATGAATCTGAAATTCCAACAGACATAGAAGGAATGTGAGCTGTTTTTTACTAGTTGGCCTACAGCCAGACTAACAGTTCTGTTTCTTCCTTTCATTCTAAGTCTGCTGTAATTTAATTTAGAACATCTCAGAGTTTTCTCCTTGTTGTTGTGCTTGGTTTTCCTTTGTTTTATATATGCGTCACAGTAAAGTATTAACATTTCCTTTAGTAGTGACTTCCGTCCATAGTTGTTTTTAAAGACCATCAAGAATTATCGTCTTTCTCTCACCAAAAATGTTACCTGCAGTTGCTAATAATTGTTCATTATTTAGAGTAGAAAATTCTACCGATATAATAAAACTGTTTTGGAAGGTAATTTGACAACATCAATAAAAAACTGAAGCATATAGGCCCTTTATGCCAGCAATTCTGCTTTTAAGAATTTATAGAAATATTTGAAGGACTGTGCAGGACATATAAATAAGGCTATTAGTTGCAGCATTGTTTACAATAGGAAATGACTGGAAACATTAAATGCCAATAAATGTGGGACTAGTTAAATAGGTGGCATTTTATTAATATAACAAAAGCATCATGGAACCAGTAGAAAGAATGTTATAGCTCTTTATAAGTACTTTAGGAAACCATCCAAGATGTTTCAATAGCTGAAAGAAATCCGAGGTACAGAACCGTGTGCACAGTATGGTCCTACTTGATATTTTCAAAGAATATTTATATGCCTGGATATACATGTATAATTTCTGAAAAAACGAACAGGATATAGCTAGTTTCGTTGGACAGAGAAGACCGAGTTAGATAATATATATAACTTTCATTTTATACCATTTTATAATAATTAATATTTTAAGTATGCATATATCAAGTAGTTTTGTTCAACTTAAAGCAACTGGTTAATAGAAAAATAACAGTAAATAAAAATGAGTTTGCTTATTCAAAATTTGTTTGGTTAACCAGCTGTGAGCTAGTATAAACTCCTGTTTTGTGTGTGTGTGGCTAAACTGTGAAGATATTAAGATGATACAGAGTTAAGAAAAGTGCGTTTTAACTGATTTTTAAAAAATAGTGGAAAAATATTACACATATTTAGCTGAAGGGAAGGAGCCTGTAGAGAGAAAGAAGGGACATATAATTGATGAAAGTCCCTGATGAGACAAAGGGGGTTTTGTTCAGAGTGGAGAGGAGGGTTGGCCTTTCAGCATTGTGCTCATGATTTTTTTTTTGCTATGGTTGTCTTTACTGTTATCATCATAGCAGCTAACATTTATTGAAGATTTACTATGTGCCAGGCACTCTGTTATATGCCCTACATGCATTTTTTTTTCATTTAATTTTCCAAACATGTTTATCAAGAAATGTTCATTGAGCACCTATGTGCCAGATGTGGTTTTATGCTCAGGAGGCACACAGTGAATAGAATAGAGAAAGCACCTACTCTCAGAGCTATTATTCTCTTTAGGGGCATGAATAATGCATAATGATATATGTGCATAGATAGATAAACAGATAATAGATAGATAGATAGATAGATAGATAGATAGATAGATAGATAGATAGAAAAATAGATAGATAGAGTTGGGCAGAATGATTCTGGGTACTTAATGTGACCTACACCATCTTAGGAAGAAAACCGACTCCAATTTACCCCGGGAGAATGGACCCTATCACCTGAAAGGAATATTCTTGCATAGGTAAGTGGGTCTATTAAGTTGTTCACTGCTCTCAACAAGCATGTATCATGTGGCTACAAGCCACCTGTATTAGCATATGCCACTTGGCATTATGGGGATCGGGAACAAGTGTCCTCAGAATGTGCCACTCTGGTATGGCATGCAGATTCTTTCAAGCTGAAAGCAATCAAAGCCCAATGAACTCAAAGAAAGGTGTTTTTTTGTTATTTTTTTTTTAACTTTGCCCTCCCCTGCCTAAAGAAATTCAGATAGAAAAACTTACTTCAGGAAGGCAACCTGAGCATATTCACCTTACATATTCGCCATATGAACTTAGTGTGTCAGACAGGGAAGATACAAGCAAAAATCTGTTTGCTAGATTCCCTTCGTGTCCCATTGTTTCTGGGTGGCCCTGCAGGAAATTGTCCACCAAATATTTGGTTTCTCATCTACCAGCGAAGTGCCTACCTTCCCCTTCTTAGTCCAAAATGACATACGAACCTCATTTTGCCTCACTGTCTTTGGAATTTTCATGCTTATGTGAATTCCCCATGTGCACAGTAAAACTGGATTTTCTCCTTTTAATCTGCTAGATGTCATTTGAATTATTTGACTAGCCAGAAGAACAAAAAGGGTAAGGGGAAAGATCCCCCCATCCTCTTTTGGGTGTGGAGATCTATGGTCACTGCTTCTGTTCATAAATATCCATAATAAACTGTTTGTTGTTGTTGTTGTTGTTGTTTGAGAGAGAGAGAGAGAGAGTTCGTGTGTGGGTTTACAAGGACCTGTGTGGGTTTGAGAGGGACTGTATGTTGGATTTGAGAGTGCCCATATGTGGAATAAACTCTTGATGTAATTCTGGATTTGCCAGCCTCTTTTTTTTTTTTTTTATCTCCAGCCCCAGGGAATTTTCCTAGCACATATCTGTATCAGGTGGTGATGAGCACTGAGAAGAAAAAAGTAAAGCCAGAGAGAGACAGTGATAAGGTGGGTGTTGAGGTGCTGGTTTCTTATGAAACACATTCTTGCGGGAAGAAGCAGGTAAGACAGAATAAACAAGTAAGTAAAATAACTTATGAGGAGAGGAGGGGCCACTTTAGATGGGATGTTCAAGAAAGTCCTGTGGAGAGGACCTTTGAGGAGAGACCTGTATAATAAGAATCAGCCAGACTTGGAAGAGTAGAAGAGAGTGCTTACCAGACAGAGGGACAATAAGTCAAAGAGCCCAAGGCTTGTATGAATTTGTCATGTGTCTAAGACACAGAAGGAAGGCCCCAGTGGCTGAAGCATTTTGGGCAATGGAGAGAGGTAGGTGGGGTCAGGTGGGCCATGAGAAAGTGTGTGGATGTTATTGGATGGTGAGGGGAAGCCTATGGAAGGTTTTAAGCAAGCAAGTGAAAAGGAATTTATTCATTCAAACAAGACTCTTAGTTATTTCACTATGAAAATAGAAGTGGCCAGAAGTAACTTTGCACTGACTCCTGCCAAGTTGTCTACACTCCTATTTGTCTGTGGCCAACTACCTTGTCTTCCAGACTGCAACTCGATGAACAACTGTCTGACCTCCATTCTGAAAACCAATTCGTACGTGCACTAGAGTCTACTCCTTCCTGCTTACCCCTCTCTGTCTTGCACTGTCATTTCCCCCACTTTAGTGAACTGTTCTCATTAGCAATCACATGCTTTAACCTCTCCTGTCTTGCGTATCTAATAGATATTTCTGACTTAAAGTGTTTAATGCCAAATTCATGCTCTTCCCCTCAGAACCTGCTCAGTCTGGTTTTCCTCATCTCAGTTAAGGGCAAGTTGGCCTATTCAGTTACCCAGACCATAAACTAAAAGTCATTATGCTTGACTTTCTTTATCTCAAAGTCTACATTTGATGTGCCTGAAAATTCTGTAGGGGCTACCTTGAGAATATTCCAGAATATGACCATTTATCACAACTTCTGCTATCTATCTGGTCCGAAATACCATCATCTCTCATCAGACTCAGCTCTGTGATTCTACCTTTGCCCACCCCCAATGCCAGTCTATTCTCAACATAGCAATTTGAGTGATACTTTAAAAATGTAAATTAAGTCATGTTAATCCTCTCTGAAGACCCCCACAGCCACCCGACACTGACTTTTTCTCAGAGTCAACCCCACAGTCTCAGCAGTCTCCCACGCCTTCTGTTATCTTGCCACTTGTTACCCCTCGGCCTCATACTGCCCCGCCCAACCACACACCTACCTTGGCTCTCTCCACTCCAGCCACACTGACCTCTTGGCAGTTTCTTGAAAACTAGGCAAGCTCCCTCTTAAGGCCTTTGCCGTGGCTGTTCTCTGGCTGGTAGGCTCTTACCCCTGATATTCGTGCTTTCTTTCTTCCATTTAATTCTGGTATTTGCTCAGATGTCACTTTTTAGAACTCCCTCTGCATAAAATAACGACTCTCTTGTCTGCTACTTCTGTTTTTGTACTTGTCTTCTTTTAAAATATTACTTATAATTTTCAAATATAACATGTATGTATTATCTATCTCTTTTCACTAAAGTATCAACACTGTGAGGTTAGCAACTTAGTTTTTGTTTACTCCTTATCCTAGTACCTAGGAAGATACTTGGAGTATAGTAAGCATTAAATTTAAAAAAATTTGGTTATTTGATCACTCAGTAAATATGTATTGACATAATTTCTGGAAAGGTAACACGAAATACCTAGTTTCTTTTGGAAGGGGGGTACTGTTAGAAAATAGACCTATCTTTCTTGGTATTCTGTTTAATAATTATTAATATCTTAATTAGTAAATATTAAAGTTTCTATCAACTTTAAGAAATTAGTTGATAGATAAAAACTAATAATAATAATAATAATAAATCTCTCATTTAAGATTTAGTTAACCAGTTGTGAGCTAGTATAGACTATTTTTTTCATAGCTAAATTATGAAGATGCTGGCTTTTATCTAATAAGAAGATAATAAGAGTTACCTAATAAGAGTTAAGAAGCTATGTTTTAATTTAAATTGAATAAGTGAGAAAGGTGAAGAGATTTACTAAAGACAAACTGAGGCACATTAAAACATTTAAGAGTTTATCTGAGTGAAAATCAATTCAAATCAGGTACTATCCTATCTAGTGGATGGAAAAAAGCTCCAAGGAGCTAAACAAAATAGAAGTCTCTTACAGGCAGGAAGCAGCAAGGAAGTTACACTAAGCTAAAAAGTGGGTTGGTTATTAAACAGTTACTTTTCTTTAGGGGACAACAAGGGCTTATTGGGTAGATTACCTAGCTAGTGCTAAATTAGTGATTCTAGATTAACTGATTTAAGATTCCATTTCTGGGAGAGCCAAAAATATAATTAAGTCTTGATTTGGTTGTTTAAGACTTACCATAAACAGCTCCATTTTTGGCCTATTGCCTTATTTTTAACAGATTAAAGAACTTGTCTAAAGTTATGGAACTTTTGGAGAGAGAGCTTTAAAATTTGCATGCATACCATTCTCTAAAAGGTGATTAAAGTTTTTATTGATTAACTTCTTTCTTACCTTGGCAGTCAATACATTCATGTGCTAGAAAAATTTAAGTAGTACAAGAACAATCATAGTGAAAAATAAACCTTCTTCCCAGGTCTGATCCCCAGGGTACAAGTTTGTCTCTCCAAAAGCAGCTTTGGAGATTAATTTGTACACGTATACAAAGATATGTACACATATGTATCTTTTTCTACAGTGCATAATTTTACATAAATAGGTACTAGCTGTACATGCTATAGTGCACTTTGTTAAAATGTGATCTTTACATAACTATGTTTAATCAATTCAAGAAGGTAAAGTGAATATCTGAAGCATGTTAATTGCACCCACTTCCATGTTGATGTTTTTCCTTTCAAACTTTATTTCTGCTGAAGCTGCAGAGGGCACTGTAATCCTTCCAAAAGCATGGCACAGCCTTGCATAGTGTTTTGCAATTCTTGAATGTGGTGCAAATGTTAAGACTTGGAGAAGTTCCCGGTAGTACAAATATATGTCAATTTACATTACTCACCTATGCTCACTTATTACGTGTATTTCATTAAAATTAACTTCCATCTATGTTTATATTATGCCATCACCTTCAGCAGGAATAATTTTCAATTAATTTCCAAAGCACACGTTCCATTCATTATGTTTGAGAAATAAAAGAATTTGTTCCTTTAAGATTCTTTTCCTTGAGTCCGAATTGTCGGAGTTTTGCGGGGAGGGAGGGAAGGAAAAGAAGGGGGGGGGGTGGAGGAGAGAGAGAAAGAGAGAGAGAAAATTAGAAAAAGGAGGAGGAGGAGAGGGAGGGGAGAACAGGGAGGGATTGAGAGAGAGGGAGTAAGGGAGAAGGAGGTATGGAGGGAAAGAGGATCGACGTGTTATAGAAAGTCTGAGGTGTTGGTATCAAAGTGTTTATAGTGATATCCCCTAAAGAGTGGGCTTGGGGAGGGTGTGGAAAATTTTAACTGCTTGTATCTGTTGGTTTGATGTTTTTCCATGGATATTTATTCATGTAGAATAACAAAATAAGAAAAAAATATCCTAGGCACTCTTTTTTTTTTTTTACAGGTTACTGAGGTAGCATTTATGTGCAGTGACATGCAAAAATCTTAAGTGCACAATTCCACCAGTCTTGTCAAATGGGTGTCACTTGCATAAACACAAATCTATTGAGACACAGAGCATTTCTTGTTCCAGAAATCTGCCTCCCACAGATATTCTTTCCCTATCTCCTTTTCTTACTGGAAAAAGGGAGACATTCCTTCAATTCCTCCTTAATGATGCTTGTTTTAGTCTTCTCCTTCATGGTAATCTATGTTTCCTTAGGTCACATAGACCTAAGCTAAAAATAGGAAATTTCAAACATAATAAAGGAGTATTTCTCTGAACTTCTTCCAGCCATTATAAGGGAATACTGGTCCCACTGAAATTCATCCCATACATAGTAAAGTAGTAGGTTATAGAATCAATTGACAAAATGAATAACATTTAAATTTATACATGAATGAATACCCATTAGAAGGAGGATCCTATTTATAATAGAAAATTGGAGCGAATTGGAATAGAATATCAAGACATAAACTTCACAAGAAATATTCAAACCTATAGGTGGAAAACTACAAGACATCACCAAAATGCATAAATAAATTTGAACCAATGGAAAGACACACCATAATCTGAGCTAGAAAGGCTGACTATCATAAAGATGACAACTCTTTTTAATTTATACATTTAATGTTATCTAAGTAAAAACAGGATTAAATTTTTTTTCTGGAGTTACAGTAGTTGAATAAAATTTTTATTTGGAAGAACACCAAGCAAGAATAACTAGGAAAATCCTAAAAATGTGAGATCCGATTGTGGTGCAGATATTATTGATGCATGAACTACACAAAATAATAGATGAACTAATGTAATTAGACAAACTAATATAATAGGATAAAAAATCCAGGAACAGTCCAAAATGTATGTAGAATTTGACATAGGATATGGCATACCAAAGCAGTGCCAAAAAGATGACTATTTTAATAAATGATATTTGCATAACTAAATAGCTACATGGAAAATGATAAAATTTGATCCTTCCTCACTGCAGAACTAATGTCAATAGAAACAGACTCAACAAATTAAATATCCATGGATAAGAAATAGTGGAATAAACGATTATGCACCCCAATAATGGAGTACTATGCCTCTGTAAAAAAAGAATAAAAAAAATATATTTATATACTACGTTTAAGTGAGCTCGAGGATAAATCACTAAATAAAAAAATCAATGCTTACTGTTATTCTTCAATTTTGTAATTTTTTTGACTTGTATTAGAAAAACAAAAGAGTAAAGCCAAACTAAAAGGAAACAGTTTTGGACTGAATAATTCTTTGTTATAGGACTGTCTTTTGTCCTAGGGTAAGTTAACAGTATCTCTGGCCTCTACCCACAGATGCTAGCAGCCCCTGCCTAGTTGTGACAATCACATATTGCCAGATGTCCCCTAGAGGGCACTATTTTACCATTAGAGAATTAATGATTAGTAATATGGACAGAGTAGAGTGGTAAAAATGGAAGGTGGACCTCTCAGAATAAATGTTTTGTTGTTGTTGTTGTTTAAGATTTGACTTTGGAACTGTGTAAATTTTTTATGTAACTATATAATAAACTAATACAAAATAAAAAGCAGTTTCTAAAAATTGAGAGCAAAATGAAACAAATCGAGTTGATAGTTAACCCCACAGAAAGCAAATATTTTAAGTGATTTTAAAACATAATAGTTTGACTGTAAACTCTAGTGAACATATCCTTAAGAGAAAAAGAACTGCAAGAAATATTAAATTGTTTTTTTTTCAGTAATCAATGTTAGTAACAGTATTGCCATTATTGATCAAAATGAATTAATAATTATGTCAATGCTGTTACGAGCTAATATTTTTAGCATGACAGAAGAGAAATATAAAAGTATAAACACAAAGTAAGTAAAAATATCTTACCCTAAATTTGGATTGGAAATATTAACATAAATTCATGGTACATTTTCTCTTAAAACTAGCGATTCCTAGTCCTGTCTGCTGAAAAAGTTTTGAGACAATGCTTTATAGTACCTAAGCTGTGGTCTTCAATTATTTTTTTCTCCTATAAGAGAAACAGAGTTTTTTGCAGAAATGAGTGTTTCTAGGTCCATAGCAGAAAATGTACAAGAGAAGTCTGAAAGATCTTGTCATACCAGAAAAGAAGGTAGTGACCAAATATTATTCCGAGTTATGACAAAAATTACACAAAAAAGCAAATTAAATAGGTTTTCCCAGACATATTTGATGTGGATTAAAGCACATCAAATATGTTAAATTTCATGACTTTATAATGATACTTCAATAAAAAAGACTCATTGGATACCTTTGCAGAATGTTACAGAACTAACTTATTATTCTGAATCCTGGTAAATAAAGGGAAAGTACCAAGCACGAATCTGTTTTTTCTGTATGAAGAACCTCAGCATAGCTATATAGGTGATAAGGGGTACTTTACTTTATCAACGCATTTCAGCTAATAAAGATGAAATCAAATAATTAGAATATTACCATTTTCTAATCTCTAATAAAAAATAGATTGGTAAAGGCTAACAATAGCTACTAAAACCATTTTAATGGCATCAGGCCAGCACCTAAACTTACAAAAACAGGAACATCCGAATATCATGAATTTCCTAGTAGTAAACCACACACAAACTGTGATGTATTCTCGCCAAAATATTGACCTGAATCTCATCAGAGCTCTGTATCTAACCAACCATACAGGAAACAAAACATCTTAAATGACGCTATGGGGATGCAAGTAGCAGAAGCCAGAACGTGGAAAACACTATAGGGATAACATTCTTGTTTCTTCAATTAAAAAACATGCAAAAAAAAAAAAAAAAAAAAAAGAAAGAAAATGAAAATGTGTGAATTTAAAGAGATTTAAGAAATGTGCCAACCAAATTCAATGTGTGAACTTGGCTTGGTTCTTGATTGAGACAAATTAACTTTAAATAAAACAATAGCGAAATAATTAGAGGTATTTGAACATTGACTAGATATTCGATAGTATGAAAACATTATTATTAATTTTAAAAATAATAATAATGGCATTTTTTATAAAAAAGATTTTTTTTCTCGTAGACATATATACTAAAATATTTATGAGAGAAGGAAAATATCTGACACTTGCGCCCCATTGAAAAGTCCTGCCTCATTGGCCCTCCATAATTTGTTTAAAATTTGATGTTGATATCAGAACAGCTCAGGCAAACTTAAGGGATAACATAGTTACAGGATTGTACTCCTTGGAGAAAATGAAAATGAAATAGCTAATGAAACTCCGTGCCTTCCTTTATTATCTATTAACATTCCACTATCTACTTCTGGTAGAGAGATAGAAATTTCTTGTTTATTACTTCCCTGGAATTAACTTAAAATATCCTACTTGTTTTTATGTTTTCCATAATTTCAGCACATTCTGGACTTGAACCTTTCTAGAGCTCTTTTAAGACTTTATGTCACCTCTGATTGTGTTTAAAAGTTTGAGATCATCATTTTTTCCCTCTCCTTTTCTTCCTTAGTACACTTTAAATCTACAGTCTGACTATTTCCAGTATTTTCTTTTTTTTCTTTTCTTTTTTTTAAAGCCTACAGCACCTGGTCTTCCTAGGTGGTCTCCCATCCAAGTACTAACCAGGCCTAAACCTGCTTAGCTTTCTAGATCAGATGAGTTCAGGGTGGCATGGCCATAGACTATTTCCAGTATTTTCTTCTTCTGCCATTACTTATTTCAAAATGACTTCCTACCTAAATTTCTATCCTATCTAAATTACAAACTATTCTAATGCAGAATGTTAATCGAAGTTTAACATATTTCCTCAATTTTATAAGTGACAATATTATCAGAAAGGCAAGAAATGGGGGCGGGGGTGGAGAGAATTTCTAAATTTGGCTTTTAGCAGATATCCAGATAATTGAAACTCCTCATCATTACTATCACGCTGGATTCATAACCTGTGTTAGGTAAGTGTCACTCCTTTCTTCTATGTGGGAATCTGTAATCCCATCATTATTTCTTTCCCCCTCAGCTAAATGCTCTCCACTAGACTAGCACAGTATGACTTAGGAATTAACAGACTCTATTCTTGTATGACATCTATGTAGCTGCTGTTCAGTTCTCATTTTCAAAATCATGATCTTCAATAGAATCAGAAGAAGCACCACCTGTGCCTCCAAACCCTCTGCTCTCTAAGTAGGAGTCAAGGTTTCTCATGTTGAATTTCATTATTTTCTACTATGTTGTTTCTCACAGTGAATCAGCAGGAATGAGTCCACATCCAGTATGGGTTTTGTATTTTGCCTGACTCCCTTCAGAGCTTTTTCTCCTTTATTAGATTTTAAAAAATAATTATTATGTCTTCATCATGAGTTATATTCTATAATATCTCAGTGATCTAACTAATACGGGTCGTTTAATTCCTTGTGTCAAAATTTTGAGTTGATTTAAAAAAATTATTAGCGTTTACCCCATATACTGTCATGAAGAAGCAGCACGTTTTAATTTTGTATAAAGGAGAGCAGGTCTGTAACTCTGAGGTTTGGCACATAATGTTAACCTGCTAAGATTTAATAGCATAGCTTTATTTTCATTCCCTTTTTAATAGTTGCCTTTTAGTTTTGGGAAATGGTGCTGGATTTTCATTTACCAGTGATATACACTTTCTATTTAAAATAGATTTAAGTTACATGGTGATTTATTGATTTAAAAATAAAAATTAAGGAAATAATTGTATAGACTGTTCAAAGTACAAATTGTTGAGTGCAATTTACCTTTAACCTGATTGAGTGCTTTCCTTTACAATAAGTGTATCTTGTCATCTATATGCAAAACTGTACTAATTTTTGTGTGTAGAGTTGTTTCTAATACTCTTATTATGCATTATAGAGATATCTCGTTTCATTTCTGATATTTGTAATTTTTGTCTTCTATTTTTCTTTGCTAAAGGTTTGTCAATGTTATTGATATTTTCAAAGAACTAGCTTTGTGTTTCATTGATTCTTCTCTATCTTGATACAAACCAGAAAAAGACGTATGAGAAAAGAAAATTATAGACCAGTATCCTTCATAAATATAGATAGCAACTTCTTAACAAAATAGTGACATATAAAAGCAGCAATATAAAAGACCAATAATTGAAAATAAATTAATCACAATATTAACAAGCTAAAGAAGAAAAATTATGTGGCTGTATCAGTTGGTTTAGAAAAAAAAATAGAGAAAATTCACTCATTCATGATAAAAAAAACTCTCAGGAAACTAGAAATAGAGGGAAACTTCTCCAATTTTAAAGAGCATCTACAAAAAACGCACAGCTAACATCTACTTAATGGTGAAAGACTGAGTGTTTTCCTCTAAAATTAGGGGCAAGGCAAGGATGTCTATTCTCACCACTGTTACTATAACATAGTATGGGAAGTATTAACCAGTGCAGTAAGCAAGAGAAGGAAACAAATGGCAGTCAAATCAGAAGGGAAGAAATAAAATTGTCCCTATTTGCAGATGGTCTACATAGAAAATTCCAAGAGGAAAACAAACAAACAAACAAACAAACAACTCCTAGAGTTAATAAGTAAGTTTAGCAAGATTGAAAGATGGAAGATTGACATAGGAAAAGCAATTGTATTTCTATGTAATAGCAATGAACACATGGACACTGAAATTAAAAATATGCCACTTTCAATCACTTAAAAAAAAAAAAAAAGGAATACTTAGATTTAAACACTGGGGGGATACAGATCTCCCTGCACTATCTTAGCAAATTCGTATGAATCTACAATTATTCCAAAATATGACATTAAAAATTTAATCATAACAGGAAATCATACACTCATGCAGTTTCTATTCTGGTGAAGATGGAAAACTTGTAAACAAGTAAGTAAGTAAATACGTATGTACATATGCGTATACCAAGGGTTTCACTTGATTCATGATTTCCCCCTCAATTATCTTTTTAAATAAAAGAACTTTAAAAAAATCCTTCATTATAGTAAAGTGACATATACATAGCACATATCTAATATGTAGAAATACAATTATCTATTTATAAATAGATGTCTTTAACTAAATAAATTGTCCTTAAATATTCCCTGTCAATTTTAATCCTGGTTTTCTAGTTTCTATGTCGGAAGAACAGCAAGGAGGTCAATGTGGCCGAAGTGGAGTAAGAAAGACAATAATGAAAGGGATAGGAGAAGTGGCAGTAGAGCAGAGGGTGGACAAATTCTGTAGGACGTCGTTAGTCATGGTAAGTCTTGTGGCGTTTACCACGAATGGGATGGGAAGCCACTGAAAGTTATGAGCAGAAAGTAACATTATCTTTCTTATGTTTTAAAGGATTGTTCTGGCTGCAAAGCTGAGAAAAGATTGTTAGGCATAAGAGTGGAAACAGAGAGTCTTTAGAAAGGAGGTTATTGTAATAATTTAGATGAAAGATAAAAGTGAATTGGAATGGGGCGGAGAATGGGTAGTGGCGTAGGTAAAGAGAAGTGGATTTAACATATAATTTGAAAGTAGAGAACAAAGATTTACTGATGAATTGGATGTGGGAAGTGAGAGAAGGAGATAAATAAAATACATAAGTCCAAAATTTGGGGCCTAAGGAATTGTAACATCGCGATACTGCATTTGATAAAATCTGTGACTGGAGGGTTGGCAGGTGTTGAAGAATATGTTTTCATATTCAGCAAGCATCAGCATATGACTTTTGCTGCTCTTGGGCTCAGATTTGTAGACTTGGTGAATATATTTACTTTTTCCTTCTTACCAGTTGCTACCACATATGTGCTCGGGTTTCCCCATAATTTATGGAGGATGAGTATTAGCCACTGCTTGCTGAATGGCGTCATGTAGATCTACAGGTGGGCAACGGAGAGGGAGCTGAGAACTCCCAAGCTGCACAGAGTGGTTAGAAGTGCCTTTCTTTAACTTTGTAATGGCATCACCAAAATCCGTTAAGAAAATGGGCAGAGTAGTTTTTGGAGCGTATAGGATGGAGGTGGTTACTTCAGGGCTATGCTTTGAGAAGCTTGGTACAGCTCAGGGGATACTACTTGAAGAGGGCTGAAAAAATGGATACTTGATCCAAAGTAATGGAAATCTCATACTATAAAACCATTCCCTTTCTTCTATATACAGTCATCCCTTGAAAAATGCAAGGGTTAAGGGTACCAACCCCCCCGATGCAGTTTTATAAATTTTGATTCCCCAAAACTTAACTATTAGCAGCCAACTGGTGACTGGAATCCTTATTAATAACATGAATGGTTGATTAAAATCTGTTTTGTATGTTATATGTATTATATACCATATTATTACAATAATGTAAGTTAAAGAAAACATGTTATTAAAAAAACAATAAGGAAGAGAAAATACATTTATAGTATTTATTGAAAAAAAGTGGACCCATGCAGTTCAAATGTGTTGTTCAAAGATAAACTATATATATATATTTTACTTCATATTGCTTATTTATAACTACTTTCTCCACTGTACAAGTGGCCCAGATCCTAACTTCCTAAAAACAAAACAACACAAAACGAAATCCAAACAAACCCAAGAACAAGGAGAATTAAACAGAACATCATACTGGGCATATGCTTTGGAATCAGATACTTCGAGGGAGAATTCTAGGCTTACCACTTGAATTGGTGTGTAACCCTCGGCAAATTCCTTAATTAATCTGTGCTCCAGTTCTCTCATCAATAAAATGGAACTTCTAATAGTGTCTGCTTCATAGGATCACTGTGCAACATACATGTGATAATGCATGTAAAGTGCTTAGCACATTAATAGGGCGATTAAATTGACCCACTAACTAACAAATATCTTTCTACTTCTGAAAAATAATAAAGAGAGAAACCATCTCTGTGGCATTTAGTAGTCACTGATGAGTAACATTTGTCTACAGATTTGCCATTTTAAAATAAAAAATAACTTATTTTTCAATGTGAAAATTTATCTAGTGGTAAGGAGTTAATATTTTGGGTCTAAAAATATTCAAACTATTACAGGAACCTAGTTTTTTTATATAGGAAAAAATTTCATTTTTGTTTAAGAAGAAATCTCTATTTCTTAATGGTTTATAGCATATATGTTAAAAAATATTTTGGAATAAACTATCTTTCAAGATGAAACTTAAAACTAACAATCAGCTATAAGTATTTTACATGAAATGGAAAAAGCCAGGAACAACCTCTTGGTGTTAGAGGTCTCCAGTCACAAACAATCACGGGTGCGGAAATGCAAGCCCATGTTGATGACTGGCCAAGGGACAGGTACATGGCCTTCTGCTCCCTCTAGGGTTGGTGCAGGGTTTTAGTGTTTTCCTGGCTGGCTTGTGCTGGAAAGCAGCAGTTTTGTTTTCTGTTGGCAAACCACCTTTTCATGCTCCCTGAGACATAACCTTAAATTGATTCTGTTGCTCCTTCGCTGATGCTGTCAGGTGCAAAACAAAGAGGAGCTCAGGCATCTCAGAATTTGAAATTCACCACTACAAAAAGCAGCACTTTTCTTTGAATTCCGCTATTCGTTTGTCCTTCACTCATGACACAGTGCACTCTACAGTGACATTTTATTTTGCATACATTATTTCTCTAACTAGTAAAGTGTAGGTGTTTGTTAGAGAGCATATAATTCAACTCCCCACTCACCACCAGAAACTCTTCTCACACCCCAGCAACCAATTATCTAGCTCTTGCTCCAACACATCCAGCCATTGAACTCCTACCTCATGGCATTTTTGTGTAAACAGGCTTCTTCCTTTTGATTCAGCTGAAACTGCTTGATCGACACAAATCATATAATATTTTAATTTAAAAAAGATACATTTTATTCTAGTTCATTTCATTTCTACAGAGATAGTTTCTTTTCTTTTCTTTTTAAATCTTGATCAGAATTATTAATGTTTTCTTGGGTGGTACATTGGATAAATATTTCAATATATTCAAGTTGCTCATTAAACCCTTTCATTAAAAAAGTTATTCTTTCACTTATTTTTCAAAATTATTTTATTACAATTTTGAATCAAGTTTCTGTTCAAGGTTTGTTTCCACAGTCTTGCTTACTTTTCTTTGTGGAAATTTTGTGATGTTATATAATTAGTCATTAGTTAACATATTATTTATTAGTAGGTTGCAAAAGTAATGACAATACCTCTTATATCATGCATTGGAGCTGTGAGTGAACCACTCCTAATGTAGATTTCTCAGAGCTAGTCCGGCAAATTCTTCATGCATCTCCTTTGATATTAAATACAGGAAAACTTAACCATGGGTCTAGGATCAAAGGGGTTCATGAATTCCCTGAAGTTATATGCCAAAGTTTGGTTTTGCACCTGTGAGCATATTTTGGGGAAAGATATTCCAGAGACTTTCATTAAACTTTTAGAGAGTTCAGCAAATTCCCCTCCCCTAAATAATAAGAAACCTGTTACTAGACAGTTTTGGGAATATCTGTAAGTTTGCTGGGGCTGCTGTAACAAATACTATAGAGAGAGAGTGGCTTAAACAACAAAAATTTTATTTTCTCACAATTCTGGAGTTTAAAAGTCTGAAACCAAGGTTTCTTCTCCTTGGCTTGTAGATGGCCATCTTCTCCCTGTGTCTTTATGTAGTCTTCCCTCTGCGCATGTTTGTGCCCTAATCTCCTTTTCTTATTAGGACACTGGTCATATTGGATTAGAGTCCACTCTAATGGCCTCATAATAACTTATTACCTCTTTAAAGACTCTACCTCCAAATATAGTCACCTTCTGTGGTATTGAGGTTTAGGTCTTCAACATATGAATTTAGGGGCACGCAATTCACCCCATAACAGAGCACTAGTTTGAAAATTAAAAATCAAAAAGTTAAAACTGTATTCAATTAATTCTAGAAGTTTCCCTAGTCAGAATCTATTTCCCTAGTCAGAACCTATTAGCCTACAACTCAAACACAATTTCTTTTTCAAAGTGGTTGTCTCTGTGTGAGATTTCTGGATCACTGGAGCCTGACTCACTCAGTCAGCAATATTTATCAAGCACCCACTGTGTACAGAGGGCTATGCCAAGAGGTCTAAAGTCTGCAGTATTGATGGTGCCTGCCAACCAGGGTCAGGCTGTCTTATGAAACCATTCTGGTATTTGCCTTGTGCTATGAAAGGAAGAGGTATGGAGGCATGAGTTGGGTATTTTAAACTCTGAAATCTAAAGGTGGTTATTGCAAGAGGAAGTCTCCAGAAAAGACTTCTATTCATCTTTTCTTTAAACTTATGTGTCAGACACTGATGGTGCCTGAAAGCAGGAGGTAAATAGACGGTTTTAAAATATGCATGTTAAAATCTATTCCTTTTACAAAGCAGTCACAGCTGTGGTAGAGAGAAAACACTGTATTATTTTCTAAGCTAATGTGGAGGGTTTATCTCAAGGAGAGAATTATTTATCTACATTTGGGAACCTTAACAGATGTGTTTGAGTACCAACATGCCCCCCTAAAATGCATTGAGACACTGAAAGATTACTAAACTCCTCTGGCTAAGAAACAAACAGAAATTTGGGGCAGGGACGGGGGGAGTTAGGAGTTGAACAATCCAGGGAGAAATGTGAAAACCTTGCAGTCTGGTAGGTGGCTGGAGTGTGGGAAGATAAAACCATTGAAAATGCCTTTTTGGTGGAAATAGCAGAAAGGAGGTCCAATCCTTAACTGTAAATTTTTGGCAGTGCCATGCAGTGATGTAAACTTCTCTCCAATTTCCTGTGGAGTCTCCTTCAGGCACAGCTTTGAGTCTTTGGTTGCTGACGCAAATGGTGAGGCCAGATGGAGTGGGAAAAAGAAGAGAAACATAACAAAAATAAACATGATACTCTCTAAACTAAAGAATAGTATTACCAATAATATTGAAGCTGACTTTGCAACATTTTACTAAAATAAGCAGCAGATTCCAACAAATTTGAAAGGCTACTTTATTGTGTTTTTATTACCAAAGGCCTAAGATTTTGCTCGGTCTTCGGTGGCCTCCTCTGGGACAGTGAACAGCAGGAAACGATCTCAGTTTGTGATGGCGGCAGCAGGAGCAGCAGCAGAGGTCATGGGGTTGTGCTTTTTAGGCATAGGTGAAGAATCTTAATTTCTCTCTACCCTGGCGAAGAAATCACTTGTCATTAGCTTGATCCAGTGATGCGAAGTTGGGGGCCATTTTTCTTACTGACGTCTCATTCTTCACCTCTGTCTTTCTAATCCACCAAGTTATTAACGATATGGGGAAAGGCAAGACCTTGTGCCTACTTCTGCCCATTGCTCATGCTTATCTCCTTCCTAAGATTCCTTATATAGTCAGATTGAGGTCTTCAATCTCTAATATTTAATTTTCTATAAGCAAAGACTCATATTGCAAGGTTTGACAAGAGTCTTCAACTTAGCAATATGAGTATGATACCCAGAAGGGGGCTATATGTGCCAAGGTCTTGCCAGGAAAGAGATCACATACTCAAACTGGGTAACTGAGCAGAATTTAATAAAAGGACAATATAAAGGCATAGGCAGGCTTAGTGAAGGATATAGGGGACAGCGTAGCTCCTCAGGGCTGGTGTTGGCTGGGAGTCTTTGCCCCATTAGGCTAAGAGGAGCAGAAAGAGAGAATTGGCCCCCACGCTTGGTGAGAGAGCTGAAGAGAGAAGGTTCTATGACGGCAGCTGGCTTTGGAGAAACAGACGCAGACTGTTTGGGTAGTCTGGCAGGGAGGTGATTAGAGTAAGGACTCTGACTTCATTCGCCTCTTGTCTTCTGCTGCCTGCTGGTGCCTCCGGTTGGCTGAATCCAACTAGATGCCCGCGGCAGTCCACACAGGCCAGTCTCCCAGGGAAGAAACTGGGGCGGACAAAGGTAGAAGAGGATCTGGAGGGCAGACAGAAGAAATCAACATACAGCCACATGATTTCTGTATTTTGAGGCATTATCTAAATAATAGGCTGTCTCATATCCAGGGAGAACACAGGGCTACTAAGCTCTGCTGGATGCCTTTTCCTTCAGTGAGCTTCCTCATGAGCCAAGACAAAGGAGTCCTGCCATCTTCTGAACATCTCTAGCACTGTGTCTGTCCTACTCATTGAACACGACAGATACTGCCTTGGATTCATGTGCATGAAAACCTCTCTAATAAATTTTGAGCTCCTAAGGCAGAGTTGGTATCTTGCTTATATGGAGTCCTGCAGTCTGAAAATATTAAATGAAAAATTTCAGAAATAAACAATTCGAAGTTTTAAATTGCATACCATTCTGAGTATCTCACTTCATCTCATCATGTAGGCATTGTATCATCTCATATTAATAAGATATTTTGAGGGGATAAAACCACATCCACATAACCTTTATCATAGTATACTGTTATAATTGTTCCATTTTGTTATTAGTTACTGTTGATAATATCTCACTCTGCCTAATGTATAAGTTAAACTCTATCATAGGTGTGCATGTTTTTTCCTATATGTAGAGTTCTATCCATGGTTTCAGGCATCCACTGGAGGTCTTGGTACATTTCTCCCATGGAGGGTGGGAGACTCCTGCATTTGCTTTTTCTAAAATACCTTGCACAATACCTTGTACTCAACTTTTTCCATAAAAAGTTTTTGCATGTGTGTGTGTATCATTGCTTTTAAAAATTTTTATTAAATTTGTTGAGGCAACATTGGTTAATAATTATATAGGTCTCAAGGGCATGATTTTATAATACATTAAAAAATATGGAACACTTCGCACATTTGCGTGTCATCCTTGTGGCGAGGCCATGCTAATCTATGCTGTAGCATTCCAATTTTAGTATATGTGCTGCCGAAGCGAGCTTACTGTTTTTGTTTTTTGCAGTGGCAAACCCCAGAGGGTAGCAAGGAAAAAAAATTATTCATGTTTCCTCTTGAATACCATGTGTTTACCTCGTGTTTTCACTGTCGCCGATATGGCCCAGTCTCTGCCGAAATAGTAATGACAGCTTTGCTTGGCATGATTCATGCCACTGTCCTTCCATGAAGTTTCTAAGACACAGAGCAGAGCAGTGGGGAGAATCATAAAGTTAGATGGCTTTGGGATGATTGTTTCCCTTGCCCTGGCTGTTCACTTGCCTCTTGCCCCAGCAGTTCCCAGACTGTTCTCGTCAGTTCCTTCCTCAAGTCTAACTTCTCTGTCCTCATTACTCTTTACCTCAGGCTCCTTGCTCGAGCTGGGCAAAGTTGCTTGCTGGCTCCTCAGCATGAAGAGCATAGTTTGCTTCTGATCGTTCACATACATCTTGTTAATTAATAGTCTAGGGCACTCTCTTTTCATTTCCCTGGCTTAGTAAGAAGTTACCATAGCCCCGAGGTTGTGGGCAGAAATCTTAGCAGAATTGAAAATAAATTACTTAGTTAAGGCATGTTTCCCTAATTTTGCGTTCATGTACTTGAATTTTGGAATTTATAGGTGGTATTGCAGATGTTTCTTTTAAATATTTTAAAATTTGGTTTATTAGTATGGGCTGCTTATCTTGGATTTTAATTATGCTGTAAACATATTATTTCTCTAATTTCTATTTATTTGTAAATTTTATAAGCAGATAGTCAAATTTTCTATCCAAATGTTTGTGAAATCCCAAAAATAGATAATTTATTATAGATAGAATTTGATCTATTAACCAACACTCTTTGGTTCTCATTATTCATCTAGCTATTAATTCACTCACTTGTAATATTATCCATATCGAATTTTTTCTAATTACTAAACTTATCGTTAAAAACTTCAAATGCCTTGCTGTAACCCAAATATAACATTTCACGCTAGCCTGACTATCAGAAAAGGTATTAGGTTAACCTGCATGATTTACTCTTCATAAGGCCAGGCCAGCTCCTAGTCATTAACACATAAATGTTCACATGCCCTATTAATGATTTAATCAAGAACTTTTTTGCCAGTGGTTAAAATAAACTTTAGAAGTGTCATTTTCAGAAAATATATTTGAAGAATGGAACATTTGTTTGTTAATCTTCAGTCTTCTACCATTTCTTTTATTTACTACTGTGTCTCAAAAGCTGATGTCTATCCTGCATTGCACTTGCAAATCATTTTTTTTTTTTTATTCAGAGATAAAATTCATCCCGGTTAGATCCACATGAGCTTTTAAAATAAGCAAAAAACTAACCTGATATGAGCTTTTCAAGTCTCATCTCACCAATTTTGGATTTCAATTATATTTTTAACACATTTATTCTATACTTTTTTGTTTGGAGATTATTCTCCTTAAAGCAAAGATAGAAGCAAAATGGGAGCTCTGTATTTGTTAATAATGTATTGTAGTATAATAGATGGTCTCAAGTAGTGAGCTTTGTTTTGTTCTGATTATATTATTTCCCAAATCCCCAACAGCAACAACAAACCAAAAAATCCCATAATCAACCAAGCCCAAATCAAAATTAATAAACAAAGCCATGTTAATAACAATCTCCTTCAACTGAAAGGTCTGGTCCAGGGCCACTTGTAACCTGACCTCTGAGGTACCATGGTGGTCATAGCTATTCTTGTAGTATTTATTCTGCTCTTTTTATGTCTGTGCAGTTTTAAAATGTATTTGGATGACTTTTAAGTGTACTAATAATATTCTTTTTTTGTGAGTTAGTAATAAAACTGTAACTGCTCCAAGAGCTTGGACCCATAAAGATAATAGCAAGTTAGCAGAGAGGTAGTCTCTCAGGTATATTAACCCAATATCAGTTCGATTTGATAATCTCACCATAGTATCATTTACTGGTCATAAAATTAGCTACTTCTTTTTCAATTTTACCCCTCAACATTTAATTCTGTTGTTTTAGTTGAACACGATAAAATCCAAATCTTATTTTCAAAGAGTCTTTCAGCTATAAACAGCATTTAGTATGAAAAAAAAATATGTATATATATGTACAGAAAGGATTATATTATGTTCCTTCATTTGATGTGCGTTGTCTTCGTGGGGGTGGTGGTGCGTGTGTCCAAAGTTCGGCTCTTCGCTCAGTGTCATTGATTTCCACGAGCAATGACCTTGCTGTGGGGAGCCAGTGAAGCCGTGCTTTTATTAAAGATGCTAAAACGCAGCTGCTGAATAGGGGCCCTCGCTCTGCTTCAATGACTGCACCTATCTTACGATACCTACAGTCACTGGAAACGACATTTTTTTCTTCTCAAATGAAGACTGAGCGACAATTTAATAATGTTTTCAAATAAAAGAAACTCTTTTAAGTAGAATTTGATGTTTGCTTAGTGTTCATTTTCTGCTGAAGAAAGCAAAAAAGGATTGCTATTAAGTGAAAGATTGAAATAAATTCTGAGAAAAACTCAACGGTGAAGGTAATTAAATATCAGAAGGGACTTCTGCCTGCTTTGGGGGAAATCAGATAGGGAGATAGAAATGGGGTCATTGAGAGACCATATTTCAGGTGGGGAATTGCATCCTATAATTTTCAGAGAGGGTTTCAAAACAGAATAGACTGAAAAAAGGTTGAATTATACTCTCTCTGGGAATTCAGGGAGGAGGATATTGGAGGGAGACTGAACAACAAACAATTTTTTAAGACAGTTAATATCACAATTTTATGATTAATCCTTTTAACAATTCAATGTCTTGCTATGTTGAGAACTATTTCCATTATATTTCATTGGAGGAGACTTGAAGTATTTACATTCTACCTAGACATTGTAGAGTATTTTTTTGTTTATTGTGGATCTTCCCCAAGCCTCATTAGGGAAGATAGCTAGTCCAGGGGTCTCCAACCCCTGGGTTGTAGACTGGTACTGGTCTGGGGCCTGGTACTGGTCTTTGGCCTATTAGGAACTGGGCCACACAGCAGTAGGTGAGTGGCAATGGGTAAGCGAGCAAAGCTTTATCTGTATTTGCAGCTGCTTGCCAATGCTAGCTAGCATCATCATCTCAGCTCCAATTTAGATCATCAGGCATTCAATTCTCATAGGAGCACCGGTCCCTGGTGCCAAAAGTGTTGGGGACAGCTGAGCTATTCTGTCTTATTCACCACTGGGCCCGAGTTCCTGGAATAGGACATAATAGGTACCCCAAACATCATGTGAGTGAGTGAATGCTTGGAGAAATCTCTCCAATGAGTCTTTGAATTGAAATTAAATGCAAAGATGAACCAGATATACAATTGTCTCTGGATGGAGTTACATAGAAGAAGGAAGAGCAAATGTAATACCGTAGGCAGGGACATGCTTGATCTGTGTGGTGGACATTAAGGAGCCCATAAACTGACTGCAGCATGATGAGTGGTGTGGGATGAGTTCAGAACAGCAGGCAGAGGAGTTTAGATCTGTATTATAAGTAGGGTGGAAAGCCATTACACGGACCTGAGCAGCAGGACACCATCATTCGACTTGGATTGTCAGATGATTTCACCAGTTTTGGAACAGAGAAAGGATTTCCTCCCAGGGTAGCAGCACGGACATTTCTGATTCATTCTAGTGCAGTAATGTTCAGTAGAAGAATATGCCATTTAATACTGTTAGGCTGTTTTGATCACATAAAATTGAGTTCAGCATGATTTCTAAACTTATTTTGAAAGTATAAAATACACTTTCCCTAAGAAATTAACTTCCAGTCCCTCTATCCCCTTAGAAATGCAATTGTTTATATAGCTTTACTGAGATTAGCAAGTAATTTTAAAATTTAATTACTGTCTTTATTTTTTCGAGTGTACTCTGAATCAACAGTTTTATTGCCGCCCCCCTTATCCTTTGAAATGTTATTTTATTGGAAACATTAGCAATAGTTACCGTTTTTCTATATATATATATATATATTAAAAAGCCTCTTTTACTTTTCTATAAGTAATTTTTTATATTTTTTATAATATATCTATATAAAATATATTGGGAAATTGTATTAACATAGTTGAATAGTTCTGAATTGAATGTATTGATATGAATACATTTAGTAAGCAGATTTATTGCCTTAAGTATAAAGACATTGTGTGCGAAGGCTTTTTTCATTTTGGGAAAGATATTGACTTAATAAAGGAAATGTGTGTTTCTAATTATCACATCTCAGACTTAGTGCTCCCAGTGAAAGTAAATTAAACTTATTCAGTCTGGTCTTCTTTCTTTTATGCTGCTTAACTTTCTTTTTCTATTTTCCCCCTTTCTAATGTAAATAAATATTATATAAATCATATAAGTACATATAAATGTAAGTATTTATATTTGTATTTATATTTGTATAAATACTTACATTTTCTCAAGTGGCACTGATATAAAGTGTTGATAATACTTTTATTTAGTTACATGGTATTTTCATGTAATCGTAGTATTAATCATGTAGCCCAAAACAGAATAAACTGACTTATGGATATACATATATCTATACATATCTATCTCTACCTATCTATATATATCTACATACATACACATAGCTCTTATATTTTGCTTTAAATAGATAATTCCTATTTGTGGTGTTGAATTTACTTTTGAGAATCAGTTCAAGAAATTATTTCTCTGACTTTCCTGATTTGCAACTTTAAAAATAGTTTTGGCATTTTGGCAACAATAGTTTTATAAAGAAAGTTTAAAAAACCATGAAATAACCCCAATTATCAACAAAAATATGTGGAAATTGTGGCCTTGAGAAAGCTGAGTATTTGGGCATTGGAACACACTTTGAAAACAAAACAGGCTATCATACATGTAGATGCTACAAATGAATAAAATAGAGAAATCAGTTTTCATCTTTGGGTGTCAAATTGATATGCTGTATCTAAATATTTCTAATTGATTATAAAAGGACCTTTTAAAGATTTTTCAGAAAGAAATATGAGAAAGATTCTCTTTGTTTTGCTATGAGTTTAGAATAGCTGGAAGTGGCAAAGTGACTAAAGAATGACTTAAGATTCACACAAAATTTAACAGACATTTGTCTCATAAGTCTTTGGTGTAGTAAGCTTATGTCCATCTCAGAATACAACAATATTTGAGCCAATTTTCTAGTGTATATTACACAGAACTATATCTCCTTTCGTTCTCCCTCGCTGGGAGAATATACACAATAAAAATTATAATTTCCATTTTTTCAATAGGGAGATTGAGGCTGAGAGAGGTTGAAGTGACTTGTTAAGAATTATGGATATATGCAGTTATGTCTAGTATATTATTCATCATCTGAGAGTTGTTTCCAACTATTTTGAGTATGAAAATGTCTTGGTCAAAATAAAAATACTATAAAAATATTACAGGATATAAAGTCAACCTATATATAAATGTAAATGTATCATTAATTTACTTAGCAAATATTTCTTGAGTGCCTTCTAATATTTAAGGCACTGTTCTGATACTGCATATGCAACAGTGAACATAACCGACAAAAATTCTTATCTTTGTAAAACTTACATTGTAATTGGAGGAGATATATAATAAACCATAAAACAGTAAATAAATAAATTATATAAGATGTTTGGAGTGATAATGATTTTGGGAAAAAACAGAACAAACAAAGGGGGAATTGGGAATGCAAAGGCAGGTGGGAAGATTACAACTTAAATGAGTTGGCCAGATGTTACCCCATTGATGAAATGACATTTGAACCAGGATTTGAAAGAGATAAGAAGATGAGTCATTCTGGCTTTTAGGGAAAAGAACAGAGATAACAACTAGTGCAAAACATCTGAGGAGACAGATGCTAGTGGGAAATGTAGCAGGAACTGTGAAGAGGTCAACATTGCTCACGAGGAGTGAATAAGAAGGATAATGAAAGATAGAAAAGTGACAGCCAGCATGAGAGAGGAAGGTGGTAGATAGTGTTGGGGGTTCTTACAATGACCAAAACTTTTATTCTGAGAGAAACATAGAGCCATTGGAGGCTTTGATCAGGTAAGTGCTGTATTCTGACTTAAGCTTTAGCAGTACTCTGGCTGCATATTCTGAGACTAGAACATAGGAAGCATGGGTAGAAGCAGAAAGAATGGTCAGAAGATTATTGCTAAGATCCAGGTGAGAGATGCTAGTAGCCTGAACCAGGGTGCTGACAGTGAATGTGGCGACGTGTCTGGATTTGGAATATATCGGTGTTTTGAAGAGACAGCCAGTAGGATTTCTGAATAGGTTAGATATGGAATGAGAGAGAAAGTGAGGTGTCAAGCATGATTAACATTTTTTGTCTGAACTACTGCAAGTTTAGAGTTACCGTTAACTAGAATGAGGACCATGTAAGTCAAATCAGTTTGAAGGGAAGGATCTGGAATTTCATCTTGAATTGTTCATTGGACATTCAGATGGAGATAGTGAGTATTGGTTAAATATAGGAGTTCCAGGCTGGAGATATGAAGTTGGCATTGTATTTAAAGCCATTACACTGGCTAAGATCATCTAGGGAATAAGTATAGATTGAGAAGAGAGTAGCACCTATGACTAAGCTCTGAGCATTCAGTCTTTGAGAGTGGATCGAAGAAGTTGCCCAGGAGGAACAAGCAAAGGAGACTGAGAAGGAGTTGGCCAGTGAGGGAGAAGAAAATTCAGGAGAGGCTGTATCTTCAAGATCGAGTGAAAAAGTGCTTCCAAGATGAAGGTGTGACCTCAGGAAAAAGCTGCTGACAAGTCAAGTTGAGTGAGTACTGAACATTGACTGCTGAATTTAGTAACGTGGAGGCTATTTGTAACTTAACAAAAGCAGTTTTGGTAGAGAGGTACAGGTGATACCCTAATTTCAGTGGATATAATAGAGTATAGAAAGAGATTAGTTGGATACAATTAAGTATGGTCACCTTCAAAGAGATTTCATGCAGTAATATAGAAAAATGCATAGTTTACTTAAGGAGAAGAGGACACACGAGAGCTTCTTAAATCATTTGTACTATTTTTCTAGACTCTGTTTCATCTATTTCTGCTCAGATCTTTATTATTTCCTCCCTTCTAGTCACTTTGGGCTTTGTTTGCTATTCTTTTAAGTGTAAGGTTAAATTGTTTATTTGAGCTTTTTCTTGTTTCTTGAGGTTGGCCCGTATTGCTAAGAATTTCCCTCTTAGGACTTCTTTCTCCCCCATAGATTTTGAGTTGTTGTGTTTTCATTTTAATTTGTCTCTAGGTATATTTTGATTTCTTCCTTGATCTCATTGATGGCCTATTCATTGTTTAGTAGCATGTTATTTAGCCTTCATGTGTTTGTGGATAGTTTTTTTCTAGTCATTGATTTCTAGTTTCATACCATTGTGATCAGAGAAGATGGTTGATATTACTTAAATCTTAAATTTATTGAGTTGTTTTGTGTCCTAGCATGTGGTCTGTCCTTGAAAATGTTCTATGTGTACTTGAAAAGAATATATATTTTGCTGCTTTGGAGTAAAATGCTCTGAAAATATCTATTAAATCCATTTGGTCTAGTGTGTCTTTTAGGCCCATTGTTTCCTTGTTGATTTTCTGTCTGGAAGATCTGTCCATTGGTGTCAATAGGGTGTAAAGTCTCTTACTATGAGTGTATTACTGTCGATCTCTTTTTTTATGTCAGTCAATAATTGCTTTATGTATGCAGATGCTCCTATGTTGGGTGCGTATATGTTTACTAAGGTTAAGGTTATTGATTCCTTTGCCATTATGTAATGCCCTTCTTTGTCTTTTATTATAGCCTTTATTTTAAAGTCTACTTTATCTGAAATAAGTATCACTATCCTGGCTTTTTTTTTTTTTTTTCATTTCCATTTATGTGAAATATCTTTTTCCATCCCTTTACTTTCAGTCTGTGAGTGTCATTTGATCTGAAGTGGGTCTCTGATAGACAGCATGTGTGTTAATCTTGTTTTCTTACCCATTTGGCTACCTTTTATGTCTTTTGATTGGAGCATTTAATACATTTAAACATTTAATACATTTAAAGTGATTACTGATAAGTACATAGTGACTGCAATTTTATTATTCATATTTGTTTTCTTTTTTCTTTCTTTTCTTTTTTCTTTCTTTTTTCTTTTTTACGCCCCCCCCCCTTTTTTGTTTTGTTTACAGAAGTCCGTTTAACATTTCTTGTAATACTAGCTTATTGGTGATGAATTCCTTAAGCTTTTCCCTGTCTGGGAAGCTCTTTATCTCACCTTCCATTTTCATCAAAAGCCTTGCTGGGTAAAGTATTCATGGTTGTAGATTCTTGTTTTTCATAACTTTGAATATTCTGGTCTGCAATGTTTCCATTGAAAAATCAGCAGACATTCTATGGGGGTACCCTTGTAAGTAACCAGCTTCCTTTCTCTTGCTGCTTTTAAGATTCCCCCTTTGTCTTTGACCGTTGGCATTTTAATTATGATATGTTTTGGTGTGGGTCTGTTTGAATTCCTCTTGTTTGGAACTCTTTGTGCTTCCTGAACTTGTATGCCTAATTCCTTTGCCAGGTTAGGGAAGTTTTCTGTCATTATTTCTTCAAATAGAGTCTCAATCCCTTGTTCTCTCTGTTCTCCTTCAGGTATTGTGATCCAGATATTGTTACGCTTCATGTTGTTCCAGAGGTCTCTTGAACTATCCTTGTTTTTTAAAAAATTCTTTTTTCTCTTTGTTGTTCTGATTGGGTGTATTCTGCTACCTTGCCTTCCAGTTTGCCGATTCAATCTGCTCCACCCAATCTACTATTGCGTTCTTTTAGAGTATTCTTCATTCAGTTATTGTAGTCTTCATTTCTGCCTGGTTCTTTTTTATGGGTTCTATGTCTTTTTTTATGCTTACTATCTCTCTGTTGAAGTTCTCTTTGTGCTCATCCATTCTCCTCCTAAGTTCATTTATCACCTTTGTAATCATTATTTTGAACTCTGTCTCTGGTAGTTTGCTTGCCTCCATTTCATTTAGCTCACTTTCTGAAGTTTCCTCTTATTGTTTCATTTGTGGCATGTTTCTTTGTTTTCTCATTTTATTAGTCTCTCTGTGTTCATTTCTATGTGTTAGGAATATTTGTTTCATCTCTCAGCCTTGGCCAGATAGCCTAATGTAGGAGGAGTCCTGTGTGGCCCAGTGGCACAGTCTCCCAGATCTCCTATGCCGGGGGCTCTGGACATGATCTCTGTGTGGGTTGTGTGTGATCTGTTGTCACTAAGCCTTTATTGGTGTTAGTAGATCAGTGGGTAGGATTAACACTCAGGCTGACTAATTGTGGGAATTGGCTGTGCCCACAGGATAAGAGTTGCTGTGTGGGGGCTGACCCCACTGAGTGGGATTTGCCCTAGCAGACTTGTGTACTTGTTGCAACCACCCTTTGTGTGTACAGCTTATGGGCCTAGTCAGGAGTTGTTCTGTTTTAGTCTAGTGCAGCCTCTGGGTGCATTGGTTTTGTGGCCCCTTGGGAGGGGCTCCCTAGTAGGCAAAGGTGAGCCACTGCCTTTAATCGGTCAGGGCTACCTGGTGGGAGCTATGAAGTGATCCACAGATGGTTGTTGCCTATGCTGTATCTATACGTAAATGGAAGAGACAACGCTGTAGGTAGTGGTCCAATCATCGCCCGTCTCTAACCTAGGGCAATTTAGCAGATGGACCAGTGCTCCCCAAGGCCTGACATTACCTGTTGGTTGCCCATAAGTCTCTGGAACTGGAAGAGCCTCTGGGAGATATGCATGTTAGGTGGTGCAGGGACCCTGGGAGTCTCCTGGATCTATGGCTGAAATTTTCCTCAGCCAGTGCAGTGTCAGTTTACATGCCAGCAGTGTCTCTGTGGCTCCTTGTACAAGTTTCCCATCATAGCAAGGTCGGCTGCTGCCCACCTCAGGCTCGCAAACACCCAAGCTCTGTTTAAGACTTACAGAAGCTCGTGGGCATGAGTTTGTGGCCCACCACCAAATGCTTCTCCTGAATGACAGCGCTTTGTGTTGGCCACATGAACTGAGTGCTCTTGTTTGCTGTTGAATTTGTGACCCAAGGAGAGAGCCCAGGATGGGACTGGGTTGCCTGGGAGCAGGTAATATGTGGGTTAGGTGGGACGCGTCTCAGTGAGGGACAGGGCCATCAGGCCTAAACTGCACCAGATTTGCTGACAGCTCTGGGACTGCGAGTTCCCACCAAAGTCAGATATCACTGCATGTTCTACTGTCATCTGTGATGGGCCCACAGAACCCCTGAGATTTGTCTAAATGATACAATATCTTGTGTTGGCAGCGGTGACCTTCCCGTCGCTATATTCCCTGAACTGTTCATTTTTCTGTCTGAGATTTATTGACTGCAGAATGCACCACCCCAGGGTAGGGGCAGCTGCCTATCAACATGCGGCAGGTACTTTGTGTATTGGAAGCAGTAGGATCTCTGGGAGAGCCTACCAGATCAGGCCAGTAGCCTCAGTTTCCGCGGTGGTCACAGATCACAAGGAGACACGCTTCTGTCTGGTGTGGTCCCACAGATCCCCGCAATCCCACAAGAGATATTGCAGCTCATACACGCAGCAATGGTCTGCCCACAGCTGTTTTCTCCACAGTGCCCACCCTGTGCTAGTTTGTTGCCTGTGTGGATGTGAGGGATAGAAGGAGGCAGGGTGGTGGTGATTGATTGTCAAAGGACTGCCCAGGGCAATCTGTGGGTTGGGTGGGGCAGGATCTCAGAGAGACAGTGGCCATTAGATCAATATAGCCTCAGACTTGCTGCAACTTCAGTAACCATGTGCACATTCCCATAAAAGTCCCAGATCACAGCAATGCTAGCTGGGACTAGCTCACAGATCCCTGAGATCTGCCCAAGTTCATGTTGGCAGCAGTGATTTGTCTGAAACTGTCTCTGAAATGCATGCTCACAGCACTGGTTGCCAGCTGTGAAGGTTTGGCTCTGAACAGGTGCAGGGTTTGGCAGCCATTCAGCAACAAAAGCCCCGGCAATCTGCAAGTTGGCTGGGGCACGCTGATGGCCTCAGGCCAGGGCTTCCTAATGTGGGAGGGGTCTGCACAGTCGAGCTGGCTTGCTGCACAGCAGGGCTCGACTAAGGCACAGTGGTGGCTGCCCATCCAGCCTTCGTTCTGGCTCCTGGTAATGCAGACTTTCTCAGTAGGAATCACATGTGAGCCTCTGACTGGTGTCCTGGGTGAGTGTCCGCAGATCAGAAAGCCTGTGTGTCGGTCCTTCAAAGGGGTGTCTAGGGTTTCAGTATCCCTCCATCTCACCCAGACAGCCAGATTACCCTCTGGTTTTTATAGTCAGTTTTATCTGAATCTCCTCTTCTCTGGGCTGGGACTCTGGAATGGGGAGCCCCTGAATAAGTCCAGGATCCCCCTCTACTTCAAGGGAGGCTCTGCAGCCTTACTCTCCCTCCTGGTGTTCTTCCACCCACCACGGCTGTGGGTCCAGCCGGATTCGTGACTTTGCTCCTCCTATTAGCTTCGATGTGGCGCCTTCTTTACATTATCAGACGTACGTATTAAAATCAGCTGGACTTCAGGTGATTCTCCACATTGACTATTTTTTAAATTTGGTTGTAATTTCAATGCAGACCTAGGAGGAGGCAAACTCTGCTTTTTAGATAGTCTGCCATCTTCCTTGGAGTCCGTGAGTTTCTTTAAATGTTTTTTTTTAAAGGTAGGAGAAATAAGACAGCATTTTGTATGATGATAAGAATGATCCAGGATAGAAAAATTAGTGCTATAGGAGAAAGAAGGAAAAATATATGTGTTTGAATAAGTGAGAGGGGATGGGTCTAGTTCACAAGTAGTAGGATTACTGGTAGAAGGAGCAAAGATGAGGAAAGGCAGAGGATGCAGGTGCTTGGAGGATGTGGTGGTAACAAGGCAGGGCCTCAAATCCCAACTCTCCAAAACCTACTTCTATAAACTGTTGGAAAGTATTCTTGTAGATACTTCTGGGGGATTGAGACTTTCACACTATAGCTCATATTTGCAAAGGAAATGCAAGTATTTATTTTAAAGTGAATCTTCATGAGCCTCCATTAGGCTAAAAGTGGGGGACCACCCCGAGCACAGCCTCTATCTCTGGATCTGTAGTTCTGTGCTCTATACCATGTGTTCTTTTTGCATCTATCTCCAATGACTCTTTGTGCCCCTACTTTGGTCATGTTCTCAGTGTCTCCACATCCCAACAGTGTTACATGGAAACTTCTGGTTCCCCATATATCCTAGGTGTAGATCACTGGATTTGTGGAGCTTGGACTCAGACTAAATCCCATGCCCTCATCTGCCTGTGTCCTAGTATTAGGATGAGCTGCTAAACTGACTGCAGAATTTTTCTTGGCAGAGTATATGTGGATATCCAGTAGAATTGAATAATTTAGAGTCAGTGATCAAATTATACTGGGCAGGTATGAAGGGTAAACCAAGGCATCAATATTTTAAAAATCTTAGGCACTTCTAAAGTTCAACCAGAGTTAAGAAACACTGCCTTCAAGACCTGTAGTATCTGTGAGGCTTAGCTTAGGGAGAGCTTATAAATTCCTGCTGCTTTTAAGTTCACCCACACTTAGATGTTTCTATGCTTCCTATTCCAAGATGTGGCCTGAGGGTCAGTGTAAACAGGGACCCAAATAACTGATGTTTTATTTCAATCTTGCATCTTCTGGGCTGGGAGGAGTGGCATTTCCATTTCCTTTCCTTTTCTGGAAAGGGCATTTTTTATGCCATATTTATGATCTGAGTTCATAAAGCTTAATAGCAGCTATAATGACAGAAGGAATAACCCTTCTACACTGAGGATCTAAGTGCCTTGCACACACAGACATACACACAGACACATACAGCAGACAGACAGACAGACACATACACACACACACACATACACACATACACACACACAGGTCTGGACTTTTCAGTTTCAAATATTTGCTTTATTACCACTAGTTGTGTAATCTTGATCAAATTAACTTAACCTTTATACCTTATAGGGATAAACTTGAATCTGTTATAAAGATCATTGTGAAAATACAATAAAACTCTTAGAATAATGCTTGGGAAACTAGAACAGTCCCTGGAACAGAGTAGGCATTGACTAAATGTTAACGATTATTTTTATATTTACATTTAAATATCTATATAGATATCTAAAGATGGTAGATACTAAGAAGAGACTTATTTTTTTTTCCAAGTAGGAGTTAAGTGAATGAAGTTCAAGCAGTGAGACACAATGTTGGAGACCTAATTGATTCTATGTAAGTAAAAGGAGATACGTAAAGAAAACAGGAAAAACTGAAACTATGAAAGAGAGCTTGTATCAGGGGGCCATTTGAAAAAAAAAAAATGAAGTGAATGATGACCAAAGAGTAGTTGCATTAATTATGAATTTTATTCAGCTGTTGATAAGAACAAAGTTTAATTAACAGGGGCCTATGGAAGATAAGGCTTGTCTTTTCTATTATATATCATAGAGTCTAGGTGTAGGTAGCTGTTGGAAGTGGTTTGGGGGTTCAGGGACCTCAGGGATGAAATCTCTGATTTTCAGTGGCTTTCTGTGGTTGCCTTGAGATTGCAAGATCGCTAATCAACCTAGAGCACTGCAAAATTACAGGTGCCCTCGATCTGCTTCTCTAAGGAGTCTTTCACAAAGCCCTATCCTACAACTTCTGCTTATATTTCATCACCCAAAATAGCACCACATGGTCCCTAGACACAAGAGTGGCTGCATAATGTAATTTAAAAAGATCTGGGTTTGCTAATAATGCAAGAGTTGAGAATAGATATCATGTAGTCTAAACTACTTTGGCTACTTAATATTGATTTATACATATTCTTCCTGCCATATATGAAACAGTCTTCATCCTTAAGAAAGACAAGTCCGTGGTCTCCTTCCGCTACTGCATCCAGATCAAAGTCCCGGTCTTCTCGATTGGATCCAACTGTGGTTTCCACATCTATAGGATGTTCAATTTCCACAAATTATCTGCCTCTAGAACACTCAAATTATATTGCTAAGAAAAAGCAGGATAGCCATAATGAAACCACTCATAAAAGGAGAGAATGAGAAATACATACTAGTCACTGACCAAAACAATGATGAAATGATGTCAGGCAGGAAGGTCAAGGACTTACTGCCTTAGATGAGGGTTAAGGTCCTTTAGTAGGCCTTCTAGAGGATCCTGGATCAGATATCTGGGAGAAATTCTCTAGTTCATTGTCTTCCCCTACACGCTGATGAACTTCAAACTTTTTTTCTGGAATTATGCTATTACAAAGAATTGTCAATGAATATGTGTGCACTATTTCAAGTTTATATATCTGAAGAATAAATTCCTAGAATTGAAAAATTTGAAAGTTAATTGTGTTGAAAACTTAACAGATATTTCCAAATTATCCTCTAAAATAGTTAATACTAGTTTAATCCAGGGTTACCAGTGTTAGAGAGTTCCTCTTTTGAAGCATCTCTTTTTAATATAAAATATTTAATGTCCCATATATTACGTAGTTATGCCTACAGTTATTGTTGTTTGATAACATACATCATGACATGACTGCATTTAAAAAAAAATAAATTTTAGTTCTCACAACAGCAGCATCCTACACTGAAAAAAAATTGTGCATAAATGCACAAGATGACTTAGTTGACTCATTATGAATTAGTTGATTAGTTATTTGTTGACTAATGACTTAGTTGACTGATAATGTTTGGTGTATGCAGTGCACAGATCTGTAGTTCACCATTCGGGATTTGTTAACAGTAGGTCATGACCTTATCTAGCTACAGGCTCCTACTTTGGCCCCTAAAGCATTTGACATCATTTTGCATGAGACTGGCCATCTGGAAATGTTAGCTGATTTGTATACCTATTCATGTTCACTATTATTTTCTTCAAAGTAGAGTTTCTCTCCTCTCACACTCACCATTGGGGGAAATGTAGATTCCCACAGCTTTGTTCCCGCCTTTTTGTCCCTAAAATGAAGACTTTTGAAGTTTTCTAAGGACTCTCTCTCTCTCTCTCTCTTTTTTTTTTAGTTTTGCTTTGGTGTTTACAACCATTTGGCAATAAGGAAACAGGAAAAAAAACCCCTCCCACTTCCTGTCTGGCTCTAGTTAAGTGACAATGAGATAGGGAGTAGCTGAGCGTCTAAAAGGGCTAGGACAGGGGTTGCCAATAGACAGAAAGAACAGGAAGTGTGGAAGTCTAGAGTGTGTCATTTGTCATGTGAAAATGTAAGCCTATGTTTGCAGTATATAGCATTTATTCGTATTAAAATAAATTAAAAATAAATTATGACATGAGCCAAGCACAGCAAGTCTGTGGGCTGCATTTGGTTTGCAGCTTATGGGTTTATAACTTCTGTGCAAGGATGATCTTCAGGCTCAGGCTCATATTTCATGCCATTTGATTTATCTGTATGGTAGAGAACCATCAAAACCTCAGTAACATTTTATGATATTATTGTGTCATATATGAAGGTTTGTTCCTGACAGCCAGCCTCTACATTTTATTAGTGTCTAGTCCTAGCATAGTCAGTACTCAATTAATATTTGTTGACTATAATTATGCCAGGCAGAAAATTTGATTTCCAAATTTATTGAGTAAATACTAAGATGAAGTACAATTCTAATGTCTAGTAACAAATGTCATAGAAAATATAAAATCTTCCAGAAAAATTTGGTAGTATTTCTTCATTTTCTGCACTCTGCAGTTTTTCATTTTTATTTTTTCTCTAGTATTTTACTTTGTACGTGTGTTTTTAAAAATATTTCTTTTAGTTTTAGTTAGGGGAGGAAAAATATTAGATATAGGTTGCTTAAAACCTTTCAGAAAAAAAAAACTGTTTTTGTCTTTTTAAAAATTTTAAATCAAACATGTTATTTAGATGCTTAATTAATTTGACCTGGCAGGTGACTCTTTTGAAAGCCCTTTGTTTATATTAGTTTCAGGTATACAGTACAATGGTTAGACATTTATATAGTTGATGAAGTGATCCCCTGATTACTCTGGCTCCCATCTGGCTCTACACACAGCCATTACAATGCTATTGACTATATCCCTATGTTCTACTATATGTCCCCATAACTGTTCTGTAACTGCTAATTCATACTTTTTTTTATCCCTTCACTTTTTTCATCCAGCCCCCACACACCCCCTGGTACCCTGGCAGTCACCAGATTGTCCTCTGTATCTGTGATTCTGTTCTTGTTTAGTTTGCCCCTTTTGTTCTTTAGATTCTGCATGTAAGTGAAATCATATGGTGGTTACTTTTCCCTATCTGATTTATTTCACTCAGCATAATACCCTCAAGGTATATCCACGTCTTTGCAAATGGTAAGGTTTAAGGTAAGATTAAGGTAAATCTTACCATTTGCAATGAATAATATTCCATTGTGTATATGCAGCATAACCTCTTTTTCCACTTGTCTGTGGATGGGCACTTAGGTTGCTTCCATATCTTGGCTGTTGTGGATAACACCGCAGTGAACATAGGAGTGCATAGATCTTTATGAATTAGTATTTTTGGTTTTCTTTAGATAAATACCCAGAAGTGCACTTGCTGAGACAAAAGGTACTTTAATTTTTAATTTTTTGAGGCACCTCCAAACTGTTTTCTATAGTGGCTATACCATTTTGTAATTTCACCAAAAGTGTATGAGGGGTCCCTTTTTCTCTACATCCTTGCCAACACTTGTTGTTTGTTGATTTTTTGATGATAGCCATCCTGACAGGTGCGAAGCGATATCTCATTGTGGCTTTAATTTGCATTTCTCTGATGATTAGTGATATTGAGCATCCTTTCATGCCTATTGGCTCTCTGTATGTCCTCTTTGGAGAAATACCTATTCAGTTCTGCCCATTTTTAAATTAAATTGTCTGGTTTTTTGTTGTTGAATTATTTGAGTTCTTTTTAAATTTTGGATATTAACCCCTTATCAGATGTGTCATAGGCAAATAAAATATCTTCTCCCATTCAGCAGGTTGTTTTTTTGGTTTTGTTTTGTTGATGGTTTCCTTTGCTGTGCAAAAACTTTTATTTTGATGTAGTCCCATTTGTTTATTTTTTCTTTTGTTTCTTTTGCCCAAGGAGCTATATCAGAAAAAACTTACTAATAGCAATATCAGACAGTTTACTGCCTATGTTTTCCTGTGGAAGTTTCATGTTTTGGGTCTTACATTTAAGTTTTTAATCGATTTTGAGTTTATTCTTGTATATGGTGCAAGGTTGTCCAGTTTCATTTTTTTGCATGTATCCATCCAGTTTTCCCAACACCATTTGTTGAAGAAACTGTCTTTACCCTATTGTATATTTTTGCCTCCTTCGTGATAGATTAACTGACCATATAGTCGTAGATTTATTTCTGGGCTCTCTATTCTGTTGCATTGATCAATGTGCCTGTTTTTATGCCAGCACCATGTTGTTTTGATTACTATAACCTTGTACTATCATTTGCTATCAGGTAGCGTGATAGCTCCAACTTTGTTCTTTTTCTCAAGATTGTTGTGGCAATTCAAGATCTTTCATGTTCCACATAATTTGTGGGTTGGGTGGGATAGGGTCATAGAAAGATATGGGGTGGAGCGAGCTGTTCCTGGCAGGCCAATATAGATTCAAAAATGCTGCTAGTGCTGAGCCTGTGGGGCCCCGCAAAAGTCGGAGATCACAGCGAGGCTAGCTGCCATCCATGTCAGGCCCACAAGTGCCTATGATTTGCCCAGGAACTGCTGCAGCTCATGCTGGTACCAGTGGCCTGCCACCAAAAATCTCCCCCAAAATGTACAGGTTGCACCTGAGCTGCAGAAGCCAAGGGCCATTGCCTATGAGGAATGCACAGCCCTGGGAAGGTGCAGGGCAGGCCAGCTTCTTGAAGGTTATTTGTGTGTTGAGTGGGGCGGGGTCCCTGGGAGACAGGAGGTGGAGTGGTTGACCTCACTCAGCCAATGCAGCTTCAGAATTGGCTGTGTGCAGGAAGGGTTTAACATAGGCAAGATGGTGCCCATCTGTAGACTACTCTGGAGGGGGCCCAAGAAAGGAGCAATGGACGCTGTCCCTTCAGTCCTTACGCTGGTGCCATACAATTCAGTCTTTCCCTGTATGTCTCTTGTGTCTCCTAAGCTACTGACCTTCTGCAGGCGCCCAGGGTGAGTATTTGTGAGTAAGTCTGTGCGCTGGCCCTTTAAGGGGGACATCTGGGTTTTCGGGTTTGTTCCATCTCACCCAGATGGCCAGAATTCCCACTGGATTTTACAGATTTTGTGGCAACTCCTCTTCCCCGAACTGGAACCCTGAGCTGGGGAGTCCATGTGTGGGGCTATGGTTCCCCGTTCCTTTAGTGTGACCTCTGAAGCTGAGCTCTGGCTCCTAGTGCTCAACCGCCGTGTGTGGGTGTGGGGCCAGCCCGCTTTGCATCTCTGCCCCACCCCCCCACCAGTCTTGATGCTGCTTTTTCTTTATATCCTCAGATGTACGTGTTATGATCGGCTAGACTTCAGGTAGTTCTCCAAGTTGATTGTTTTTTAATTTGGTTGTAATTTGAATGCAGTCCTAGAAGGAGGTGCACCCTGCTTTATCAAGCCTGCCATCTTGACTGAAACCTTAGAATATTCTTTTTTTTTTTTTTAAATTTTCTTTGTGTTCATGGAATACAGTTGTCTATTTATTTATTCATTCACTCATTCATTCACTAGAGTACAAGCTACTTTATTTGGACAAAGTTTGCCACATACACAGAAAAGCTTGATATGCATTTCCAGCCAGCCCAATCCTAAGCATTTGGTAATTATAACCAAAGGTTCGGAAACTCTTACTGGAGAAATGGATCCTGTTTACAATATTTTCATATGTGGAAAACAAGCACATCTAGCACCTTCTTATAGGTGTCTTTTAAAAAAAGTTATATAGATTTCAAATGTTTATTTATTATAAATTAGCTTAATGTCTTAGAAATTCTAACATTTTAGTATCCAGGCTACTTCTTGCTCTCAAAAATCACCCAAAAGAAATCTTTGGTCAAATTATCCCCATTCTCGGTTCTGAAAATGTGGTCCACATTTGTTTTTCTTACCAAATCATGCCAACATCATGCTTTCTGATTTTTCTTTCTCAAAATCCAGTTTATCTATTTGGTTGAAGGCACTTATTATAATACTTACTTTATTATCATTCTCCTCTAGTAAGGTTGCTCTCAAAGTGTTGTCTGTAGACCTCTGAGAGTCTCTGAGCCCTTTTCAGAAGGTCTGTGAGGTCAAAATTATTTTCATAATAATTTTTTTGGCCTTTTTTTTTTATTGTGTTAACATTTGCACCAATAGTGAAAAAGCAAGGGTAGATGAATCTTTTGGAGTTTAGCAGGAATTAAGTCACCACGGACTCGTAATAAGAATTCAAGACAACACTAAAATAAAAAACAAGTTCATTTAAGAATGTCCTTCTATTGCATATCAAAGTATTATGTTTGTCTTAGGGAAAAAATGTTAATTGCCTCTCGAGCTGAGGCCTCTAGGGTGGGAAAGGGAGTTCACTAGATAAGCAGTAGAATGGATAGGTGGTGCTTGTGCAAAGGCTCATTAAAGACAACGGTTTAGTGCAAGAAAAACAATGTGTGTCTATGGCCATACTACCCTGAACAAGCCCTATCCCGTTTGATCTCTGAAGCCAAGCAGGGTTGGGACTGATTAGTACTTGATTGGGAGACCACCTAGGAAGACCAGGTACTATAGGCATAAAAAAAAAAAAAAAAAAAGAATTGTAGACTGACAAAGTCCTTGCAATCTGTGAGGTCAACCAAGGGTTGTCTCCCCTAAAAAACAAGCAAACAAACAAAAAAGCCCAATGTATTTAAAGATTTTTCATACATTTACGGAGCTGTGTAGACATACTACAATCCATTTTTAGAGCATTTTCATTACTCACCGATTTCCATCCATTTCATTTGTAATTAAGCCCAACTTCAACCCCTTCAGTCACAGATAACTATTGATCCACTTTTTGCTTCTTTAAATTTGCCTTTTCAGAATATTTCATATAAATTGAATTATATAATATGTGGTCTTTCTTATCTGACTTCTGTCACTTAGCATGTTTTTCAGGTTCACCTTTGTCGTGGCAGGTATTGGTATTACATTCCTTTTTATTGTGGAATAATAGTGCTTTGTGTGGATATACCACATTTATTTATCCATTCATCAATTAATGAATATTTGAATTATTTCCAGATTTGCGTTCTTATGAATGAGAATACTATGAATATTCACAAGGTATCATTTTAATTTCTTTTTTGATTTTTAAAATTATGTTTTGAGTTATCTTCTTTCAGTTATTGTACTTTCCCTCCCCAGAATTTTCATTTAATTGCAGTTATATATAATTTCTAGCTCTTTGTGGAGATGTTTTTATTCATTGCCATCTCCAGCCATCCTGAGTGGGATCAGTATACAGGGCCTCTTCCAAGGACAACACTATCTTGTAAGTAACAAAAAAGTTAAGGTTACTTTTTAAGCGACTTCTGATTTCCCTATTTCCTCTGTCCAAAGATTCTTCATAGAGTTTGAGGTGAGATGTTTTAATGATCTCAACTTTTTCAAAATTTGTTATTGTATTATAAATCTATCACAGTTTTGAATTTTGAGATTCAAAGTTTCAATTTTTAAAACTCAAAAAGCCTTTACTGTCAAAACTTATTTCTGCCATGAGTTTCAGAAAGTTATTTCAAAACTCCAAAGTTATGATTCAATTTCTTTTTATTATTTTCTATGATGAAATATTTGTCTTGAAGTAATAGAAATTCTGTTTGAGTGAGAAGGAGAAAATGGGGTATAATGAGTAACCAGGACTGAAAAATACATTAATTAATATAGGAAAATATTATTTCACCATATATATGCTATAAAATGTCAAAGGGGTCATGGTTGAAAAACACAAGAGTCTTCTGTTGTGTGACATGGAGCCAGAGTGACAATAAAAAATTATGAAGTAATTGAAATATTCAACTACAAGAATAATTATTCTTCACCCTAATAACTTGCCCTGTCTAATTTTGGTACCAAACCTACTTCTCCCCTACTCTTTCCAGCACATCAGGTAGATTTTGTGTATGTGTTATGTTGAGTTAACTCCAATTCCTAGTGTCTCTATGTATGAGTGATGTCCACAATGTCCTGTCCTCAACAGTCCTGCTCAGCTTCTGTTGATTCATGCCCATGCTCAATATATTTTACTTCTTGATACCTTCTTTCTTCTTTCTTTCTTCTTGCTTTTCGTTCTTTAGTTAGGATTGAGGGAGTAGTTCGTGATGTCTGGAGGGAGGGAGGAATGAAGGCAAGGAAGTAAGGAAGTAAAGGACAGGAGGAAGAAGGAAGCGACCTGAGGAGGGAGGGGCGAGTTTCTTTTTTTCGTTTTCTCTCTCTCTCTCTCTCTCTCTCTCTCTCCACCCACCCCTGTCTCTCTCTCTCCCTCCCTCTCTCCCTCCCTTTTTCCTTCCTTCCTTCCTTCCTTCCTTCCTTCCTTCCTTCCTTCCTTCCTTCCTTCCTTCCTTCCTTCCTTCCTTCCTTCCTTCCTTCCTGCTTTGCTTTCTTTTTATATTGCTGAATCTACATTGATTCAGCATAATCACTCAAAGTCCGTAGTCATATGCTATTTACCATCTGCATACCTTCTTTGGCGAGGTGTCTGTTAAGATCTGTGGCCTATTTTTTAATCAGATTTTTAAATTTTGGATCACAGTTCTTTATCAGGTGTATTTCTGCACATATTTTCTCCTAGCCTGTGGCTTATCTTCTCATTCTTTTGACATTGTTTATCACAGAGCAGAATTTTTTAATTTTAATCAAATCCAGATTATTAATTATTTTTTTCATGAATTGCACCATTGGTATTGTAACTAAAAGGTCATTACTATATCTAAGGTCATCTAAGTTTTCCCTATGTTATTTTATAAGAATTTTATAGTTTTTCACTTTACATTTAAGTCTATGATTCATTTTGAGTTAAATTTTGTGAAGGGTGTCAGCTCTGTGTCTAGATTCAATTTTTTAATATAGATGTTCAGTTGTTCTAACAGCATTTGTTGAAAGACTGTTTTTACTCCATTGTATTGCTTTTGCTCCATTGTTGAAGATTAGTTAACTATATTTTTGTGGGTCTATTTCCGGGCCCTCTATTTTGTTCTCTCTCTATTTCTGGGCTATTATTTGTCTATTCTTTCACCAGTACCACTCTGTCTTGTTTACTGTAGCTTTATAGTAATTCTTGAAGTCAGGTAGCGTCTGTCAGTCCTCCTAATTTGGTTCTTCCCTTTCAATATTATGTTAGCTAATTCTAGTCCTTTTCCATGCCATTTAAACTTTAAAATCAGGTTGTTGATATCCACAAAATAACTTCTTGGGATTTTTATTGGGATTGCATTGAATCTATAGATCAAGTTGGGAAGAACCAGCATCTTAACAATATTGAGCCTTCTTGTCCATGAACATTAAATATTTCTCCATTTATTTAGTTCTTTTATTTTGTTCATCAGAGTTTTATAGTTTTCCTCATATAGATCTTGTGCATATTTTGTTAGACTTATACTTAAGAATTTAAATTTTTAGTGCTAATGTAAATGGTGTTGTGTTTTTAATTTCAAATTTCATTTGTTTATTGCTGGTATATAGGAAAATGATTGATTTTTTGGTATATTAATCTTGGCAAACTTGCTATAATTGTTATTAGTTCCAGGTGTTTTTGTTGTTGTTGTTGTTGGTGGTGGTGGTGGTGGTTCTTTTAGATTTTCTACATTGATGACCATGTCATCTATGAACATAGTTTTATTACTTCCTTCCTTATCTGTATACCTTTTATTTCTTTTTTTCTTTCTTTTCTTTTTCTTTCTTTTCTTTTCTTTTTTTTTTTTTTTGTCTTATTGCATTATCAAAGACTAGCAGGTGGTATGAGAGGACATCTTTGTCTTGTATCTGATCTTGGTGAGAAAACTTAGAGGAAAAGTTTCTCATCAAGAGTATGTTTGCTTATGTTTTTTGTAGATATTCTTTATTGTGTTTGAGGAAGTTACCATTTATTCCTAATTTACTGAGAGCTTTTAATCACGAATGAGTTTAGATTTTGTCAAATGCTTTTTATGCATCTATTGATATCATCATGTAGTTTTTCTTTTTTAGTCTGTTGGTGTGATGGATCACAATTAATTAATGATTAATTGATGAACCAGCCTTGCATACCTGGGATAAATTCTACTTGGTCCTGTTGTATAATTCTTTTTATACACTGTAGGATTTGATTTGCTAATATTTTGTTGAAGATTTTGCATCTATGCTCATGGGAGATAGTGGTCTGTAGTATTCTTTTCTTCTGATGCCCTTTTCTGGTTTTGATATGAGTAAGGAAGTATTCTACTTCTATCCTTTGAAAGGATTATAGATAATTGGTGTCTCATATTTTCAACTTTTATTTTTCTTGTTTATTGCTTATTTCCAAGATATCAAAGAGATAAACAATTCATTGCTAGTTAGTTGATGAATGTTGATAAATGAAGGTGTGCTATATGGCTGTTCTTCCAAAATAATTTATACATATTACCAAAAGTCTTTTGCATATAATACTGCACATAAAAAAGAGAGTTTCATTTCAGGTTTAGGCTTAAAAGTGGTAAGGGAGAGAGGAGGCAGAATAGCGGCCAGAATAAGTTTTGATGCAAGACATTTTTGTGCTATTATTCATATCTTATCTCTGCATGTTTTCTAAGTCTGCTGGTGTGGGGACATTGTATATACAACTGTGAAGCCTCTTGCATCTGTTATGTCTGAATATACTTTTAATCTATGTTTTAAAGGTGTTTGCTTATATTTCCTTCTTCCTTTATAAATTTATTTAAAAAACTGATGTTATCCTCTTTTGCTGTCTTAGCCTGTGATAAACCCTATCAGTGTGAGAGACTGAAAAATTGTCAACCCCAAATCCATCATTTGCATTTACAGAAACAGACCAGGCTTTTGCAGAGATGTAATTCCTTTGTGGAAATAAATAGAGCGCTCTGTGAAGACTATTCATATTGTACCACGAAAATGCAAAACAAAACAAACAAACAAACAAACAAACCTTTAATAATCTGAAGGAATGATAGCCTTTAGCACATATTTATATTTAATATTAGAAAAGGAATGAGACTTACAGGGAATAATCTGTACTGTCTGCGTCATTTACTACATTGTTGTGTTTTCTCAGCAGGGCTCGTTATTTTAGATTTATTAAATGCATCCATTGTTAAGAATTTCCTAAGTACAAATATAAAAGTATACTTGATGCATATATTATGAAATACAATAAATATTTTCTTATTCATATAAATGGAAAAACCTAGTTATTTTATGATTTTACAAAGACTCCAAATTGCTCTGAAATTGCTTTTCATAGAAACACTTGCAATTAACTTCGTCAGCTTTCAGAACAAAATATTTTTTAAAAAATTAAATAATTTATATTTTCAATACCATGTAAAATATGATAGCGACTTTAAGGAAACAGACTTTCTTTCTTTCTTTCTTTCTTTCTTTTATCTTTGGTGTAGTCATGCTATTTATTGCAGGATCATTTATACAACCATATTGATAATTCAAAATCTTTTTAAACTTGATTTCCAAATATGCTAATTGGTCAAAATAGAGACTTCCCCTCATCAGTTTACCCAAATGACAGCTTTAGTTCTAATTCATACAATACTTTTGTCTGACATGAAGCAAGTTTTCAATAAACAGTTGCTGGATTGACGAATGAATATGGTGCTTGCCAAATGTTTGCAGGGTGGAAATAATAAATGAATAAAAATGCTGTTACTTCAATTGAATGAAATCTCTAAGATCCTGTGCCCCAGTGCTTTCTTTACCTTAGAAAAGAAATTGAAGAATAACATTTTAAAAATTTCTGGATTAGAACCCTCCTTCCTACCAGTGCCAGATTTGGAACGTCAGTACTACATGTATCTTGCTTCTCTGCTCTGCAAGGTGGCCCAGGGATGTAAGTACCCCTTGTTGCTTCCTTGCCCCTTAATGCAGTACTTCTCAACCTTCAGAGCGTATATGAACCATTCAGGAACTTTTTAAAATGTAAATTCTGTTATTTGTTGACCACCTGAAGGCCTAATGTGCTTTGTTTTGTCAGATACTTTGTTTTCTCTTAATGCAGGACAAGAGCCTACTCAGAAGTTTGTTATTTCACTTTATTGACTTAAAATATGAATAAAGCACAAATAGCTACATTTACTTTTTCTGGATGCACAATTCAATCCTTGGGTTGGTTGTAAAGCATTAAATTGTCTTATTTGGATGCTGTGGGAATAGTTGAATACCATTAATAATTAGAGAATGTAGTCTATGCACTGTCCTTTTTCAGGGCCTGATAGAAAAGTCTTCTATACTATGTTAACCCCACTCTGTGATTTATTTATTAAGCTAAACTGTATTTTTTCATAGTTCGAGGCCTTGGAATTTAATGAATATTGTTGCCTCTATAATAATCCCTTCTTTCATACTCTGACTGACCACTAAATTCATTGTTATTTTATTTCCTCCGACTTTTAATTTGTTAATGTCTGCTAAATTTTATAACTTCCCAGAGAAGAAAGGGAAATTAAACATGAACCATAGTCCGCTTGAACAAAATATGTGCTACTATTATAGTTTGAATGAATAAATAGATCCTGAAAAGTTTCTAGGTACGCCATTCAGAGTCTTTGGTTTATTTGACTCCACATATTTTTGTTATACCAAATTTTTTATATTTAAGAGGCAGAATTTTTACTATCACAGGCATTTTAATCCAGAGGAGTATTTTGTAGTAGAAAAGTGACCATTTGTATAAAGAGTTTAACAGTTGGCCATGATGATAACAAGGTGACAATTGCCTCTAAACAAACAATTGGCTACAATGTGATTGACTTATTTGTAAAGGTAAACTTATAATTGACCTCTGTTGTGAGAACTGAATTATTGCATTCAGGGAGGTGTCCCTTAGGCCTCTCTTACATTTCTTCTTCTATAAAATGGACTTCATAAAAGTTTATTACCTGAATTTCAAACATTAGAACTAAAATGAGACCATTCCGAAAATGTGATAAAATTCACGACTCCAAGAATGTGCACATACAGGTACACTCAAATTTTTAAATATTATTTTAGGGAATTTAGAGAATTCTAAAGTAAGATTAAGAATATCTGAGGCTAGAAAGAGACAGGAATGTCAAAATAAAATTGAGTTAAAGAGGGAAAGATATCACTGGTGAGTTAAAAAAGGAAAGACAATGAAATAATAAATAAGTTTAATATACAGACTGTTCTTCAGCTGATTAGCTTTTAACTATGCATGTTTTATAGATAGGCAATTTTCTGGGAATTCTAAGAAATGGCTTATCTCTTAAAAATCAGTGGCAAAGATGAAAAAAATGAAAAGAAATTGGTAATATATACCAAGATAAATGGCAATATGCAAATGCCACCATCACACTTTTAAAATTTATCTTAGAGAAATTAAAAGGGGTCAGTGAAAATAAGTACGTTTATGCATGTTTCAGTGTTACAAATAGCAAAAATGCAAGCACCTTGAGTTCAACAATAGAGCATGGATCAATTAAATATGGAATGTTTTTGTCAATATTACTATGCAGTCATGAAAAATAATGTTGTAGACCAATGCCTCTCAAATTTTAATGCACATATGATTCAGGGGTGTGCTGGTAAATGTTCAGCAACTGACTCTATAACAAAAATTTTGACTCGAGGTGTTTGATGATTGTCATCATAAATACTCTACCATGGCTGATTTCAAGCAACCAAGGTAATGCCACTGAATGCAGAGCTGGGAAGAGAAGTGCGAAATTGACTCTCTTAAGGTGCGAGCCACCTCCAGCACACCACTGATTTACGAATCACTGCAATCTCATTTAAATACAGATTCTAATTCTGTAGGTCTGGGATAAACCTGAGAATTTTTATATCTAAGAAGCTGCAGCTCCTGCTCTGGGGACAATTGGAGCAGCGAGGCTGAAGAATAATATATGTTGACAAGGGGAAAAATGTTTCCAATATATTCATATATGAAATTAAAACGGGGGATAAATTACACAGATTGTCATGCTGTCTTCCCAAGATGTGTATAATATAAACATTGTATCATAACATAATCACATATGTATATATACTATTTATATGTCCAGTAAGTTGATGTAAGTTTATAAGCTTATGGGAATGGAATCGAAATGAAATTTTAGTCTCCTACGGCCCTTTTAAAATTGATTTAGTGGATAAAGTTTCTCCTGTTGAATATAAACTTAAAATGAACTGTCTAAATTACAAAACACGGTATTGATTTAGAAAATATGATGTGAAGTTTTAATAATCAAAACTCTAAACTTTATTAAGTTTAAATCTCTCTCCTCTTTCAGCTGGGACAGTTTTCAGGTAGCTTCTTGCTTTGGGGAATGAGTATACAGATGGCTTCTTCTCCTTTTACTCTTGATCTGAAGTTTGCCAACCCTGACTTCAGGTGATAGGTGTGTGTGGAAGAAAGAAGAGAAAGGGGGATAATAAAGTTCTTACTGGAACTAGTGCCGTAAGCCGGCTTGGGATCTCTGGGCCAGCAGATGGCTAATACATGCCTCCTCTTCTGGAACTCTTGGGCAGCTTCCTCAGAGCCTGGCATGCGGGAACTTCTTTCCTGCCATGCAGCAGCATGTGAATTACTGTTCCGTGTGTTTTCTGAGATGCTTTCTGCAACCCCTAGAATTCTGAATTCACTTCCAATTTTTTGTTGCTGGGGTCCCTTCACCCCTTCAGAGATCCAAGGCATTTCCAATCTCAGCACCTGTTCATGTGGGAAAATTTTCCCTTAGCTTTAAACCTGAGCAACTCAGAAAGTCAAAGCCACGTCAGCAGCAGCTCACCTGGCTCCATCATTAAAGCGGTCCACCTTGGCACCCTCTAGATTTTCCCAGGGGAATGTCAGACTCCAGCCCACCACACCCCTACTTTGGAGTCACGTATAAAAGTCTCCCCATAGTTCTAATGAAACTGCAGACCCCTTCTTCACTTCTGAGCTTTCGGGGTGGGGTAGGCATTCCCAGTGCTTCCTGCTTAAGTGTCAGTGGGACAGTCAACATTTCCATAGCTCTCTCCCCAAATCCTCTCCTGAGTCTTCCTCCTCTCCAGTTTGGGTTTCATTTTGCATTCTTCAATGTGGTTGAGATTCTAAGAGCCTTGGAAAAATCCTCTCCCCTCCACTTAAAAAAAAAATGATAAATTATACATTTGGGTCTGACCCTTTCTCTGGTATGTAAGATCTATCATGTTTTGTTATTAGTATATATGTCCAAGAATCTTTTTAATTGAAATTCAACTTTAGCCAATATATCACAAAAACAGAAGAATTTCTTCAAAATACTGACACCAACTGTGGTGAAGTAGTGAAGTTATGAGTATTTCTCTTTGAACTTGTATTTATTTGTGATTATATCACTTTTATGACTTAAAATGTCTTATCCAAAAGCAATGTATTCTTACATTTTTGGCTTTTTAAATTTGACAATGAATCAATTGTTTATATAACTAACTTGGTTCTTATTCTTGTTCAAGCTCTAAATGCTGCCCTAATTTACACTACAGTTAGGAAATTATGTATAAATGTCATGTTCTTAAAGAGCAAGTTTAATATTGAGAGACCGTAGAAGCTTAGAATTTTGTATTATGCAGATATAAAAATGGATTTTCTTGTCAAAGGCAAATATTACCTGACTTACTGAAAGTTCTAAAAGCTCAATATAACCCTTGGTTTGTCTCTGTCTAGAGATACTTTTGTTTTTTTGTATACTACCTTCTCAAATTTTTAAAACAATGCAAAAGAAATAATATTTTCCCCCTGGTTAAGGGAGGTGATGGGGAAGAGGGCCAGATGTAGGTTCTAGCTATGTATAGAATGAATGAATGATGGTATCTTAGCTGACCGGTGGAGCATAGCTTGGCAATCCAGAAGCAGGTGACACTCGTTAATACAGGTAAGGAGACATTTGGTGTCGAAACTCATTTGGTAACATGAATTCTAACCGCTGGGCTAGAGGTCAGGGTCAGAACTTTAGTCTGACTAAAGTTCAATTCTTAAGAATCAGAGTCAAATGTCTCCACTTTAGCAAATGAGAGATACACCCATAAACCAAATGATGCTACTATTGCAATCCTCTTTTCAGTCCCAGATATGCTTGAGGATGACGGGTCTATAATCATTTCACTGTACTTTTAATTGCTGGATCCTCACTCCCCTTTTGAGATTTCCTGTAGGATCTAGTATCTCTCAGGGAGTTCCCAGATAGTGTCTTCTCACTGTACTTTTTCTGCCTTTATACTTCCTCTAGCATGAGTCCACTGAACTCCCCTGGCCACTGCTGCTGCTACCACATCCATCTTGACTGTGTGCTTGAGGAATGAAAAGGGTAAAGGGTGGAGGCGTAGGAACTGTATTCCCGTTAGCACTCTCACCCAAGCATAGAACTTCCTCTCAAGAGAATAGGGAAAGCAAGATTGTAATTTTTCACATAGGTTATATGACATTTTTCAGGGAGCATTGCATTATAAATTCATAGATTCTAGTTTTGTTTACCACAAGCAATCATAAACCAGAGACATCCTGCTAAAATCATTCTATCAATTCCATAGCTAAACCATAAGTCCATAATCAACATGTTTATGAGAAAGTTAGACTGTCTCTATCTTCTTTCCTTCCTTCTTTCCTTCCTTCTTTCCTTCCTTCCTTCCTTCCTTCCTTCCTTCCTTCCTTCCTTCCTTCCTTCCTTCCTTCCCCTCTCTCTTCCTCCCTCCCTCCCTCCCTTCCTCTCTCCAGCTGCTAAACTCTAGAGAATAGGGAAAACGAGACTATAATTTTAAATAAGATTTTTATTATAGATTCAGAAAGGTAAGTAACACAAAGTAGTTTCTCTCAGGATCTATAGATGAAAGCATTCTCATAAAATCTCTGACACTGACAAGATATCCTTCTTGTAACTAAACTGCTGCTTCTTGGAAGTACCATTGACAATTCCTGCATATCTGGAGTCTAGAGACAGTCCAACCCAGTGGAAAATAGAAGCAAATACTTAGTTTAAATGCTTTGTTGGTTGGCATTAGAGGAGAGAGATTTATATATTCAGGAGATTTTGCCTCTCCTTAAAGTCTATTAGCTCATATATAAAATTCCCATTTTCTTCTTCAAGGTCTACCTTTTTCTAGGCTTTCCACTAGTAAGAACATCTATTTGGTATTTTGAAATGAGAGTATTTTTAGGCTATAACAAAGATTTGAAAATTTTAGGTTTAGCAAGATGTACTGTTACCTGGATCATAATAGATATTTAATAAATAAGTGATGATTGAATGATAAGAACTCATAATCATGCTAATTAGATAATTGTTTTGTGATTATCTGTGGAAAGTATGTTTTTCATACTAGTGAATAAGGTCTAGGATGGCAGAGACAATGCCTTGTTCACAACTATCCCCAGTTCCTGGCATATTGTAGGATTTTAATTAATATTTATTGATTGAAGACTTAACCACATAAAAAAGATTTGACTCAGCTTAGATTAACCCTCAAATTGAGGAAGAAGCAAATTTTTACAAGCTCAAGTCATAATTCTACAATTTTCCACTCATTTTAGAGCTACATTTTAAAATTGCTTCAAGTTGGAAATTTTAAGCTTTTAGGCAGATATTCAAATAGTGACATGAAATATCTTTCTTTTTTGTTTTTGATCTCTGTTCATAATAACTTAACACCCTGGATTTTTTCCCTAAACTTTGAATTTGTCTGTAGACTGCTTGAAAACGGCTTGCTTTCACAAGGCCTCGGTAAAAATACAACATGTAAGTCCTTCTCTAATGACACCCAATGAAACATTTAAATCAAGTTTTAGCCTCTATTATTTTCTATCGCTGTATAACTTTGGTTTCCCTACATAATTTCAATAAAGTTTTACCCATGCAGTTTAGTTACCTAATAAGTGTGCTAGCAATTGTTTTAATTTTGTAGTAAAAATAACTAGACTTTGTGCCTAAAGCATGTTATCTAAATGATTTAAATTATGTACCTGATAATCTTTTCTTTCTGTCTCTAAAAAACAGTTCTATATTATTATAGGTAAATATAAATAATATCACTAAACAAAAACTGTTTAAATTAAAAAAGATAAACATAAGATTAAAATATTTAATGACATAAAAGCAAACAAATTAAAAATTAAATATTTATTGAGGTATAATTTGCAAATCCAAATATTTACCAATTTCAAGTGTACATACAATTCAATACGTTTTAGTAAAGTTGCAGAATTTTGCAACTATCCCACAATTTAAAAATATCTTTATCACTCCAAAAAAGAGCCCTCATGCCTATTTGAATCATCTTGGCCTTTTTGTAGAAAGTCAGATGAATATAAATCTAAGAATTTATGTATGAACTTCCAATCATATTTCACTGATCTATCTATATGTCTATCCTCAGGCCAGTGCCATATAGTCTTGATTACAGTAACTTTGCTCTTCACTTTCAAGATTAGTTTGGCTATTTTGTGTCCCTTGAAATTCCAAGTGGAAATTGTGGTAGCTTATAAAATTTGCAATGACAACAACAACCAGCTGAGATTTTGACAAGGATTACACTGAATTTGTAGATCATTTGGTGAATATTAGCATCTTAATATTAAGTCTTCCAAGCCATGAACAATAAATGATTTTTAATTCATCTAAGTCTTAATCCAAATCCAACTTAAAATTTTTTCAATTATAACTTTAAGAGTATTTCCCTAATACACGTAAGAAACTGGTAACAGTTGTTGGTGCTGGAAAAGGTCTAGGTGGTGTATAGGACCTTTTACATCTTTTGAATTATGTACTCTGTACACGTGTAAGTTAATTAACAATTAAATTGACTAAAAATTTGCTTGGTTTCTTGAGATGTAATAAGATGTACAAATATGGAAAAAGGTGTTAGATAGGACAGATTTGTATACTTAGTACCTGCTCTGTCTTGGACTCACCTATGCATTGTCTCACCTCTGGTTACTGCATCTCTATTTCTCAACACCTCTCCAGTCTAATCTCCCCTGTCCTCCCGCCTTTTTAACTTCTATTCATTCCAATATTTTAGTCAGTTATTGATTAGTTTACTTTCTCCTTGTTTAAATCAGGTACTAATAACCAGGTATAGACTGCACTATTATCCATTCCTTACTATGCTCCCGCCTCTCCCCAGTAGCTCTAAGACACTCACAGTTTTATCTTAATTCTGTATAGTGACATACTGTCTTAGAAACACTGTATTTCAGACACATTCTTACTCTTTTGAACCATTGACTTAGATTTCTTTATTCCTTCTATGTCTTGAATCTTGCAATTTTAAAAAATGTGTGTTTTTTTTATTAAGTAGTCAAACATATACTCTCTCTAAGGTGAGTTTTATTTCAAAACCTGTAAATATTAAAGTATCAGATAAAATGACTCATTTGTTAATTATTCATTGATTAGCAAGATGATCATGAGATTAAGGTATAGTATCTATTAGAATAAAATATCTAAAAATGTTTATCATTTTTGATTATAAAGAAAATTTAAAAAGAATATTTCAAAGACTATATAAGCTAGATTTAAACAAACATTTAAGAAGTTCAGTGATTATTCATTCATAATAAAATTATTTTTATTATAATTTGTTTACTATAAATAAATGCAACTATTACAAATATAAAGATTATAAGTGTAAGTCAACCTGTTGTTTTGATCTTTAAAGTCAGCTTTATGAACAGATTTTTTTTCCTACATAAATACTAGAATATATCAGTAGAGGAAGCTTTCTGCTATAATTGGATAGTGGACCAATAGTGATTTAATCATCTAAGGCACTTAATTATTTCGCATAATCAAGAATTCTGAAGAGAAGTGATTCCAGGATTGCTGGGGAGGCCCAGTGATGTAGGACCCAGACTCCTTCCCTCTTCTTTTCTCTACCTGCTGGCTGTACTTCAAAGAGACTTTTTGTCCCATGGTTTTACGATGGCTGCTACAACCTCAGTGTCACATCTTCATACAAGGGCATTACTGGCAGGAGGAAAAGGCTGAACAGAGAAAGGGGTCTTCCTTTCATTAAGGAGAAAAATAATTCCATAAATCTCCCCTACCCTCTTGGTCAGAACTATATATTTGGCACTTTGCTGAAAAGAAGGCTGAAAAAGTAATTATCTGGCAGAGGGTAATAAGATTAACATGCATATATCTGCCCACTTATGATTTTTTTTGCTGGGTCTAGGAGAGTTGTTACTGGAACAGAATTACTATATATATATTTAAGAAACAAGAGGAGAAGGGCTTTAGAGTAGGCCTCTAGCAATAGCTGCTATACATATTATATCAACGTGTGTTTAAAGGATTAGGTTTGCCTGAATGTAATACAGTCTCCAAATAACTCAGTTTAAACCAGAGGGAAATTTACTTCTCTCTTGTAAAAGTTTAGAGCAGGTAATACAAGGAGTAAGACTTCTTCCAGATTGCCACTTTGCCATCCCTAGAGAATGGCCCTCATCCCCATGGTACTCCAAGCAGTAAAATGAGAAAGGGATAAAGTCAATAAGGGGTCTAAGGACATTTTGATAAGGTGCATTGAAGCTGCTCTGAAAGATTGTATTCTGCTTTTTTTCCATTGTCTGATTCTTAGTCATGTGGCCATAGCCAGCTCATAGGCAGCCTGAGAAATGCACCTTTTATGATGGATGACTGTGTCTAGGTAAAAATTAATACTTATTGAAAGAGAAGCCTTCAGGAGAGTAGAATGGAGAAACTTCTAGAAGTTTCTGTGTGTTTGAGTGTAAGGGAATATTCAATATCTTTATTTTTGTAAAAATGGCATCATCCTGTACATATTTATTACTATATTCTTTTTATTTAAAGGAATCATTTTAGGACAAGGCATGTGAAAACTGTGAAAAGTCACACATTTCATTTGTTCCATTTATCTTTAAATTTTTTCCAATTTAGTGTTCTGGTTGGGACTGAAGAAAACATTACTGAAAGACACTGAATTTTCCTATTGCAGACATTTAAAGAAATATTTTGGAAATCATCTTTTTGGGCATTTTATAAAAGATATGAAAAGAAGGATTGAAAAGTTTTTTAAAGGTCTAACATTAGTCAGGTCTTTTAATATATGAAAGCTGTGTGTGAAATCCTGTCACTACAGTATAAACTATTGACTAAAGAAGTTCTTTCTTTTTAAAATTTTTCTTTCTTTATTCTTTCTGAATGATTACTAGACACCAGATATTAAGATTTTATTGAACAGATTTGTGTATGAAAAGAAAAGCCATTGTAAGCTCTTTCATGTGTGTGGTTTTTTTTTTTTTGAAATTGCTTCTGCATAGATTAAATTTTATATCCAAGCTTAAAGGTAAAATGCAAGCTAGTAAAACAATTATTTTTTGTCTGGCCTGGTCACAGCCTACTGCAGGAAGCTCATTCAGATATGAGCTTTTTAATATTTCTGGCAGAAAATAAAAGCTTTCTCTGTTGTTCATATGAATAATACCATTCCAGTGCATCTTTATTAATCCTGGCTTTGTGAAATGAAGTTTTAAAATCTACTAAGTATCCTCTAAGTCAAAGAATTGCTCTAGTAGAAAGAGATAAGACAACTGTTTATTACTCAAAGACCATGTGCCCATGTACAATCTGTTTTTGATCTCTCTGTCATTGTTTCATTAGCAGAATGCTTGCTTTCAAAGATAAATGAGTCCAATTTTATAACTTCTGTTGACGAGTCATTCCTTTGAGTGATGCAGCAACCAGCTGTCTGAGAATCAATTATTGAGGCTTGGCTTCTGCATGCCACATGACATCTTCCTCCTAATACTGTGTAAGTCTACAATATTCTTTATGGAGTCCCTTAATCACTTCATTATTCGATGTTGATAAGCAGTCTGCTTCTGCTGGCTGCTGAAAGGAGACATTTCTTTACATATTTTGCACTACAGTTAAATAGACCTAGGTTTTCATAACATCACCGATGGTATGGCATAAACAAGGTCACATGAATGGTGGTAATTTGGACTCTGCTCTGAAATGAGATTTTTGAAGCCTCTCTCAGTGGTAAAGTTTGATGTGAGTTTACTTGCAATTATTTCCTGAAGGTCTGTTACTGTATTAAAATATTAATCGATTATATTCTACTGTATGTGGTACATTGTCCTAAGTATTTTGAGAGATACCACAGAACAATAAGATGAAGTTTTTGACCCATTCATTCATCCTAAGTCATGATGTCATTGGGTTGGATTATAGTAGGCATTTTCCCTTTTTGCCCCAACACTACCTCCAGTATTTACAGCCTCTTCTCCCTCATGAGATTGCATGTATCTCCCACTAAAGGACCTCCCTTCCCAGCCTCCCATGAATCTGGGCCTGGCCCTTGACCCAACTCTGATGAGCAGACACACATCCCCAGATGTGGGAGGAACTACTCAGAATGCATACTTGTGTGGCTAGGCAGCTGCATCCTCTTTGCAGAAGCAACAGGCGACAATGATGGGGGTATAATAGGAGCACCTAATGGCCAGTGTTGCTATGGTTGGTGGAATTACCTAAGGTGTCTACATCCAGGGGTGGTTGCTGTAATGTATTCATGAGACAAGTTCTATAATATGAATTTGGGCATTTCCCTGGTTGAGAGGTCTCTATAGTAGTGGTAGAATCTCTTTTGGATTCTATGAGTTACTCAAAATATTTAATATAGTAAGAATTACTTTCTATTGATTATGACTAAGGCTAAAAATGATCATATCTTTAATGAATAATGAAATAAAATGAAATCCAAAATTTTGAGTAGACATATAAATGTAATAGGATAGAGATAGACAGGAGCTCAAAAAGATAGGAAGGTTTTACAAAAGATAGTTATTAAGCTCTAGAATCTCAGTTAATTCAGCAAATACTATTAGCTGTTAATATGTATACCAGATATGGTTTTAAGTACCTAGAATTAAAAAGTGGGAAAGCATGATACAGTTCTTGCTTTTATGAAGCTTACAATCCAATGAAAAAGAAATTATTCTTCATTAAAACAGGTCTGGTGGGGGAATAAGAAGATACAAAGTGAACTTACATTAGGGACACTTAGGTATTCCAGAGCAGTCAGGCGCGGCTTCCCAGAGGGGTGTCTTTGAAAAACAAATTGAACTCTTTGTAATCTAAAGTGAACTGATGGAGGAGGGTTTTTGGGTAAAGAGTGTCCAGGTGAAGACTTCAGCATTTGTAAAAAGTTTCACAGTGAGAGAGAATAATGTACATTTTAAAAACTAAAAAATTTTCAGTGCTATCGAGATATAGAATATAGAAGTGGAAAGTGGCTAAAATAATCTGGAAAAAAAACAAATATTTTTCTTCTATGTTTTGCTTTATTAGTTAGAGAGAGTGTTTACTGAGGTTAGTGTTTATGAAAAGTAAAATCAAGCTGAGAATAACATGTAACATTATGGTGCTAATATTATTCTTTGCAAATAAAGATGATTACTATGCTGGTCCTGCAATACAACCTATTAAGTCCCGATATTCTTTATAATCTTGAATCACAGCTTTATATGGGTTTAGGCCTGGGTAAAGAATTTATAATAATTATCTGAGGATGAATTATTATAAACAACCGTGAGTCAAACTAGTTAAACTATTACAGTATTGTACAAACAAGATAACATGCTTTTAGAATAGATAGAGGACTGACTAACAAAGTTTGGGAATGTAGATTTTCTTATCCCAAAATAGTTGAGTATCTTTACAATTTTTGTGATGATGTACTGGACCAGAATAGGGCCAATAGCATTGTTCAAAGGAATGAAGAGAGAAAGACATATTTAAGATATATTTAGGAGAGTATGGTCATTAATTAAAAAGATAAGTGAGATTAAGAAGGAGATGTAATCAAGATGTTGCTCCTTCATTTGAAAGGTGCAGATTTGTGGTACATAATTTTGGTCTTTCTGTCCACCTGTGATGTAGTACCCAGCTGGTATAAGTAAATCTCATAATTCTGTTTATACATACCGTAATTCAGTTTTATAAGTGCAAATACTTTTAAAAACAGAGAAGTATATCTGAATCTGTTTCTCTTTTCTGTGGCCTAACAAAACTTCAGATAGAAGACTCAGAAAACATTTATCTAGTGGTTGTGGCAAAATTTGAAATTTTGAAATTAGATAATACTGGATTTGAATAACATTTAGGCATATATTTGAAGCATTGTATGTGATTTATTTATGGTATATAACTGAAAACTGATAATTTATACTGATAGCACTTTGCATTTCTTTTCAAAGATCTCCTTTATTCATTACTTAATTTTATACTCACCAAAACCCTGTGAAAGGCAAAATTGTTGCCATTGTAGAAGTGAGAACACACTGGCTCATAAAGATTCAATAACCAACTATAAATTCATCCAGGCTGTAGATGGCAGAACATGGACAGTTTGGCTTTTCAGGTCCTCATTCAGAGACAATAAAAGGTATTTTTTTCTCACATAGTTTTCAGAAAGTCTAGAATACACTGCATAAGTGAAAGACTCTGGAATTTATAAAGAATATTGAGGGAGACCAATGTTTTGCCACCCTGAAATATACCTTTGGTATATTGATTTTAAGTTGGTTATTAAGAAACAAAAGACTCAGAAAGAATCTGTGAACCTCCCCCTTCCTGCCTAAAGGAATTCAGATTTACAAAACCCTGTTTCAGAAAGGGGACCATAGCATATTCACCTTGCACATATGGGACAGACAGGAAGAAATCTAACAAGGCTGTATCTCCCTGTGTCCCATTGTTTCTGGATGGTTCTGTAAGAATTTGTTTTTTCTCCTACCTGTGAATTGCCTACTTTCTCTTGGGAATCCCAGACCCCTACCCGCCTTCCCCTTTGACTGGAATGGCATATAAGCCTCCACTGCCCAATGCATTTTGAGTTTCATATCTTACGACACCCTTGGCATGTACATCCATAAGAAACTTTGTATATGTCCTACTGTTAATCTGTCTCTATTAATGTGATGATTAGCCCAGCTAGAATTTAGGAGAGGGGGCGGGGTGCCTCCACAAGATATATGAACTGCTAACTAGGTAACAAATTACTTAATTTTAATTTGGAAGGTCATGGTAATTGTCCTTAATATATATATATATATATATATATATATATATATATATATATATATATATATGCTATCTCTATTCAAGCAAAGTGAAATAAAGGTTCAATCAATCACTGTCTCAAACATTATTCATTAAGAACCATTTAGATAATCTGGGCAATATTCCAATAAATCTTAGAGTTATTTTTAGTTTTATTTTTTATTTTGGCCTGTATTTCTCTTTTTTGTACTTGAAGGCGAAGACATTATTTTCTACTATTTTGTGTTTACCTGAAGAGCTTGTACAACACCGAGTTGATTGCACTCAAAACAATAGGAGCTCAAAGATGCAAATGAATGAAAATGACTTTCAAAATTCTTCTAATCTTAGCTCTAGAAGGTAACGCTGAGAAAACACGTATGGCAATGGAATGACATTATTCAGCTCTGTGAGGTGCTGGCTGGAAAGCTACAATGTTAGCTTTAAGGACTGTATTTGTTTATAGATGGAGAATTACAAGTAGCTCTAGAGGCTGAAATTTTGTGAAAATATACATTTATATAGGTCTTCTAGTTGGCCTACTTACCTATGTACAAACAGGTTCTTTTGGCATAAGGGCCAGAGAACTGATTATAAACAAAATGTGACTGTTAAACCGGATATATAATTACTAATGACTACAATTGGCTTTTGTCAGGTTTAATCAGTTTGAAGAATAATGGTGCTTCGAAAATCTTATGAAATATAATCCCTTGTACAAAAGCTAATTAATTTTTATTTTCAAAGCATAGAATTAAATACTAGCTAATCAAATACAGAATTTGAATATTATTATGTTAGGAAACCACATACACATACACAAAGGTATAACTTACATGCGCATATGTTTATTACATAGTTTCTAAATGATTTAAGGAGCTAAAACTTATTCTACATGTGTTATCAAGCTGAGAACTCTAACTTGACAGTAGTATATTTGCGAATTTGAAAATGGGATAAGAGGGATGAGATGGCGGGAAGAAAAATGAAGTGCCGGAAATGAGTGTGAAAGAGCATCTTGTTATATATTATTCCTTAACCGGAACTAGAACATTGGAGACGTTGAGAGAGAATTTATTTGGGAGAAACAAGTCTTATTTTCCTGGATGGGATGTTTTAGAAACAGCAAGTGTTATGACTGTGTTATTTAATAGAAGTATCATTAAATACTGTATTGTATTACTGAGATTCGGAAAAAAATTCCATAACTAGTGAGTCAGAAAGCTTTGCTTTTCCTGCAAAATGATTAAATAAGAGGGAGAAGACTGCCAGCTAATGAATTGGCTGGACTTTTATGAACATTATCTTGAAAGGCCATGACAGGAGACCTGAACTGCATGGTCAGAACTTAGAACCGTTTCAATCCAAAACTAATTTCCTCAAGTGAACAGTAAGAATTTTCTTTCTTGTGACAATTTAAAAAGGAATGACACAGAGGAAGGAAGTAGGTTTATCAAATGAAGGGCAAGAGGCCTGATTAAAAATACGCCCCTCAACCCTGCCCCACCACGACATTAGACCTTTCAGAAAGAGTAGGACAGGTTATGGGAAGGGGATAAGAAAGAAGAAAACATTAATGGTTCTCATTTTTGTTTTCTAATATTTATTTTTAAATGATCCTAATTTATTTTAATAAAATAAAATAATACATGGTCATATAGGAGCTATTTTAAAACCGGTATAGAATAACCACCGATGAAGACATTCTTTCGTTTGGAGACTTTTGTTTATTCATGAGGTACTTTCTTATGCATAAACAACCTTGGTGCTTCTTTGATCCATTCTAGAAGCTCTGATATGACTGCACCATCCAACGGAAGGTTTTAAAAAAATGCCACTTAACTGTATATCAATTGAACAAGATGAGGTAACTCAAAGGAGTTATAATGAGGTAACTCGAAGGAGTTATTCATTTACAATGATAAACATTGTTACTACTTAGAGCATTTGTTGAGAAGACTAATCTGTCATTCTTTTTTGAGAGCAAATTAACTAAATTTAAGTGCCCTATGAATATTCTGTAAGGCCCCTTGTTTTGGCCTTATTTCCTCACTCTTTTTCCTGTAGTGGTGACAGCTATACCAGAATTCAGTACCCAGGGTTTTAATTTTGCTATCCATAGTCTTGAACCATCTCTTTAATTGTGTAAGCATTCTGCCAAAACACAGGAGGGCAGCTTCAGGCTGGGAGAGCACATTCTTTCATGGATTTTGCTTTGCTTGTCCAGGCTCATGAGCTGTTAGGGTTGTTTCTTTTGTGACTGCTTTCCCCATGAGGCCTCCACCCAAGACAGTCAAGAAAGTATCAAGAAGTACCAGAATAAAGATGACTTTCCTCATAAAAATTACATTTTCTGAAAATAGACACTAGTATGAGATATTATTTCAGCATCTTATTAAAAACAAAAAGTTGTATAGGACCCTCTTTTTTTAATAAGTGGTACTTTTCTACTAAATCTGAAACTAACAATGGAAGATAAATACTTTGATACTGTGATTTACAATGTGAACAGGAAAGGGGATCTCTGGAAGGTAATCTCACAGAGTGATCTGATCATGAATTTCTAACTGTGCAGGTCATGGTGTGTAGTCACATCCCAGGTCTATAACTTCTTTTGTAAAAGGTATCTTTGCTGTAAACCAGCCCTGTCCACTGGTTCTGTGCATCTAGGTCAACACATCTTTGAAATGCCTTTCTTCAGACCCCTCCTTCTAAATCCTGACCACCCTCAACTATTTTATAATCCGATCCCTACCTTGCTTTCTCCCCCTTCATGTAATCTTCCTTACGTTCCCCACCCTCTTAAGTCCCAATGCATAAAGGAAGCTGAAAATTTTTATTTCTTTGAAGAATTTTTCTCAGTGTGTTGAGATCTTGCTTCCAGAGGTATCCTCTCTTTCATTCAAATACATTTTAATAAAAATTCTCTATAGATTTGGGCATTCTTATATCAACAATAACAAGAAATATACACTTGTTCTTCATCCCTGTTTCTGGCACAGAGCTCCTAACACTCTTGGAATTTTCTAAGTGAGAACATCAATAATGATGTCTTCTGTTATATTAATGAGGTGACTTTTTGGAATGTACCTAGGATAGAGTCTGATTGCCGGAAGAACCAACCATGTGATTAGAGAATTGCAACTTTAAATCCCACTCCCTTGACCTCCTTGGAAGGGAGAAGGGATGGAGTTGAGTTTAATCACAAATGGCCAGTGATTTAAATCAACTATGACTATGTAATGAAACCTCCATAAAAATACAAAAAAGAGGGTTTGGTGCACACATGAAGTTTTCCAGGAGACTGGAGCACCTGGGAAGAGTGTGGAAACACCCCACCCCTTCCCCACACCGTGCATCTGGCTATTCCTGAGTTATATCCTTTTATAAGAAACTGATGATCTAGTAAGTAAAATGTTTCTCTGAATTCTGTGAATTGTTCTAGTATAATAGACTAAACCCATTACCAGTGGGATTTGATACTGTTTCTAGGTAGATGTCAGAATTGAGTTAAATTGTGTAACACTCAGCTGGTGTCAAAAGATTGGTTGTTGGTGTGGGCGATACTCCCCCCTCCATTCTACCATGTATACGTGGATATTTATTCTTTTTATAAACTAAAAAGTTTGTTTGTTTGTTGATAGCTCAGGAATACTATTTCTGAAATTTGTCTTTAATATTATATGCACTTATACTTCATTAATCCATTCACTTACATTGCTGTTTGGTATTTCATCACATAAACACAACATAACTTATTTATCGATGTATACTAACTAGTCAGGGAAATAATGCTAATTCCTGTCACAATCTCAACATCATAAATGCTAAATATAATAGAAAGTTATTTGTCTCTCATTTTGCAATCTGATGTGGATCAGTTTTGAATGTGGTGTGTATGTTTGCGGGGGAGAGTGGGAAGTGTCTGATCTACGTAGTCATTCGAAGATCGATCACAATTTGCCATAAGGCTCCTCCATACTTCACTTGACTTTAAAGTTACATCTGCACCATCCAGTAAGCAGAGAGAGAAAAAGGGAGTGTAGAGAAGACCTCCTTGCTTTTAACTGCTGGAAATAAAACTTTCGCTCACTCTCTTTGGTGAGAAATAGTTAACGGTTCCATTTTGATGCAAGGAGACTTGAAAATATGTTTTTTTTTTTTTTGTGCTCAGAAGGAGAAAAAAAAATGATAACGAACCCATAGCATTGTTTCTTTCATAGACTTCTCTTCTAGTCACTAGACATATATTTTATTTTTACTCTCCACTCACACTCTTTCCAATTGAGGCAATCTAAAGTCTTATCGGAGTTAAAAATGCACATCCTTGTTCTGTTTTCTTCACAAGACTATGTCTTAAAGGGCTTTTGTCCTTCATAACATTCTCTGCTGTGTTTCACTGTTTCTTTTCTAGTTCTTCGGGGCCCCAAAGTTGTTGACTATTCTATTGCAAATCAGCAAATTCTCTGCTGGGCTTATCTTTTCTTTAATAGTTGCCCTCCTATAACAGTAGCTAACACACACTACTTCTTTTATTTTCACTAACCACTTTCCAATGTATGTAACTTTCCTCATCACCCAAAGCCCAGCCGCACAGTTAATGACATACTTAAGGATTTGTTAAGGTAACATTTCATTTCAAAGTACAAATTAGTCTGTTAGTCAGAATAAACTAAGTATTGCCAAAAAAAAAAAAATGAAAATGTCTGTGTTTTAATATGTTTATTTCTTACATCTTGGTCTAATTGGGTGCTTGGTGGGTGACTTTCTCTCTGGTAATACAAGGAATTGGCTTCTTATCTCTGTGGCACATGCAGAATGGGAAGAGAATGTGGAAGGCTATATGCAGGTAATTGATCATTTTTATCATTTCCATCCCCAATGCCTATATTTTATAAAAAATCTAAAGTGATAAATATCTCTCTGGGAGGTGGCTTTATGAGTATTTCACATTTTCTTTTTGTCTTCTTTTGCTTTATTCTTTCACTTTCCTTGTTCCAAGACTCCTGGAGTAAGCATTATATCCCTTTTGTATTGAGAAAAAAATTATAATTGAATAACTTGCTTCAGAAATAAAGGAGTAAATTTTACCAGATGAACTAAGCATTAAATACTGAACTGGTTAGAAAGCTACATCTGGAAAAAGCTTTTGACTCTTTGGATATTTTAGATAAAAAGTTCACATAGTTCTTCATTACAGCAGTTGTTGATCTCTGATTTTAGGCTTTAAAAAAGGACATTGAAAAATATTAAAAGTGCTAATGCTTTTTGTTATTGTTACGTTATGGCTGCGTAGATCAGATGCTTAACTACTTATCTGCTCTGCATTCTTAAATCCTTTGTTTCTATTTGTCTTAAAGAAACTTCACACTTGGTTTAATAGTCTTCATTTCGATGTATGTATGTACGCATGTATGTACATATGTATGTATGTGTGTATGTATTTATTGTCTACAGCACTTGATATTCCTAGGTATTCTCCCATCCAAGTACTAACTAGGCCCAACCCTGCTTAGCTTTCAAGATCAGATGGGATCAGCATGTTCAGGGTGGCATGGCAGTAGACTTCTTCACTTGAATGTAAAAAATCATTTAATGCCCATTGTAATCTTATCACAGTGGGAGTTAAAGTAGAAGCTTAGAACCTGTGTCTTTTCCTGGGGTCTCACACAAAATGAACACCATTAAGAGATTAAGAGAGGGGTGGTGAAGAAAGAAAGCAAGCAGTATAAAAAACCACATGGGCAAATTAGCATTTAAGTGGAAAGTTACAGGTATGGAGGAATTCTTCTGTTTTAGGATTTGAAAATACGTGTCCTTGATTCTACTTTTTCACTTGGCTTCACATCTCTCAAAAATTTTATTTTTATTGTCAGCATATAAAAATGTGTAATTCCGTTCAGTGACATCAAGAATCACCTTACACTTTGGCAGGTACCGAACACATTTTGTTGTTCTTAGTATTGGTCAGAGTAGACATTGTCCTTTGTGACTTATTTTTTATCACAGAGTATAGAAGAGGTAGGAAATAACATTTATTATATTTTGTGTAGGAATGCGGAAGGAGGCAAGGGACCTTGAAAGTGTGGTTAGAATATGCCCCAATCTCATTTTATTTCTTCTGAGGGAACTGTGCTTGTACTGTTACCTAGGAGAGATTGCAAGGGCTTGGACCCAAATCTAAACTTGGAAAAGAAGATCCAGCTACAGAAAATGGGAGGAAGTACAGAAATAAGAAAACTCTCCAGAAGGCAGACATGTTATATTTAATAAATACTTTGGTTTCAGATACTTATTAAAAGTGCTAAGATAAGTCTAATGGGAATTTTGCATATGTATAAAATTATAAGTAGAGTTGGATATTTACTCTTTTTATAATATCAGTTATATCTGAATAAAAATAAGGATGAAACCATTAAGATAAAGTAATAAATGTGGGAATAAATCATGAGAAGTTTTGTAATAAGACATGAATGTAAAATTAATTTAGCTATTTGCTTTCCAAATCAGGCCTCTTGTGTGTATATAAACTTCTCACTATGAGATTGGAAACATATAACACAGGAGAGTATGATCCTGAAGCAGTTTTACAATGGGGCACCTATCTATTAAGAAAATAACATTACAGAGTATGACTTGAAAGGTAAGACTATTTTAGCTGGATACATACATACTGTTTGGTTCATAGCTTTATAGTTTTTCTTACACCAATAAAATATCTTTAGTACGTAGATTGTATATTTTTCTCTTTGGTATGTATTACTGAAGCCTATGAATCAGTAGTTCTAAGCTTGTTTTTAGATCAAGAACACATCGAGACTCTGATGAAAGTCATGCAATTCTTCTCTAGGAATACACATATATTTTCATAGAAAACTTTTTGTAGACCCTATTCCAGAAGCCCCTTTATAGGTTCCAAGTTAGGAAGCTACTCTCAGTCATGGTTTTCACTGTTAGTTTTTGGAGAGCCTGGGAAAAACTAGTCAGTGTTGCCCAGCTCCATCCATGGCATTCCCCGTTCCTCCCTTGGTGCTGTCTACAGCACACAGTGTGGAGGCAGGAGGTTCCTGAAAGTTGCATTTCTCTCTGGAATAAAAATAGAAAATAATTTACTTATTTATCCATCTATTAAACATTTGGTAGATATTTATATAAAAAAGCTCTATGACATATAAGGTAATTAAACCACAAGAAGAAGCTCAGAACTGTTATTCACACTATCATTTTATTTAAGACCACACATTCCAAATAATAAAAAGGTAAAATTATATCAGTTACATTAATTTGTGCTGAATAGCATGTTGTATGCAGAATATAATGTAAATTGTAAAATGCCCTTCAAATGTTCAATGAAAATCATAGTGGGCAAAAATATCCAGATTTTGGTATAAGAAATAAGATATATATAACCTCACAGAGACCCCAAAATAAACCTGATCTAAGGCAGAAAAAAATTGATTATGGAATTGTTAACCACAAGACTTAATAGATACTTTCTTAATGACAGCCTAAATTGATATTTAGAGGACATCTCGTTCAAATATAAAGTTTAAGGAAGCCAATTATAAAAATATAGTTGAAAAATACAGTTTAGCTGCAGAAAGAGGTAGGTCCATGCTGTCACATGAAAGTTTTAAAAAAAAAAATCATCCAGGGAAAAATAGGTCAAAACTCCCAGAAACTTTCACACATAGCAAAATGTGTTATAGTAGATTTTCTAAGATTAGTGATAAAAACCTAACCTTGAGAGCCACCAGGAAATGCAAAGAAAGAACATTCAAATTAATTATAGGAAATATCCATTTTCTATATGTATAAGTTTTCTAGGGCTGCCATAATAGATTACCGCAAATTTTTTGGTATTAAACAATCAAAATTGATTCTTTCCTGGTTCTGGAAACTAGAAGTTCAAATCAAGATGCCAGCGGCACCACTCCATCTTCAGGTGGCCCTTTGTGTCTCTGTTTCTTCTTTTCTGTCTCTTTATAAAAGGCCTACACTAATCTGAGATGATTTAATCTTGAGGTTTTACCTTAATTTTGTCTGCAAAGATTTTTATTCCAAATAAGGTGTGAACATTCTGAGCTTACAAGTAGACATAACTTTTGGGGACCACTGTTCAAACCACAAAAATATTTTTATATTGATCGACCTCAGGAAAGAGAGGACAAATATTTTATTTTAAAACTTAGAAATCATTCCTATAAATTGGCCTTTTTGAGGAGTATGTGGAAATGAAATCACACATGTTTCTATCTTGTAAAAGTTTGAAAATCTTGTCATATAATAAGTCATGCATAAAGGCAAGGCATATCTAGATAGATCCTGGCATTAGTAAAATATGTGCTTATGATTACTGAAATAGAACTTTCTGGTTGGATTCTACTACTGTAATTAAAGAGATTATCTAAGCCCGTTTATGTCATTAAAAAGTCATATAAAAATAGTGACTGAATCTTGAAAGCAAGTTTTAAGGTTTGCTTTACTATAAAATGTGAATCCTCTTTTTGTTTAGGTGAGCTAAATTGCGTGATCAAGATGATGTTTTATTGCAATGACAAATAAACTAGTTGAAAAATGGGAACTTACTGAGTCATGCATGTAGCTAAGAATTCCAAGATGGTGGGATTGTTTAAAAACACTGTGGAGTCAAAGGATAATATCTTTTCTTGCTCTATCTCTCCAGCCTTCAACACTCGGTTCTGTTTCCATTGGTTTGTTGGCTTCCTACAATAGACAGGCTTTTTCCATGTGGTAGGAGAAATGATGGCATAGCCACTGGCATCTTCAGGATTATGTCATTCTAGTTTAGTGACTCTCAACTGAGGAAAGAGATGGCATCCACTTATACAATTTTATAGATTTTTGATTGTTCTGGATTAGCACTTGCTGATTTTTGGACCAATTATATAATCAAGGAGTGGTTGCGGTTGTTTTCTTCAGTCTAGGCTGCTATAACAAATTAACATAGACTGGGTGGCTTGTAAATAGCAGAAACTTATTTCTCACAGTTCTGGAGGCTGAAAGTCCAAGATCGAGGTGCTAGTATGGTCAAGTTCTGGTGAGGACCCTCTTTCGGGTTATAGATTGCTGGCTTCTTGTATTTTTATGTGCCTGACAGCAGAGAACACGAGCAAGCTCTGATCACTCTTACAAGTGCACTAATCTCATTCATGAGGGCTCCATCTTCATGACCTCATCTAATTCTAATTACCTTCCAAAGGCCCCACCTCCTAATAGCATCACATAGAAAGATACGGTTTCAACATATAAATTTCAGGTGGACACACATTTGGTCTATAACAGAAGTGTAATGGGATGTCATGGCTGGTAGTCTACAGTGACAGAATAGAGTAAAGCTAGGTCAGCTATGTTGAGATCTAACACATGAAAGTAGATTCTCAAAGTATCAATAATGAACTTTCCAAATGCATGTCTAAACAACTTTGCTGTGACTCCTCTAGCTTAGATGTGACTTTTAAACGACTTCTTTCTAACACATTTAAAAACATCGCTGTTAAGAGTGGATTAACTGTGACATTTAGAAATGTCAGAGGTAATTTTGGCTGTGGCAATATGGGGCAATGCATCTTACTTATACAAAATACTATTTGTTGTGGGCCTGGGTGCTCATGATATTCTTTACCAGACCTCTTGTCAGCAGATAGGTTTTAGCACTGAAGCAATCTGCTCCTTACAAAGCAATTATCATTAGAAAATGTTACTGCATAAATTGTTGGATAAAAGAAGAAAAGGAATCTAATTAGTGGCTGATTTTAGGAGAGGAGAGCACATCTTTAGGAGAGCAGAGTGCCAGGAATCAAGAACTCATACCCTGTTTTTTATTTCTGTTGAAGTAACATTATTAGAGGGACTGATTTGAACCATGGAGTAGTTGATAGAATTTCCCAAAATTCCAAAGATACTCAAGAAGAAGAGAAACATAACAATTGTTTAAAAATAGTTAATAGTTGATATGTTTTATTTTATGCAATTGATGCATTCCAGAATACAGATATATAATAACTAGTAACTATATTTATTGACTTCTTCTAGGGACTAGATCCTATGCCAAGTACTTTACCAATCTAGTATTAAATCTACATAACAGTCCTAATATATACACATATAAATGTATATATTAATCATTCTCATTGTATAAACATGGAACTCAAGCAAATTTTCTGTTTCCCAAGGTCACCCTGCTAAAGTGTAAATGAGATTCATACCAAGATCTACCTAACTCGGTTCATCATATCTATTTCTCTGACAGACATCATTTCCCACCTCACTGAACACCTCCTTAACTTTCAAGATTCAGCTTCATCTTTGCTCTCTGTGTTCTTATCCCTACATTAATTTCTTCTATATCTTCTATATCTTCTATATTAATACTTTCTTATAATAATGATATTTTTATTATAGGACTATCTTTTATATTTATCCTTGAGTGTCTTTTGAAAGTAAGTGTCTTTTATTCTCCATTGTATATCTAGGGTTTATTAAATTTTCCATCTCATAGCAAGCACTTAAAAAAATTGTTAAATTAATAGGGTGAAGCAAAGATGGACAGACCCAGCTGTAGCTGCCTGGATGATATGCAGTTGGTAGAAAGACCATGATATTCCAAGGATACACTAATGTAATTCAAATATGATGGCTCCACTGGATAACCTCTGATTTTGCGTTGTACAATCTTAAAACAGTACTGAGCACTTTCTCATATTATGTATACACATACAAGCATCCACATGAATCCACATTTACCTCCCCGCACATACCTGTTTGTCTCTTGCAAATATCTGGGGAGGACAGATGATCTGACTGTGTGAAATAGAAGATATGAATGGGAATTACAGATTTCTAACTGCTCTTCTACAGGTAGTTAGGTTCTGTTTTTTCACTCTGCTAATAAAATAGTTGTCTTGCATGTCTATACTTCCCAGCTTTCAAAATGTGGGTGACATATTTTTTCTGATATCTTGTCCTCTTCCATTCTCTTTGGCCTTATAGATTTTAATTTAAAAAAAAAATTCCTTCATGAACATTTTAGTTTGTTTAGAGAACAAGCAGAAAAATGTGTATTAGTTCAATTATGCTTAAATAAACATTTTCTACTTCAATATCTTACCTAATTTTCAATTCGACAAATACAACTTCCCCCTAATATTTAGGTAGTTTTAAAATATGTGTTGCTTTCAATAAACTATTTCTGATTCACAGAGATGAGAATATCATGTGTGGTATGGAGAAGTCAATTTGCAAGAACTGATTATTAAATTGTTAATTTTTTATGAATTTTGTTAACCAGTCATATGCACAGCTATTACTAAAATCATATTAAGATTACATTGTTTAGCCATATTATAAAAAATAATATTAAAAACAAAAATAATAAAACTCAAATTTTATCACTTCCTTGTTATTTTACTACATTTATTATTATCATTTTATTATTGCCTGTGGTTTTGGAGTTATTTACTTTCATTTTATCTTTAAGGTAGAAATACCACATAGTGGTGGACTACTGTGTATTGGCACAGTGACATCACATTGATAGTTTGAATGGGTCATGATGGGAGTATTTATGCCTCAGGAATCTACAAATGCTAAAAATAAAGGTATTTTTTTCCTCTAGAAACCTGATCTTTAAATATTTAGCAACATGCCACTGTTACTATCTGCCAAGGTCAAGAGGTCAAAGTACTCCTCACCCGTTACCTTTTGTTTAGCGCCTTCCCATAGCCTTGAGGCTTTGTTTCAGTTTCCTTCCTTTCCTCCTTCCTTCATTTCTCTTCCCTCTTTCCTCAGTCCTATCGTTCTTCTGTCTTGCCCTTACTCGTTTACTTCCCTTTTTTCTTTGGAAATGAAACTCTGTATAGTGGAGTTAACTATTCACTGGCTGATGTATGACTAGAAATGGCTAGATTGCCTGGAGCCAGGATATCACCAGGTCTTCCTCCACCTCTGCTACCTGCTGCTTAGAACCAGGATTCCCTCTGCGCCCTCCATCTTGGGTACCTTGATTTTATTCTTCAAGGTCACCTCATGTATTTATGTCAGGTTTCAAATCCGCCTTCTGAATTGTCCTCCGTCCTCATTGGTTTATGTCGTTTGGACCTGAGCCTTCTCCCATTAAGACCCAGAAAAATAAACAAGCATCTCATACATTTTTCAACAAATCCTTCTTCAATTACAGAATAGGATGGAAATAATGCTATATGTCTTTTAAACATCTTCTTCCACCAAGTTGTACATAATTAATTAATACTTTTCATTTTATAAAATAAAACGTTGTCTTGGGTGATCTACCCAAAAGCCTGATCTGTTATTGATATAATTAATAATGATTTCATTTTATCTGGGTAAAAGAATTTTTCTTGGAAAAGGCACACTGCTACAGGTGGATTGCACTTTAGTTTTTCAATTAACATGAAGAATAATTAGAGGTAATAAGTGAAACAAGGCAGAAATGTTCAGGATATATGTGTATGTGTGTGCATTCTATATGAAATGACTATTGAAAAACCTTTTCTTGAAGAGACCTATTACTTTCCTTTTCTCAAGTATTAATTATGCATTAGAGTTGACAGGACCATAATTTAAAAGTATTTTCTTTCTCTTTAAAATGCAAAGCCATTCAGTAAAATATACAGACTTTTAATAATTCACAAGCTAAACAATAAGGGTATCATTGAGATTAATAGAAGAAACATAAACCCTGAGAGTTGAAAGAGACCTTGGTCATTAACTAGATGTAGTAGACATTTTTGGTTATTTCCCACCAGATTTTTTCCCACTTTCCCCTTCCAAACAGACATTGAATTTCACAGGCTAAGAGGATTTGTTGTAAATAACACCATCTGCAATTTATTGGGCCCTAAATTGCCTAAACTAATCACCTTAACCTTGTCTTCCTTGCTCAGTGCTTGACTTGTTCACTAAGTTGATGATTGGGAGAAGATAAACTAGCTTATCCTCTGAAGGTTGAATTATACAGATGTAATCCCTGGAATTCCCCAAACCATTTTCTACTATGATAGGGACCAATCTGAGATAAAGTTGACAGAGAAAAAGGCAGTGCAAAGACAAGAGGAGCCAAGTCTCTGATCAAATTGTTCCTAAGGGCTGCCCCACATTTGGAATTTTCAGTCATGAGAGTCAATGCATTTCTAAATTTTAAATTTTAATCCATTTGATTTCAGTTTCATGTTACCTACAGGTGAAAAAAATCCCAAATAATACTGTCTTCTAATTCTCTTTCTCTAAATGAAGAACTTTTGATTCAGAACAATTTAATATCAATTGCTAAAGGCTCTGATCCATGACTTTAATATTCTTTTGTTGCACTCTTACTATGTGCTAGGTTCTGTATCTTTTTCTGTTTCTATAAAATACATAAGACATACTCCTGCTCTTGAGGAAGTTAGGTTCCACTGGTAGAATATACGTTCATTAATTATGTCATAAGGTGAAAAGTGCTTATACTAGAGGCACAGTGTGATGTAGATTCATCAAGCAAGACAGCAACAGCTGTGCTTGGGGCGGTTGGTAAGTAGGAATGTCTCAAATGAAGAAGAAAGGGTTGGACATTTCAGGAAAAGAGGACTTGCTTACCAGATTAAAAAGCTATAAAACTGAATAGTATATCTGAGGATACCTTAATATATGACCTGAGTATACATTGAATGTGTGGTAGAGAAAGGAATAGGGAATGAGTTGGACATATTACATGCAAAATGTTATTGATTTAAAAAATGCAGGAGATTTCTTTTTAGCAAACCTCAAACTGTGTTTTCTCTTAAGTATTCCATCTAGGTGTTTATATAGATCAAAATAAGTCTACTCTAAGGGAGCTAGCTGTTCTCTATGCAGATGAAGAATCAGTGTTATATTCTCTCTTTTTAGCAGCAAATTGATGATAAATTTAAAGAAAAATAATAAAAATTGTTTTCTCTTTTAGCTTAGCATTTTGAGATACTGCAAATAAACTAATGGTACCAGAGATTAGTGCTATAATAAAACAAGCAAAGAATGAGAAATTGTGGGTTCACTCTCTAGGTCTCTTTTAGTTTAACATTCAAAAAGGCATTTTTGGGGGTTAGCACATCTGCTTTCCATGCATAAGGTCCTGGGTTTGTGCCCCAGGTGGAGCCACGGACCATATACAGGGTGCACCAGGCCCCCTGGGCGTCTCCTCCACTCTTCCGCCAGCACGCCACAAGCCATAAGTGCATGAGATGAGACGCCCCACCCTCAGAGATCCAGCACTCAAAGGAAGATGGCAACATCTGTAGGTCAGGGGTGGAAGTGGCAGGGAGGAATTAATTATATATTTTAGAAAAGGCATTTATTGTCTCTGGATATCATCTCCTGCTTCTATAGAAATGAGATAGTTGTCATCTATTTTCTGAGATTCCATGTCCATTTCTAAAAATGTGTCGTATTTTATGTTTTAATTGCATGCTTAAAAAAAAACCCAAATGTGATTCCTTTTGGTTTTTTGAATTACTTTTGTACTTGTTTGATTATGAATTATTTTGTCAGTGTTCAGGGGGAGATGTATAGAGTAAAGAAAGATGGCTTAAGCATTAGTAGATCCTTAATCTATTGTTCTAATTGATATAATCCCTTTATGTTTTCTTGTGATAGACTGATGCTATGAACTCTACCAAAATAGTGTATACACTTTGACATATTGTAGGGATTGATTTAAGCTGAGTGCTCATTGGGCTCTATCTAGTTTCTTTTGAATTGTAGTCAATGACCATGGAACAGAATAAAACTAACCTACTGCTTTGCTCAGAATTGTCGTAGTTCTTTTTGGGTAGGTATAAACTCCACATCCATTCTTCACTTCTTCTCTATTAATGGATCTATAATTTTATTTGGAGTTGCAATGAATTCAATTAAAAGTCAATATTTCCCAGTTTGTTTGCAGCTAGATGTGGCTGTATGGTTAAGTTTCAGCTAATGAAATATAAGTGGAATTATATGGGATTTCTCAGAAGTCTTAAAACAGGAAGCTGTATACTTTTCTTTACTCTCACCCTCCTGCCTGGTACCTGTAATGTGGCTGGAACTTGAGTCACCATTTTAAATAAAGAGTAACAAGCTAAGAATATTAAAGGAGCAATACAAGAAATCTGGATCCCTGTATTACTTATCTAAAGATTGAATTTTTCTGAAATAGAAAAAAAAAACTATCTTGTTTAAACCGTTTTGGGTTTTCTGCCAAATGTACTTGAGTCTAAAGCTTAATTAGTACTATGGGAGATTCAACACCAAATTCTATCAGTTTTTTTTTCATATCTCTAAAGTCTGTTCTTGTCGTTCTCCTCTTTATCTTAATTTTCCTCACCACCACCACTACCATCACCACCTTTGACATGATTCCTTTACTAATCACCTAGATTATTGCAATGGTTTCTTAACTAGTCTACAAAATCCAGTCTAGATTTCCTCAATCTGTTTTCCACGCTGTGGCCTAATTCGTCAATGTTTTCAGAATAGAAATTGGGTCAGATTATTACTCACTCTTCTTTTAGAATAAAATTCTTCATGAGTACTATGATCTGAATGTTTGTCTCTCTAAAAAATATGTTGAAATCCTAACCCCCAAGACAATGGTATTAGGAGATGGGGGTTTTGAGGGTGGAGCATCTGAGTCTGTTTTAGTTTAACATTCAAAAGCAGTAAATTAATAAGAATGGATAAGAATGAGGGTGGAGCCCTGATGATTGGGATTAGTGCCCTTATAATAGAGACACCAGAGAGCCAGCAGCTCCCTTCTACCATGTGAGGTTACAGTGAGAAGATAGCTGTCTAGGAAGTAAGCTCTCCTTGGACACGACTCTGCTAGTGCCATGATCTTGGACGTCTCAGCCTCCAGAACTGAGATATACATTTTTGTTGTTTACATGCCTCCTAGTTTATGGTATTTTTTGTTATGGCAGCATGAATGGACTAAAACAAGAGGTTTTTCAAAGGCAATGAGGATAGAGACCAAAAAATTTTTAATGTAGTTTGCATTAGTTTTCTAGTACTGCCATGAGAAAACACTACAGACTGGGTGGCTTAAACAACAGAAACCTATTTTCTTATAATTCTGGAGGCCAGAAGTCCAAGACCAAGGTGTCAGCAGACTTAGTTTCTTCTAAGGTTTCTCGTCTTGCCTTGTAGAAAGCTTTCTCCTCCCTGTGACTTTACATGGTATTCCTTCTGTGCATGTTTGTCTCTAATCTCTTCTTATTAAAGTCACTAGTCATATTGGAGTAGGGCCCATCCCAATTACCTCAATTACCTCATTAAAGGCCCTAATTCCAAATGTGGTCACATTTCTGAGGTACTGAAGGTTAGAACTTCAACATATGAATTTTGGGGAAGCGCACTTCTGCCATTAACAATGTCCTGTAATGTTTGGCCTTGGTCCTGTGTGCTTGTAAGCCTTTGAAGTCCCCATGCAGAGAATACCAGGAAAACTTATTTATCGTACAAACTTTTTGGTCAAGAGAGAACAACACCATGAGAGAGCCTCAGTGGTGTCTCAAAGGGAAAAGTTCAAAAAGAGTACTTATAGGGTGGTCTGGCCGAGATTGGTTAATGACTTGTAAACCAGGCAAGTTGCTGAGACAACCAGTGTATCTTTTGTACGACAGGGGTCTGTTATGATTTGGTATTGAAAGTTAAAGTATCTGAGATTTTTTTTTCTTATGTTATATATCACAGTTCAGTATAGTTTAACTATCTTGAGACTCGTAGTAAAGTTTTACTATCTGTGATTTCTGTGTTTTTCTGTTTTATTTCATTGCCCTTCTCCACTTCTGGTCATTCTTTAGCCTAAACTGAAGAAAAAGTCTTTTCCTTCTAGATATGTAATTAATCCAGATCTATACTGCTATTCAATGGGCTGTGAGTCATTTTGATATTTTCTAGTGTTAGAGTTTCTAGCTCTTTTTGTTATAATCATTTGCCATGAGAGGGGTGACACTCACTTATAGCAACACAAACACTAGGACAAAGATTCCTATGAGAGTTTGCAAAGCACTATGAAGTCACTATTATAGACTTATCCATACAGGTCATAAAATCATGGCCCATAATTTATTTGGATCTTCCTTATATAAACAAGTAGCTTTTCTCTTTAATTTCTATGTTGATTTTTCAACTTTGTCTGTGTCTGAAGATTCAGTCCCAAGTCTGCTATTTGTCAAGGATAAGGGTCTTTGGAGTAGAACAACTGAAGAATGGAGGTCATTACTGGCAATTTAGAATTTTGACATAGCAGAGAAGGAAGAAAGCGGCAAAGGGGATAGGTCTAGCTCTATCATTCACACGGCTGTAAGCTGGGCGTGTCACTGGGCTTCTCTTACGGAGTAATATTATCTTCTTCCTAAAAATGAAATTTGCAAGCATCTGCAAAAAGATTTGTAAAAATCCACTTCATATTGAAAGACACTATTACTAGTATAATTTAACATGATGCTGAGTGGGATTGTCTCTGTTCTTAAATTTTAGCTAATGTCCAAGGTGAGGATAAGAGACAACAAGCATCCCACATTCTGATAACAGCTTCCCTCAAGGCTAAAACTGGGGACCGGGTATCATCTCCTTGGGGTTTATCATGGAGGAGGCCTAACTAGAGCCCTTCACCCTGCACCTCTCCCCCATTTACTGCCAACACATCTCAGGGAAAGTCTGTGTAAGGGAAAGGGACGATGCCAGAATACACACTTCAGAAGGGTGTACAGAGCTTATGGAGCAAGCTTATTTCCATTTTGGAAGCAAAGAACTTGGGCTGAAGGCCCAAGGAAAATCCACTGAGTGTGATTGGGGATGCCTGCAAGAAACAGAATCTGATAGATCATCTGACTGTATTTCATTGGCTTAAGAAGTGGCCTGGTTGATCTATCTTTGTATCTATTTGGGAGAAAAGAGTATTGGGAAGAGAAGGGAAGGGGCAGAGCTGGAGTAGCAAAGATGTGTGAGTTCCTTGTAAATCTGATGGATAGTGCAGATGATAGACAAGTTCAAGCTCTCTTACCGGCAGTGCACAAAAGAGGACAGACTACCAGACTACAGAAGGATAGCTGGGTGCAGGACTGAGAGGTGACTGAGGAAGGTGACCCAGAAACAGATCTTATTTCAGGGAATTCTGCAATGGGGACTCTCTGCAGTTTTGTAGTCTTCACATGCAGCCCATGTGAGAGACATAATGTGGACACTTGTCATCTAGGAAGTGGAAACAACAGCCATCAGTGTCAGTCCACAACATCAATGACCTACAGTCAGAGTCCTATGATCTCTTCCAGGCAAGTACAGGACATTTGAAATTTCCCAGGATTCTTCTAACCACCCCAATAATAAATACATTTGAATCTCAAAAGGAAGAGGAGGGTGAGGAGTGGCAAGACTAGAGCACACCCTTCTTTCCATATAGCTCATGTGGCCGCAAGACTCAGGAGGAAAGGGAAAGCATGGAACTGGATATGATTCTGGAGTTTTAAAACAGACAGGACAAAGTCTGGATAACTAAGAGTACCTGGAGAAGTATGAAATACTTAAAATGTAGTTAACATAAAGGAAAGAAGGATTTGTCAAGGGAATTTTAATCAAAAATTGGAAAAAATTATTTATTTTTATACCTTCAGGAGTTGAGAATCAATATACTAGTTGCACGAACCCCTCTTGCTTTGGTTTGTGGGAATCAGCTCATCTTTCCTTATCTTAACACATTGTTGGACATGCTTGACACTCTGCCCAGCATCTTGCAGACCTGTCTCACAGCCAACATTGACCAGCGAGTGATGTGCCTTTTTTGCACTTCATGGTCCCAAGTTGTGGTAGAATTTCTGGCTGTACAACTTATGATTGAGTTTAGGAATGATGTTCTTGCTCTATTCTACCTTATTTTCAGAAACCCACCTCAGCAACACCTCTCCCAGAAGAGTAATGAGAAAAACTGGCAGACGTGTTTTATCTAACAATTATGATTGATCTTTACAGTCTATGTTTCATGCTGAGCTTTGTCTTGCAACTGCTATAAATCCACGAGCAACTCATTTCTTCTCAGTCATACATAAACTATGTTTTGTGCTAAGAGAAAGATTTCATGATATTGTCTCTAACTCCTAGAAAACATAATTTATCTAGCTGGAGCCTGGCACTTATTTTAGGGAGCTAATGCTCTCTTGCCTTTTCTTCCCTTTGGGCTTTGAATTTTGAATGCGAGCAGGTTTTATACCTTTAGTTTTGTAATCTTTCTTATTGACAGAGAAAAAAGAATAAAAGTGAGATGATTTGCTTTTCTACTACCACCCATTAGTAGGATATTATTTGCCCTCAAAGCAGATCTATTCTTTCCTTATTCTTTTCCTGTTTCTAAGCATGTTAAAAAGCTTTGTTTTTATGGCCTTTAGCTTTCTTCCCAATCAGCTCATTATAGTTTAGTCTTTCTGTGACAATTTTTATAGACTGATATCACACTTTAATATTTATCTTTTGATGTGCACTCTGTTTGCTTTTATGCTTTGGTATAAAGACTTTAAAAATCCAAAGATGTTGGAATTCTCATATGAATACATTGTTTTTGCTCTTCTCAAATGCCTAATTAGCCATTTTACAGTCAGGATTTCTTGGTTAGCTGTCCAACCTCCTTAAGCTGTATTATCTTTCACAGCCTCAGCCCCTGACCACATCTGCCTGCCTATCTATCAAGGTCCTTAAGATGCCACTATTACTTTCTGAAAAATTAAGATTGCTTATTGAAACAAGCTGATTTAAAGTATTGGTTTTAACAAACAAGCATGTGTAATGCAGTTTTGCAAAACAGTCAAACTCACTAGATTTGTAAAAATGTGTCACTGCCTCCTGTTCCTGAGTCTTCTGGTCTCCATCTCATATTCTACACTCCTTTTGGAGAAGAAGACTCTCATACACATCTCTTTGGATAGCATGGCTGATACAAGCAAATCCATGCAGGAGACAGAAAATTGTCAAAATTTGGGACAGAGAATGAACTATAGAAATTTAAGCAGGAAAATTATATTACAAAGATTATTTCGGAATGAGTTTATATCAGCAGTTTGGAACATGGTCAGTTGTGAATGGGAATTGGGAATGCAATGAAGGCACAGAGAAAGTGGCCCCTTGGGGAAGCCATGATGGCCCAGCTATGTGAGGCGATGGACCCTCTGATAGAGGAAATGGCTGAAGAGAAAGAGAGGCCAGTCTGAGGCAGCAATAGAACAGCAAGGAGAGTGCAGCTGAATGTCAGCGACACAGAGGAAAGAAAAGCAAATGTAATACTAAAGTCTGAAGAAAGACAGGTCCAAGAGGTGAGGAAAATTGCAAGTGCATATTTATTTAAAGAGGAGGAAGAGATACATAGAAATATTTAGTTTCACAGGTAATAAGATATATTTTTAATGTATCTGTTAGTATATATTTCACTCCAAGTCAGTAATTTTTGTTCCAATCCTTCCTTTTTTATTCATTCTGTTTCTGATATTCAGGAACACCATACTTTGGAATACTTCATCTATTGCATAGAGAAAAATTTACATTATCATTTTTTTATGATGCAAAGTGCTTTCTAATCCTAAATAAATGGTTTATGTTAGACTCAGTGACAGAAGACGTTAGATGACATAAAAGAAACAAAACAGGCCAAGAGAAAATTAAATAAATTAAGCAAAAGCAAAATGATCTATCCTTAAAAATTCTACCTCTTAGAAGAAGATCAAAGAGGACTGAAGATTATAATAAACTGCTGCTACGGCAATTCTAATTTCTAGGCAAATGTAAATTTTGAATTACAAACTTTTCCATGAAATACTCTACATGTGAATGAATGCTGGGGAGACATTAATAAAGTTATAATTTTAATTAAATGTGAAGGATTAAAACAAAATTTGCTTATAATCCAGACAATTTAATATCACTAATTTTACAAATATCAACAGGGATCATAGATATTAATAAATATAAAAGAACACAAAATTTTCAATTTCTATCAGAACTTGTATTATAGTTACATCTTTCAATAATAATAGAGTATAATAATATAATCAAAGACAGCAAACACAAACAAAAAACCATGTTATACTTTTAGTTATATATGTTATACTTTCATTTATTAAAAACTATGTGTAGAAGTCCTTTATACCTTTTCATTAGCCAGTCCTATATCAAGTGATTAAAAACCCTTCCGGAACAAAGAGAATTAGAAAGAATGTCTCTGCCTCTCCAGACAGTTGTTCGAATGCTATTCCACTGATTCTAATTTCATAATTTCCTGGTGTGCTTATTAAATAAGCATATTACTGGGTGCCACCACAGATCCACTGAATCAGAATTTGGAGGTTAAGACTAGGTACCTGCATCTTTAATAAGTGTTTTTGACAATTCTTATGCTTCCTTGTGTTTGAGAACCTTTGTTCCAGAACTCTATAATATCTAACATGAGCAATGATGAACTTATATGAATAGGCCATAAAAGAGTGACTAAAATCATTTTACAGGCAATACATCTTTTTTATTACATTTATAGCTTAGGCCAGGAATGAACCCATAGTATAAGCTTAATATTTGTGAGTAATTAATTAGATGGTTTATGTATTAGAATACTAAACCACCATGGTGACCTAAGTATTTGCAATTTTTAAAGCAATATCTTTAATTATATTTGATTATAAAGAAAAGAACCACTCATGACTTTTTATTTTTGCTATGTGCCATAAACAAGTTTGGTTTTCATGGTTTTAAGATGATGAGAAATGAATCATTGAAATGTCTTGTGGGAGAAGGAATACATATAGGTCTAAAATATGCCTAAGATTGACTTTTTAAAAAGTGAAGAAAATTCATAATTTACCTCAAATCCCTTCTATGCTCACTGACATCATCTTTAATCTCATAACTGCTCTAACCTCTGGAAAAGGGAGGGCAGAAGTTGTAATAAATAATCCATTAATCATTTGAAACTCCTAAAATCCAACTATGAATGATTCTACTCTGATAAAATGAAATAAAAATTGATTCAATTTGTTAAAGCCTTATGTCTGTTAGAAATACATTCAATAGAAAACAGAAACTTAATCAAATAGCATTTGTTTTTCTCACCTAACAAATTTTAGGTAGGTGAGGGCTGGTGTTGAGTCAATTTCTCTGCAGTGTTTTCTGGACTTCAGATCTTCTCTAAATGTCTGTTCCACCATCTCGGCAACCTTTTCATTTTTTTTTTAAATTAATTAATTTATTTTCAATTCTTTAATGTCACCGCATATTTGACCCCTTTTACCCCATTTACCTCCCTCTTCCTCCCTAATCTTTTATGACTATACACTTAAGTAGCTGCTGCAATTACTGGCTTATGCCAATCCTCAAGGCAGAAAGAAAGGAGGAAAGGGTGTTGTTATTGCTTTTATCATTTTTTTTTTTTAATGTCAGCAAACAAAATCTTTCCCAGAAACTCTTGACTAGATTTCCCTCTTTGACTCATGGGTTTTTGTTGAGAACTCTGTTCTATGGCAATCTATTACTGTGATTCTGGGAAAATGAGTATCTAGCTTTTGAATTCTTTAGTAGGCAGGAATGGAAAAGATACTTGGGAAATGACTTGAGTTGGCCAAAGAACAGTGTCTGTCAGTGTCTTTTCATTTCCAGTGTCCCTAGGCTGGACACTTTAAGAACAAGATTACTGGAAGATTAACTATTAAAGAGACAGCTTGGCTACCAGGTAGGTTTTGCTGAAGTTCTTTCAGAATCTTTCTTCTGTATTACTCACTGTTCATTCTGGCCCTGTACATGGTGTTTCCTGGTCTATTTTTTATTCTTTTATCCTTTCTGACATCCTGACCCTGGAAAGCAATGTGATTTAGTGGTGGGGAGTGCAGGCTCTGGAGAAAGATGGCCTGGGTTTGAATCCCTACTGGGCTATTTACTAACTGTACAATCTTGAGCTAGGTATTTAACTAACTTCATATCTTCATTTGTCAAGTGTAAATAATTGTGGTATATCTCATAAATTGTTGTAAAAATTAAATGACACAATCCCATTAAAGGATTTGCTTAGTTTATGCTAAGCATATGTTAAGTATTTGATAAATGTTACTTGTTACTATTAATTTGGTATTGTTTTGACTGTCTCTAGATCTTACCAAGTATGTAATCACAATCCTTGACATGTAGAAGTTCAGCTAAGAATTTCCTTCTAGTTCCCTTCTTTGTTCAGAAATGACACATTTTTATGGAATGGTTATGTGATTTGTGGAAGTGGGGTGCAGCTAGAATTTTTTCAGGGAAATGTTCTAGATCCTAAGATTTCTGCCTCTTTGAAAAAAATTACTTAAGTAAACCATATTTGTAAAAACAAATCTCCCCCACCCCCCAGTGCCCAAATTTGTGAAAACCAGTTTCCAAAATCTTTATGTTATCTTTAATTAAAATGTCTGCTTCAGCAGAAAATGATGAAATGTCTGAGTATCATCAAGAGGCAGGAGGTTAAACTAGTAAAGAAAGGGAAGTACACACCTCCACCTCACCACTTGGGCAAGGAGTGTCCTGGGCCCTGGGTGGCAAAACTGCTCATGGCTAGAGGCTCATTTTCATGTTCTCTCTTCTCCACTCGAAAGTTAATCAACTTACCGAAATGTCTTCATGTAAGTGTTTAAAAATAAAGGATTGCTTCATCCAAATAAATAAATAAGTAATAAACAAATAAAAAAATTTTTAATACCTGATATTTTTCCTGACATATAACATAAAGAGACATTGGAAGTGAGAGGAAGTTGTGGCAGACACTGTTCTTTGGCCAACTCAGAAATCCTTTCCCAACCGTCCTTTCCATTGCTGTCTACTATGGAATCCAAAAGCTAGGTATGCATTTTACTACACTCATATTATTACCTAACGTATAACATACACACTCTCCATTATCTTTAGAACTTTCCCAGTTGTTTATTTTGGGGGAGTAGATATTGATGGAAGATAAAATTTTAATGAATAAAATAAATGGTTTAGAGAGAAGAATAATCTGGCTGAGGAATAGCTCATCGGATCCTTGAAGGTGGGTGTGCCTCAGGGGAGGAGTATGCCAGTGAGAAATGTGGAAACAATTTTGAGACAAACTTTTAACTTCTTTACAATTTTATTTCTGTTCAGCCCTGGTTTCATCTTTTGATTAAGACATATTCACTTTATAATTTACAAAATACTCTTTCTTGCCTTTGGTATTTAACTAATTGAAGTTAATCTCTTTGAAGGAGATCTCAGTTGGATTAATATAAAATTGAAAAAATCATTAAGAGAAAATTAATAAAAGAAAACCTTGAAGGTGAGTAATGCAGATATTACAGTCTTAGTCCTGCAATATGACCCAATAGACTGAATAAACTCTGGCAGAGTAGGGAGTAGGAGCCAAATGTTCAGCTTTCCTCATTATAAAACAGAATTATGCAACAGTATAGACTTCGCAAAGCTAGTGTTTTAAGAAGGAATTTGTTTATATACCTTATTATCATACCAGAAATCCAGCCTAGAAGACTTAACTTATAGATGTCTCGTGAAATGTGGAAGAAATATTCTTATTTGTCATAAAAGCTTAGCCAGAGGTTGGAGTCTGAAAAAGGGAGAGGGGAACAACTCCAGGAGAAAGTAAAGCAATAGGGCTTTTGAATCCTGAATGTTTGATTTCCAAGGAGATGATGCAAGGCACAGGGACCTTATATAAGTTAAAAGGGCAAGAACAGGGCCTTTTACCTGCTTCTCCATTTGTAGAGTGACAATACAATTTATCATCAAGAATAAATTTTTCAGAGTAAAAAAAGCCATACTGAGGCAATTGTCAAAAAACAGGATTTTCTGGACAATTGTTATATATGGTTAACCTACTCTATACTAAGAGGGTATGCATAACCAACTCACTTTGGAGAATATGGTGAGCTTGATAGAGTGAGTGCCCAGATTAGGCCCTCCTAATTGTCGTGTGCCTTGATAGTGTGTTATCAAGAAGCTTCTGATGGGGTTAGGTGACTTCATAGCAGAGGCAAGTTGAAAACTCTAGGCTGGGAGACTGGATGAAGTTCGTGGTAATCACCAAGAGTCAGTAGCCTATGAGTCAGTAGCCTATGAAGACAGCATAAATCAAAGAGTTTATTCCAAGGTTTTCAGGAGTAGACTGGATTATCAGAGGCCACTAGACCATAGTGACTTGAAGAAAAAGGACATTGCTCCAGGAAACAGTATCTGCATGAAATGAGGGGTGTCCTTGCTTGCTGGATGAGTAGGCTATATTTCTCCCCTTCCATCTCTGGAGATCAGTTTATGGAGAGAAATATGGAATGGGTGGCTATTGGAAAATTAAATATTTTTATAAATAAAATATTGAGAAAGATTTCATGGCCTTTTAAATTATGTGGTAGGAGTAAATTTAAACTAGATACAAATTTAGTGAAGTTTTGGTTTTGTAGACAGATTAGTTAGAAACAAAATAATGGAGCTACATCTCTGCAACTCTGAGTTGCACTATGAATTGTGTGACCTTCTTTGTGCATTTAAACAACTATATGTTTACTGATAGAACCCAGAGATGTCACCTCTCTGTATTTCTTCCAAAAAGTCTTGGTAACATTATTATTTTATTCACGGTATCCTTGAATTTTGTTATTTCCTGGGATAGGCACTTCACATGTACCATCTAATCCGAATGCTTCTAAGAAACCTATAAAGTAGGCTTTTTTTATTTTATAGGTAGATTAATCAAGCCTAAGAGACATGGAAGGGCTTGATCTAATTCACGTAGCTAATAAGTGATAGAGCTTGGATTTAGACCAATCTAAATACAGACCTGGCTAACATATTACCTTTCAGTCTAAGCTTCCTTATTTTATCACAAATAGATATAATCAATGCATTGACTTCTAATCTTGCTTCTGTGTGCTTTTAAACCATGTTTTAAATTTGATTAATCACCAAACTTTTCACATGCTTATAATACATTTTCTCAGGCCAGTCTGTGTTTCTTGCATCATTGTTTATAAGTTTACAATTTGTAAAAAAATTTGTAATACTTTTACAATTTACAAACAGCTCTACAATTTCTCATTTATTCAATAACTGTGAGTCTATTATGTTCCAGGAACTATTTTAAGCTTGAGATATATAAGTGAATAAAACCGATAATGATCCTTATGGCCTTGGAACTTACATTCTGTTGGTAGATACAAAAAAAAATAAACAAAATGAGCAAGGAAATCGTAAGAGATAGTAGAAGATGATAAGTGAAATGATCAAAAAAAGGTAAAGCTGGGTAGTTGCTAGTGTTGGCAATGGGAGTAATTTGCTATTTTAGGGAAGATGGTAGGAATAAGTCCATTGAGAAAATTCTATCTGATAGAATCCTGAGGAAGTGACTTTCCTCAGGTTCAGAGGAAGAGCAATTCATGTGGAGGGAAATATCACAAGGGCCCTGAAGGTTGGGTGACCAGAGGAGAACAGGTAAGATAAAGTCAGAAAGAGAATAATTGGAATTGTCGTACGAATAGATCTTACAGGAACTTGAAGTTGTTGCAAGAAATTTGACGAGATTGCAATAAGACTTTTAAATAACTTCATATTCCTTCTTAATATCAGATATAGCTATAAGCACATCTCTGTACTGGCAGATGATGACTTTAATGACTTTATTCTTTAAAGTTATTTACTAGCAGATGGTGACATCTACACATATGATGTCTATATTTTTAATGGACCATAATTTATCATAGATGCTTCTATTAGAACATTAATGGTTTGTTTACCTAGAGAGTGGTTTTTAGTTACTAGGCCACTGAGATTCATAGTTTTTCCATTTTTGCTTAACTGATGTGCATATTTTTTTTTTTTTTTTGAAAATTTAAACCATTATATATCTCAAGATCAGGTAACACCTTGGACAGATAGACTTTCCGGAGCTGTTATTGTGTTCCCTTTTCCTTCTTCCCACTCCTGAAGTTGTGCTGAGTGAATGGGACGAAGGAGGTAGGGCTGCTCTCTTCTGTTTATCAACCAGACCCTAAGGAAAAAGGACTAAATGATATTTGGTCAGAGGAGAAACCTTATCTAGAAAATGCCTTTAGCATGATGTTCAGGCTAAAGTATACCCAGCAAATAAAACTAGGATTAGGAACTTGGAACCCTGGAGAATGTTTCCCAAACTGTGGAACCCTCTGGCTATAAAATGAAGATGTTTCATAACTGGGCGCTCTCACTGTGTGAGGAGCCTGTGAAACTCCTTTAGAAACTTCATCCATTCTTGGCCAGAAGGGTGGACCTGACCTGGAAAGGAAGGGGATATGAGGATTAAAAAAACGTGTGAAAATATAGCAATGCAACTTATTTTCTTTTTCTTTCTTCCCTTTTTTTTTTAAATCACAAACTGCCAACAATGCTTTATTTTTTCTTTTCGACATCTTGTTCTGCTGCTTCCTTGGCCCTTTTTGCCCAGATGCCGAAGAGCCAGGCATTGGCACGGGCCATGCGAAAACTGTCAAATGTCTTGAAGTTCTTCCCCTCCTCTGTGATAACCCTGGCTTTCTCCTTCTTGTAGACATTCCGTATGGGCATGACTGGTCCTGTCAGCTGGGTAGTCAATTTGAGTTCTTCAGCAGAGCTGTCTCCCTTCTTGGGGGCTGAGGGCTTCCTGGGGAAGAGAATGAGCTTGGAGCAGTACTCCTTCAGGCGCTGCATCTTAGCCTGCAGGGGCTCCGTGGATTTGTTCCCCTCCTCTGATCCGCAGAAAATCCCAGTAGTCCACGCTACCTTCTTGTGGATGCCAGCCACCCTTAACTCCTCCAGGCTGAAGCCCCTGCAGGCTCACATTGCGGAATGATACCTCACTGTGGGTCATCTCACTATGGACTGGGTGGGTCTGGACGCAGGGTGTGGAGCGATGTGGCGTGCCCTGGACTGCCGGGTCTTGGCGTCTGCGGATTTTTCGCGCAGGCTGATTAAACCACGTGGCCACACGCCGCTGCCAGTCCTTGTGGAAGTAGAGCTTCAGGATCACACCATTTCGGCTGGGTTCCATGACTGTTCCCTATGGGCCTCCTCCGTGAGAGAACGGCCGCCAGAAAGGTAACTTATTTTCTTGAATGATGTATAAGCTAAATGTTAAGATAATTTCCAAAGTGAAATACAAAACTATCTGATCAAAATAGCTTCATTGGTATAAATCATATTTTCCCGAGATGATTGCTTTCAAAGACAACACTCATTTGACTGTTTTTCTTCTGTTTACCTACCCTGAGCATTCTATTTAAGATACCTATTTTGATCATTACATTTAAAATAAGTATTTTAAATCAAGATTTTTGTTCAGTGTATGTTTTCCCTTATGCCATTGTTCATAATTGTTATTTATGGAGAACAGCCCTGTCTAAATATTATATTTTAGTTTTCTCGTAATAATAGTGGGTATGGTTCAGAGCAAATGAGTACAGTTTTCCCACTATGGACCTGTGGGAATAATTTTTTTTTTTTATTAGCAGCCTAATGAAAATCTATTGCATTGTATTTATCCACACAGAAAAACAAAAGCTTTTATGAATAGCTAGTGATTATAAGAAATAGCACTCTACAGGTTTTGTTCTGTGTAATGCAAGGGATTTGCTTGTTTAAGCTTTTTTATCTACATCTAAACACTATTACTTAGTTGCTCTTAAAGTGACATAATTTCTTTCCTGGCAAGAAAGGGTAATAAATTTAGGAGTAACTTATGTAAGTGTTGAGGTGAGATAACTAGTCCTAGAAACTGGAAAATATTAGTTCTGCTTTATGCTGTACATGAGATAATTGTGTGTATGTGTTTGTGTGGCATACATGAAATTATACACCCATTATTTTTTAACTCAAACATTACAAGATAAAATAAAAACTATTGCTGTGTAGATCAGTGGGGTCCTCTGAGGAGAAGATGCTGAAACAGAATTAGCAGTTCAAGAGATTTAATTTGGGGTGGGTGTAGAGTGGGAGAATGTGAGAGATAAAGGGAGGAACCTGGTTTGAGACCTGCAAAAGCAAAGGGGAGTGGGGCAGGGGAGCCTCAGACTGTGATGCAGATGTGACGAAGTATTGGCCAAACCAACAGGAAGCTCTAGCTCTAAGACACCCGGTAGAGGAGTCTGAGGTTAGGTAGAAACCACCGGGCCCAGTTACCTGCACCATGTTCAACATTGGCTGTGGGCCACTGGGGAAGAGAGACCTCTGCTCAAAAGTCGTGGTGGATCCTGAAGGCACGAACAGCTGGGAGCCGCCAGTAACTGCGCTCCTTGCAGATGAATGGCAAGTTCTTTCTTGTAGATCCAAGTTGCGTGTCTCCATGGCTGCCACTGTGTGTGTGTGTGTGCACGCACACACACGCACGTGCACATGTGCATGTGTGTGTGCGTCTACACTACTATGGTAAGATTAGAGTGGACACAAAAAAGTCCTCTATCATTTAGAGTTTACTGCTTTGTAAGATGTTTTGATGTTACAACTCATATAAATTGGTTTTATAAGTTTACCTGTCTTTTCTTGGAAAAACTATATGTAGTTGGCTTGATTTGGGCCAATTTAAAGAGATTTACTTTACTGAAATGCCCCATACTTATGACTAATGGCCACAATTCTTACTGTGAGGACTATGTAGACTGGAAAACCAGGAGAGGGCTGGGAATAGCAGCCTGGAATCAAATGCCACTCCACACAGCAAGTACAGTCATGTTTCCACACTCATTTTCTTCCTTGTATTTGGGATAGATGATATGAATAAGGGAAAAGGAGACAGTTAGCAAAAGGTACTCTGGAGAAGATAGTTCATTTGTGTTCAGAGGAAAATTAAAAGTAAGTCTCTGAAATAAGAACTGGATTGTGATCTTTATTTCCCTGATCATTGACTTACACCAGGTGTTTCTAACACGTTAAAAACCCTAGATAATCAGCCCTAGAAAAAACATTGTTAGGATATATTACACCTTATTTATTAATTCTTAAATTATTTATTTTTATTATTTTATGAGAAATTTAATATATTAAAGACTCTGCTGTACTAAAAATAGTGTGAAAAATGGGTCAGTATAACAAAAAGGCAGAAATCTAGCTGGTGGTGAATTTTATAGGTAAGAAAATATTTTTAACTGATTTTCGCACACTTCTGCTGATTTGTTTTTTTCCCGTGGAAATAAACAGGAAAAACACGTAACACATTTTTATACAAGCCACATAAATATATTGGATTTATAGATATTTTTCCTTCAGAAAATTTTTCATCTGTACGTACTTGTTCTCAACAAAGCGATATTGGTGTCATTTCATGCATTATCTTTCAAATGCATAGTTAGTGAACAGTTAGATATTTCACATGATCCTAAATGCTTCATGGACCACTGACGTTCAGAACATCTCAATTAATTAACAGATATTTGTTTGGTACCTACTATATTACTCAAAATTTGGAATGGCATTGTGTAGCATACACAGGACAAACAAGGTACAGTCTTTAACCAGGCAGTTGCAAAGAGCACACTTAACAGGGCTCCTTATCATACAGGTGGATGGTAGTCTGGCCTGGCTCTCTCCACCTGACCCCTGTTGTTGGTGCCAGACCTTGCTTGGTAGGTTCCAGTTGTAACTTCACTCCTCTCCCTGGAGATTTCAGGTCTTATCTTGGCATCTCATTCCAGGTTCCATAGATGTCCTTCATGTTCCTATGCCATTGAATTCTCTTTCCTCCTGAGTCAGGTTTATTCTCATTTAGTCTTGCCTGAGTAGAAAAGTCAGACTCATCCTCTAGTATTTTTCAACCTATTTTTATTGCATGAACTTTGTGCTCTGCTTCTTTCTGGGCCTTCTTATCGGATTCTCAGGGGTCATTTCTTCCCGCGATAATCTTGGTTTCTAGATATCAAAAACATTGTTCTTTTTGTTTTTGTTTTTGATATGGGTTCAAGAGCTTATTTTGAGTTAAATAAATAATGAGAACAAAAATTAAACACTGGCAGTTTCTTTTAATATTTACTCCTTCACAATTCTAATGTCATTTAGGCAAAACAGATGCATCTGATTGGGGAATCACACATAAAGAAGTAAGACAAACAGAGTCATATTTCAAGCTATTATCTCACTACATAATAATGGTAGTTAACATTGACTGGGCACTTAGTCTGTGCCAGAACCTGGGACAATATTTTTGGATTATCTCATTTAGATTAAATGATGATTTGATTAATCAATCAGTACAGGTTTAAGGGCTGTGCACCATTACATATTTTACTAGTAAAGATGGTAGAACTCTGAGAGGTTAAATAGCTTGCCAAGCTTATAGAACTAGTGAAGCTCAGAATCAAACAAAGGAATTCTCTTCCAGAGCTTGTACTCTTACTTCTGTGTTCACAAAATGTTTTCTTTATTGAGAGTTAAACATAATTACAAAAGTGTTTTTGGAGGATTAGTCTGGCATCTGCGTAAGAGCTTAGAGAGAGGATTATTAGTTTGGAGGTTGTTTTAGTCTTTCCATATGTCAAATGCCACAGGTGTAAACTAAAATGGAGGTCCTAGACATTTAGCCTGGTGGACTAGCATAATGTGAGCAATTAAAAGAGGCAGAGGAATATGAGATAAGCAATTTAAGAAACTAATTAGAAAATATACAGTATACTCTAGAAGTGTTTTCCAAACTTCCTTCACCACAAAGTCACCTGGGACACACATAAAAAATATAAAATCCTGAGTCCCACCTAACCACTCTTTCAGAGGCAGATTTTCCAAGAGAATCTTCTTTTTAAAATGAGGATGTGAGATCATTTTTTTGATCAGATAAATTGGAGAGCACATTCTAGAATATGCCTTTTAAGAAGATTTATAGAAGATTTTCATTGTGTGCATATAGTGGCTTTTACTGATACGGTTTACTTTTTCACAACGAGTCTTAGTGTACAGAGCCATTAACTAGTTAGGCCAGGACTGTTGTTCAACTGGTAAATCATCCAGGTAATTTAAAGTCTTATTGTCATTGCATCATTGTTCATATCAATGCACTGTACTGATTTTGAACCATCAGACAGATAGCATGAAGCCATGTGCTATATAATTCAGCCCTTTAATACTGGCAAACAGGAAAATGAAATGTGAACTTTTGACACAGATGTGTTTCCATGATCCCGTTTGATCAGTCAAGTCAGCCAGTTTTAAAATAGGGTTGGGCATAATCTCCTTACCTCCTTATGTGGATGACCAACCAAAGTTCTCAACTTGATGGGCTAAAGTTTTAGAGTAAAGTTTTAGAAATTAATTTTTATGTTGTGTGCAGATTTGAAAAAATATACAAATTTTGGGCTGAAAATTATCTTCAGTGTTTTGTATGGCTTTAATAACAAGTTTGACAGTAAATAATAGCAGAATATGTAATTTTTTTTACATACGAATTACCTCATTGATTTTATGTATAAAAGTTACTAAGCCTTTGAGAGCAGAGATTTCTAGTTCAGAATTCATCAAGTGAAATATTAGGTGTACTCAGACAGCTACTGAAGATGAGAAGTCCTTTTTCCTTATACACATATAAACCGAGAGAGTTACTGTCCTTTGTTTACTTCTCGAGTATTTCTATTATTATTAAACATCTCTTAGAGGTCTAAAAGAATATAAATACTAAGTTCATCACCGAAAATAGCACACATTACCCCTTGAAAGACCAATAGTATATCTAGTGCAACTCTTATTTTGAACCAATAATATCTAATTTCATGAACTTTTCGGTTGAAGAATTTTCTGGCCTTACTGGAAGTGTCTATATTGCTTATTATTCTCTCAGAATTCCCATAGTATAGTTACCATTTCAGTTCCTAAACAGAGCCTAGTTTTCTCCTTCTTGAATTAAATTACTCACTGATCTTTTTTTCCCTACAAGACAAATTAATGTGCCAAAATGGACCCTGGATGATATCAGAGACAATCCTGAAACCAGACATTAGTTTGCTGAGGTAATGAGTGCCTTTTTAGTTTGTGGATAATAGCCATTAAGCTTTCATACTACAGACCCAAAACCAATCATTAGGGGACACCCAGTGATCTGTCTGTGACAAAATGTTCCTATACAATTGTCAAATGATACCCATACATTTTGACATTATTCATCCATAATGAATTGGGACCAGTTTGTGATTTTGTAGTATCAAGATCATTAGGTAGATCTAAAGCAAAAAAAAAAAAAAAAAAAGTAATATATCTTCTTTGTAGGATCTATCAAAGTGGGACAGTTTCCAAATATATGCTACCTATTTCCTGATCCCTTTCCAAGTCCTATTTCCATGAAAATTCCATTATAAACCTTGCTCTCAGAAAAAGTCTTCAAATACTGTTTCAGTGAAGGCAGGGACCTCCTTTTCTAGATATGAAATGGTAGGTTTTAGATTTCTGGCTTCCTGGACTGTTTTGGTGTTTTCCATGTAAAGAGTCACCCAATGGTTGCATTTAGATACCCAGAAGCCAATTTATTTATTACAAAGAATTGGAACCAAAGGAAGCTGGGTAAATTTCAAAGAGAAACATATACAAGCCCCGTGGTCAATCTTATGGTATACTGTATAGCTAGTTGGTGGCAAAGTTATAAACTGATTTTATCAACTGAAATAGAAGTTTTTAATGCTTATAATTGAATAATAATACCTATTAGAATGTATAAAATAAAAACCTGACCACCAGAGTATTGGCAAGGATATGGAGGAACTGGGTGCCTCATATATTTAAAATGATGCAACTACTTTGGAAAACAGCTTGGTACTTAAAAAGTTAAATGGTAGTACATACTTGAAAGAAAGTACATACTTTTGAGGACAGCAGTATCTAATAGACAATTTAATAATTTTTATTAAGTGAGACCTCCTGTTGACCCCTATATATTTATTGAAGTCTGTTTCATATACAGATGTGATTGTGCAAGGTTTTTTTTTTCCATCTTGTATGAATATATGTGTGTGCCTCTGTATACATAGTTGTGCATACTTCTTGGCGTGTGTGTGTGTGTGTGTGTGTGTGTGTGTGTGTGTGATTGAGAGAGAGAAAGAGAGGGAGGGAGGGGAAGAAAGGAGGAAAGGAGAGAGATCTTAGTAAAGATGAACATTCATAATTAGGTAGGCTCTTTGAGGACTAAAGATGTCAAAAACATAACCATGAGAGCTTGCATCCCAGAAATGTATATGTATTTTTTGGTGAGATATGACTTCCTTGGGATGTCCATCATATTTATTATAGATTTTATAAGGATAATCAGTCTCAGCTGACATCTAGGTTATTGCAACATCAGCATCTTTCAAGGAGACACAATTAGAAGTCTCTATTCATCATTTAAAAATATTTATTGATCTCTGTTTTCTAGCACTGCGATAACCATTGAAGATATAATAGGGAACAAAATGCATGTCTGTTATTTATTACTTTGTAACATAACATCCAACACTTAATGGTTTAACAAACAGCCATTTTGTTTGCTTGTGATCCTTGGGTCAGCAGTTTGGACTTGGGAGCTCAGCTTAACAGAGGGATTCTTCGGTTGGCTGTGTTATCCATGCAGCTGCAGTCAGCAGGTGGCTGACCTGGGAACTGGTCAATCTAAGGGGCCTCAGGTGAGATAACGTGTCTCTTTTCTACATGGTCTCACTGTCAAAGAGGCTAGTATGGCTTCTCATGGTACCAGAAGGAATCCAAACAAAGAGCAAGACAGGCCAAGCTTGAGAAGGCACAAGCTCTTTTAAGGCCTCTGCTTGTGTTACATTTGCCGATGTCTCATCCGTCAAAGCATATCACATTCAATGACCAAGCTCAGAGGTTATGTGGAGGAACCCACACAAGAATGGATACAGGGAGGTGTGACTCATCAAAGAATGTTACTGTAATAGTTTACCATAATGAACATGCTCTTTTCCCCTCATTAAATGTATAGACTTCAATCCTATTATTCAACTGTTTAACTTTTTTCCTTTAAAATTATTCTTTCCCTTTTTTCCATTCGCTATACCTCTGCCTTATTTCATATTACTAGTTCAGAGTTTTACTTTCCTGGACTCTTTCAAATACCTCCTGACAGGTCTCTTTACCTTTATAATTTTCTCTTTCTGAGCCCACCTTTGTACTACTACTGGCATTATTTACTTAAAACTATTCTAGCACATGGAAGGTGTGTGCTTTGGACTCTGAGCATAATAAGAATCCCTTCTTGGTCACTTCACTGCTTGACTTTGTACAAATCATTTAAACAAATTCCCTGTTTTTTTAAGATAGGTATATAATCAGTAATAATAAATAATAAAATAATGAAATAACATATGAAATATCTTGGTAGAGTAGCTTCTGTGTAACAGTTAAGATATTAATTTAGAAAAGTTATAGGGTCAGTCTAGTGAAATTATACTAGGGCTGAATTCTTCTTTCAATTCAACTAGTTCCTATCTCTGTCTCTTATTGAAAATGTAAGACATGTAGTATAGAATAGGAGGGTCAGGAGAGAAGGAACAATTGGTATTGGCATTGTATTGATTCAACATGCATTGAGTTAACAAACTGGTTTACAAGAATCATGAAATAATATAGTCATCTTATATATAGATGAATTTTCTGGCCTGACTTAACTATGTCTTATTTATGCATATTGACAGAAAAAACTTAAACAAATGTAATATAGGACCAACTCATAAATAAAATATGTCTACAATATACCTTATATTCATTAATTTGGTGTAACAAAAGTTTCAGCTTTTTAAAAGAACAAAACAAATGCAAAACAAACAAACCAAAATTCTCAGTCCTTTAAATGCAAGAACATTTTAAAATAGATAACCATCTTGTATGTGGTATTTCAGAATCCTGTTTCTGTTGGATTTATAAATAGAAATATGTTGATGTCAATCCTTTAAGACACTGAATATATCTTGGCAATGACCTTAGTTGCTCTTCAACTATGTATCTTACTAATGTCAGAAGAAATAGTGAATATATTCTTTTAGTCTATCCCTTTGTGGGGAGTTGGAGATGGAAGTCATTTTGTCATCTTATTTTATACTATCTCTGAACATTATTGCACAGTTACCTATTAAAAAATAGCCTTTAGCCTTGTCCTTAACATTTCCTTAGTGCATCAGCTAGAAATGTGCTCCAGGACTTCATAACCATTATACACTAATATAAGTTTAAATTGATGTGGTTTTTATTTCCTTAAGATTTAGCATTTAAGATATTAATTTATTATGGTTATGACTTCAAAATCTGTTAAATGGTAATCTACAAAGAGGTAATATATATTTATTGTATTAGACTGGGTACTGAGAGATGACTATATTCTAATCTCATCTGATTTGTAGTCTATGCTCAAATATTCCTGTTTGTCCCTAAAATGTATTTTATATTCACTTATTTGAGCCAGAACCCAATCAAAGATCACATATTGTATTGGATTGTTATAGACTTCAGATTTCTGTTCACTTAAAACATTTTTACAGTCTCCTTTTTTAAAAAAAAAAATAATAATGAATTTTTGAAGTGATCAAGCCAGTTTTCTTACATAATTTCTTGTATCTGAATTTGTCTGATTATCATCAAAATTACTTTTTAGTTAATGTTGTATGAACAATTTGTAAAGTTGTAAATTTATAATTGAAAAGAATTCAGTAAGTGTTGTTTGGACAATATGATATTAAAATTCTAGTTTGTACTACACATGAAATTATTTTAATGGAGAGCAATGATTTAAGTGAAAGGTAATGGGTGGATGCCAGTTGGAGAGAGAGGTTCTTTAAAGTGAGACACCGTGTGGAGAGGGAAGGACCGTAGAGAACTGAGGCACCATTGAATACAGTCAGCACCAAGGTCCTGTTGATTGATTGAGGCCACCTTGAATCTTCCAACCCAGCCTGGCTAGCAGCGACATGGATCAGACAGCTATCGCCTGAGAACCCTGCTAGAATTCCACACCCACAGCACCACAGGCAATAAACACGTATTTTAAAGTAAAAGGCAAAACTATAGAAGACAAAATAGAAAAATATTCTCATTGATACAGGAATTGAATAACAAGACACAAAAAGTGCAAATCATAAAGAAAAAGTTGGTGTGTTTAACTGTAATATAACTAAGAACATTTGTTCATAAAAACATACTGTAAAGAAAGTGACAAAACAAGCTGAAAATTGGAAGAAAGATTTGCATTTAGTATAACTGACAAGGTATTAGTGTTCTAGAATACATGAGGCACTCCTAAATGAAAAAAATTTTAAAGACAAAAAACCCTTAGAGGAAAAAAAAGGCTTAAAGAGGTAGTTCAAAAAAAGGAAAATAGCTAAGAAACATATTTTAGGATACTTAACTTCGGCAATAATCATAAAATGCAAATTAAAAATTAAAACCACAGTGAGATACTATTTCATGCTCACAATATTGGCAACAATTAGGCCTTCCTGTTCAAATGTTGTTAAGTATGAAAAGAACATTTATGCATTGCTGGTAGGAAGGTAAATTGATAGAATTTGAAAAATAATTTAGTGTTTTCTAGTAAAATTGAAGATTACATATAATGTAATCCAGAAATTCATTTTTTTACATGCATATCATAAGGAGACTCCCATTTGTACTAGTACAAAAGCGCACTGTTAAAAAACGAATACACACACAAAAAAGTGTACATAACTCAATGTCCATGACAGTAGAATAGGGGAATATGTTGAGGTATATTTGTACAATAAGATACAAAAAAAACCCCATTTAATATATTGCAGTTTTATTCAATAATATAGGGAGCATAAGAGCAAATTGCAGAAAATTATATACTATAATTTCATGGATGGATGGATGGATGGACAGATAAGGGGGATGCAAACATGTGATAAAGCCATGAGGATATGCAGGGGATTGGAAAACATACATTTTCAAGAAGAGAAAGTGTAGGAAATGGATTGAGAAGGGACATAGAGACTTTAAAAATGATAGTAATGTTTTTGATACTGAGTTGTGAATATGCTGGTAATCACTCTATCTTCTTTTAAAGACAGTACATATGTTTTACAAAAATTCTTTTGTAGTTACATAATATGTAATAAAAATATACTTTAAAATGAAAGAAAAAATAATGCTAGGGTATTTTTTGTTTTTGTATAAAGAATAAATTTGCTAGCTTGCTACAGATGTAAAGTGATAATTCCACTTTTAAATTGTAAAAATTCAAACGAAAACGTGTCAAAGCACCTTTAACATTTAATTGATGATAAAATGACTTTTCTATTTCCAACTGAGTACTTGTCTACCAAGAAACAATTAAGGGAGATTAGAAATATGTTTCAGAATTTATATATCTGTCTAACATACATCTATCTGTCTATCTATCTATATCTATCTATCTATCTATCTATCTATCTATCTATCTATCTATCATCTATCATCTATCTATTTGTCATATTTTGGAATACTTTCTTAAAAATAAGAAATATACATTAAATAATGTGCTCCTTATGTATCAAATCTGCAAATTGAATAGATACAAAATTATCTCACCTATGCTGTACATCTAACTTAATGATTTCAAAATACCAGTTTCAAACTGTTTCTTCTAATATCTAGGACTAATCTAATCGATTCTAAACAGGGATTACAAACTCAGCTGCCCTCAGGTGTCAGCAGGAAAGATTAGAGTCACTCTTGGACTGGGGACTGATTAGATTGAGTTCAGGCCCCATTTGTAGCAGCAAGTACTTGCTGTCTTCTGGGAATGACAATAAGTGAACATCTAATATTAAGTGGTCTGATTTTTTTAAAAAAGACAAAGTGTGGTTTCTTTATTTCTAATTATTAAGTTTCAACTATTTACAATTTATAAAAGTACCTTGTAAGTTAAATTAAACCAATGGGAAGGATAGAGTCAGCTGTCACTTTGCAACTACAGTAAAATGGGACAGCTATAATTATCTTTCTGGTTCAGTACATTCTCTTCTTCCCTTGTCCTGGATTCACTTATTTTTTCAACCACATTTATTGTTTAGGTTTGGGCTTCTGGACTGAGAAGCTCTCTGTGATTTGGCTTCTATATCAGAGTGGCTTCCTTGGCATGGTTTTGGCTCACAATTTTGCTCTGGAAGTTGTGTTTATGAATGCATCATATAGTGCCAAGAGACTGGATTTAGATTTATATAAACCTTTGTTTTTATCTTAGCTCAGTTAAATACCCTTCGTAAGCTTCTAGTGATGTCACTTCACTCCTCTGAATCTTAGAACCCTGACCTGTACAACAGGGTTAGCATCTTGAAGTCTCAATAAAGTACTGTGACAAAATAGCTGGTTTAGTGCTTGACACATAATATGTGTGCAATTAAGTATGCTCCTGCATGCGTAGATCTAAGCTTTCGTGGTTAATTTTCTCATTCACACCCTTTCTTCACCTTAATGTCTTCTCTCTCAAGCTATTCCCTCCTCTCTGAATTCCTGCAGAACTTATTTTCTCCATGGTATTTTTGCCCTCTTGAACAATTGTGTAACTTCTGTGTCAACTTTTCACATACCTGTCATCACTCTAAATACAATATAAGTTCTGAAGACAGAGACAACAATAAACAATTTTGAATTTCTTGAAACAACTCAATCTTGGAACAGAACAATCAATACACTCTCAATACCCAGATAGATGCCAGCCAATTTCTCTAAATCTTAGAACTTCAAATTGTAAGGTAGAGAGAAATTTTAGAGATTATTACCTTAATTCATCATTTCATAGATGAGGAAACTAAATTCTCCTTTAAGAGATTTACCATAGATGGTATAGGGCAGGAGGTAAGCATTAAACTATTTCAATTTGTTCACTCTTAGAATACTCTTAGTGTAATGATTCTTAGTGCTGGCTCTGGAGTGAAATATTCTTGTCTCGCTTCTCCCCTTACCACAGTATGTGAACTTAAGTAGGTTATATAATATTCATCAGCCTTAGTTTCTTAATCTCTCAAAAGGGGTTACTAAAACCAAAGTGTATTTTGAGCATAAATGAGATAAAATATGTAAGACTTTGAGCACAGCTGACATATACCACACATTCAGCATATTCTACAATGATGTGAAAACCGAATGCCAGTTCTGATGATATATTTATGCTTGCTGACTGTCATTTAAAGAATTAAATAATGATTATTTTCATCCTTTATTTGAAGACACTGAATACTTTAATGCTTAATAAATTATTTTTCAACCTTTGGTCCTTTAGGTTGTAAATTTTCAGCTCACATAATCTTTCCCAAGATATTGGATTTCCAAACCTGTAATATTTTTATAGCTCTCTTATAAACTTTCTGCACATTTTTTCAATCTTCTAGCTTTAAGTCTACAATTTTTTCATTGTTTAGTGTGAAGTTCATGATAATTTAAAATAAAGCAATTATTGTACTCATTGTTCATATGTCCTAATTCATTGTTTATAATGTTTTAACTATTTATGAATCTGAGTTGTTGATTTATAATTATTTTGTGATTGTATTATAACATCTTGATAAAGAGGGATTATGTAACCATTAGTCTATATTCCCATTTAAAGTGTTACTGGTCTAAACTTATCTCAGTGCTCTGGAATATTCTAGCTGCTTTCAGACAAACAAATAAGTTTTCAGAAAGCTAGAGTCTGACCTCTGCTAGAAAACACACTGGGTCATTCAGAATAGAGATTCACTTAGTTCAGAAGTATCTTTTATTGTCACATAAATATTATGAAGCAAACAATTCATGAATAGCCTCAAACATGTACTTTTGTGAAAAAGACAGACTCCTGGAGGTTCAGAGGAATAGGTTAGATTTCTCAACCTCTTCCTTTCCTGTATGGTTCCCATTAACTTTTTCCCCCTACTCTTCCCATTAATAATCCATTGTACCTAGCACTGGTTAGTAAAGTACTCAATAAATATTTTTTTGAATTAGTGAATCAATTAATCAATGGATATATGATATCTTCCTAACAAATTCTTTACTTCTCTCTAAACTCCGTCATTCCCATTGTAGACATAGAGGATATTTAACCACATTACTAAGTGCTATAGTTTTCTGTTAAATGAACACATGCTCTAATTCTTAGGTCTACTGAGATACTTGAAAAGTGTGCTCAGAGTGTACTTAGAGTGTGCTAAGAGTGAAGAAATGCTACAAATCCCTGAAGCACAACCGAAGTACTGCCACTAATTTGTAATTTGCTGGCAGAGGAAAGAAGAGGAGACAGCAGCATGGCATACAGAAAATAAACATGGAGTGGACTGCTCTGAGCAGAAAAATCTAGAAGAGTCTGGAAATCAAAGGACCAATTGGATAGACTTAGAGTGTAATGTAAAAGCACAAGCTTTGGAATTGGAATACCTGAATTTGTTCTTCCTTTATTATTTGTTAGCAATGCACAGGCTATGGGCAAACTTCCCTGGTTTAATTTCTTGATTAATATGGTAGAATTAACTGCATCTACCTCTTGGGTTGTTGTGAGGATTAAAAAGGCACTTTAAAAAGGACATAATAGAGTATCTGGCACATACTAAGTATAATATCGTTATTGTTACAGAAACTGAAATCAGAGGATTCTCATGTTGAATGAGATTTGTAAGTCTTTTCTGGTAAATTCACGTATATAGAGCAAGATCATTGGAAGAATCTTTGCATATAATTTTGTGAACTGAATATATTTTTGATTATAGTTTCTAAGATCATATAGCTATCAAACCTTAACTAAGTTATTTTTACATTCTTTCCTTTCTCTTCTTCTCCCTCTTTCTTTACTCCCTCCTCCTTTCTTCCTTCCTCCTTCCGGCCCTCTCTCCTGTCCTTTTCTTCCTTCCTTCTTTCCTTCCTTTCTCCTTGCTAGTATTCACTACTTAACAAATATGTTCCAGACTATCCTATCATCTATGTCTGTCTGTCTGTCTGTCTGTATGTATGTATGTATGTAACACCTATCATCATTTATCATCTATCTATATATCATCTATTTATTATTTATCTAAATATATTTATGAAAAGGGAGTGGTTAATTCTAACCGAGTCATTAAAAGGCTTCATAAAGGAAATAATGTTTAAACTAAAACTTGATTTTGTGTTCTCCAGTTGGTTAGGTAGAGTGGGGAGTCAAAATGGGGAAAGAGGAAAATGATAGAAGGTGTAGAAATACAAAAGGACATAAACAAGAAATAACTTGATGGTATAAGTAGTATCATTAGAAAAAAACAGCTTCCCTGAGGATTTTGGACATTATCATGATGATCATGGTGTCTTTAGTGGGGAGCGACATGATCAGGTTCACCTTTTGGCAACAGTTTAGAAGGTGGATCAGAAGTGGCAGGAAGATTTTAGGAGATTACTGTGACAGTTCCAATGAAATACTTTCTGGGCAGAAGTAATCTGGATGAAGAGAGTAAACAGGTACTAAAAAGGAGAATAGGAAGAATTCAATAACCAATTAAATCCACAATAATTATATATCATTTTAAAGACTAAGTTTGCCCATGGGAAGCCAAAGGCTGATGCCCAAGGGCATAGGCTCGACTTCCCCTGATTTGGGGGTGATTCTCTGGTTTTGTCTGCACCTGGTGCTGAATATCTTCCTCCCCATGCTGGGGTTCTAATTAGTATCACTAGCATTGCTGGGGCCTCATTTCTGGCTTCAGCTGCTCTTGTTCCTTCCACTAGTCTCATTTTTTTTTTTTTTTTGTGGCTATTTCTGTAGGTTCTAGTCCAACACTACTGCCAATGTTGCTGCTTTTGCTGGCTTCACTGCCACCATGGCCATAAACAGTCCCATGATTTTTTCCAGGGCTGCTGTCTTTTTCATATTTTAAGGAACTTGCTCATTTGCAATGGCTATTGTAGCTGGTCTTGATCTTGTTTTACAGTGATGATAGAATATAGGAAATATGATAGCCTTTTCAACCAATAAAATTGAGATTTCGTTAATTGCCATTTACATTAATTTTGTGACACTTTGAGTAAGTTACTCAAACTCTGAGTTTTAGCTTCTTTATCCTAAAATTAAGATACTATCACCTACCATATAAGGCTGTTCTGAGGATTGAATGACTTCATATAATTAAAATGTCTAACACAGTGTTTTCATACAGTGTGGCATATGGTAAATACCTTTTATTACTATCTTAATCTTTATCATGAGCCTCCTTGAGCTCCATTGGCTCTTTTACTCTGTTCGACCTACCAAAGCTGACTATAATCTTGCTTGCCCAAAGTTCTTCTTGTAGATACAGATTAAAGAGATCATTGACATAACTCCAGCTAGAACAATGTCTGTGACATATGGTTACTTGATACATATTAATTTCTCTCGCATCCCTGTTGCTACATAAGCTCATTGGGTTGTTTTTTCCTTAGGACCATTTTCCACAGATTTCATTCTTTGGTGCTGTAATTCATCTATTTGTGTTACCTTGTAGAAGTCTGAATTCTAATGTATAAATCTACTCTGTCATGTAATTCAAATGACCAAATAGGCCAGAGGGGAGTGGAGTAGCAGCTAGACTAAGTAGAACTGTGGTTGGAGAAATTAAATGGGCTATACCAGTGAACCTTGAGGCAGTTGAAGGGTTATAATACACTATACAAAGAATGGTGAGTCAACTGTAGTCTGGACATTTGTTCTAAGCAAGAGGGTTAATATGCTGATTCTAGATATAAGAAAAATGCAGTCATATCTGATGCCACAAATCAAGTAGACCATAGCAGTGAAGTTTTGAGCTAATATTGTATTTACAGGAGAACACTAACCTGTTATAGCTAGCATAATTCCTACTGCATACAGGATATCCCTCTCCATCATAGATGAGTGACAGCTGTCAAGAGGAAACATGGCCTCAGACACCAAATAAGTAAGAGTTCAAGCAAGAGGTCATTCCTAGTGAGGGATAGTGTAGTGGTTAGGAGAATGGTCCCTGGAGCCAGACGACTGGGGTCTACATCTCAGTTATACTACTTACTATGCCATTTCAGGCAACTTATTCAATCTCTCTGTGCCTTAATATCCTCATTTATGAGAAAGGGATGGCAATGATATCTACTTCATAGGGTTGTTTTGAGAATTTAAGAAGTTAATGAATGTTAAGTGCTATAAAAACTGCCCAGCATATAGGTGACATTCAACAAATATTAGCTAAATAATTACTTCTACTAGGTAAGAAAATTAACACAAAACAGAGACTCAAAGATGGATTCAATAGATTTCTAAGGTGGAGAGAGAAGAAAATTCAGGGGAAAATTGCAGCTGAAACAATTGGAGACTCATGTCTGGTATAATGACAATCCCATTAGGTTGGTGTGCTGAGGTTGTTATTGTACTTTTATTCCTGAGTCAACACTGGCTGAGGGATAGAGAAATCTGGTCCAGCTGTCATATTTTCAGTGATACTCCCCGGAAAGGCTGGAGAAGGCAGGACTTTATACCCTGCAGAATTCTTGCTGCCTTCCTGCAGGGGACTGAGGGAATATTTACATGCACATTCTGCTGTGGCTCCAAATCTTGAAGTTGATCTGGAGGATTAATCAGCTCTTTTGAATTATTTTCAGCTTAAATTTAAATGAAGAGTAACATTTCTCTCAGATGGATTCATAGTACTTTGCTGTTTAAGAGGATCTTCCGACTGAGCAACAAGTAAATTTTTTGTTCTACATAAAATGATAATGATAAATGATCTAAATTAGGTAATACTAAGTAAACAGCTTTAGTACAGTCTCAATACAGAGATAATAGTAAATTCCAATTTTTTTTTTATTGTTATGAATCCATTTGAGCTTTTAGTGTTTCTGAACTACCAATGATGATGTCATTAAGGTACAGAATTGCTTTCTTGGGTGATTTGACTATTAAAGTGTTTAAGTTAGATTGTAATTAGCAAATATTATCATACACATTGTTGAAAATGTTTAATATTTTTAAATATCAGAGAGGAAACTGGAACTGTAATATCAAGCATTACACATTTTGAATTTAATTTTGTAGTTCTTCGTAACATTTACCTTGCTAATCTTTGGCATTAATATCCATTTTTTAAAATTTGATTTGCTCTTGGTAAAACTTAAAAAAATCCTCCTTTTTTGAAATGTAAAATTTATATTTTGTCTTTGAAACACAGAAATTCTACCTGGGTTTCCCTACTGTATGTGTCAGAACACTGTGCCTTGCTATCCAGCTTTCCCTCGATCACTTTCTTTTACTGAGAAACATATGGGGGACCAGGAAGAGTCAGTTAGGGTCCAAAAGGGGATGTTAACTTTATAAACATGTCTAGTCATTTCCATCCCAAGGAAGAACATTTAATTAGAGAGAGAGTTGCAATTATGTCTTATCTTGGGGCTCAGGGATAGAAGAACAGAGGGGTGATTTTTCTCACTTTTTTTTTTTTTTTTTAAGAATGTACTGTACCTAATATGCCTAGCTTAAAGGGTATTGACTGGGTTTCACCATGCTGGTGGGCTAAGGGGAGTTAGGCAACTTAGTTTAGAAGTCATTTCAACAGGTACTTGTTTCATAAAGCATGTCCTAATGTGATATACCTTTATCTCAAACATATATTCCCAAACCTACTCATTATTTTCACCCCAACACTATTTCCTTTATTGTTGATTAATATTAGCATTATCCATCTTTCGAGGCCATGAATCTTTGTAATGTTCTTCGATCTCACTCTTTTCCTCACTCCCTACGTCAAAAATCATTAATTCAGTCTACTATGTACCAGACACTGTTCTGGGAACTAAGGGATGCATCAGTGAAAAGAAATCAACAACAGTAACAAAAAGAATATCTGTCTTCATAGCTATTACTTCTAGTGGGGGGAGAGAAATAAGAACATAATTTAATCTAATGGAATATTTTGGTCCGCTATTTTGTTAAATTATGCTTTGTCTCAGATTATTATTGTCATAAAAAATTCTTTAAAAATAAGAGTAAAAAAACTGGAATCAAATTGGTGTGAAAAGTGTCAAAGTACATAGTATTACCAGAATACTTTACAGTGGACTGAAAAGGACCAGAAAAAAAAAATGATTTCATTATTCATAGAAAAAAATACCTTGAGTCTAGGGAAATTTAATTAAACATTTATTAGGAGCCTATTATTAATGTGCTCACAAATATTTCATTTCACAAATATTTCTTGAGAATCTCCTAGGCAAAATTAGTAAACAAAAGTCCCTGTCGTAATGGAATTTATATGCTAGTGGAGGACACAGATAAACAAGCACGCACACTCACACACGCAGGTCTCCCTACCCATTTCCTATCTATGCCCTAGAATGGGGCCCTTTTCAACCATGTATTATTGTATATTAACTGTTCTCAACTCTATCATCCATATTACCACAGTTACCTTTCTGAAATATAGAATTAATCATTGCATTGCCGTGTCTATAAATCTTTTGATTCCCTGTCATCTACTTTATGATTTCATTCACATTCTGGCCCTTATCTAGTTTCCAACTCTATTTGCTACCTCGTAACCTATGTAACATCTTTTAGCTGCCATCTGGCTTTCATTGAGAAGAGAAATAACTACACAGGGATGTTTTCATTTCCTTATCTCCATAGCTGTGATCTTATCTCCATGAGAGAATATGTATCATATTCTTTATTTTCCTTTAAAGCCTATCAATAGCCAATAATTTTGCTTATGCTTCAGATCCTAGCTTCTCTCAATTTTCAAGACCTTTTAGTTAAGTAATTATGTCATAAATTTCTAGAGGATTATTTCTACTTGTATTCAATATGCTCTGATGTCATTCATTTTGAAGATCTAATCCTCGATCCCCCATTCCCCTAAAGATTTTTCATAAAAATGTTGTCTTAACTTTCTCTTTATTCTTCACCTACCATTTACTTACCAACCCATTCCAATCTGGCTTCCACCTCTTCCACTTCTTAGAAACCTCCTTCTTCCCCTTTCTTCCTCCCCCTTTCCTTTATTTACATTGCAGAATTTTTATTATTGTTCTACTTAAAAGTTAATTCAAAAACTCCTTAGTCATCTGTGCAATTATTGAGAACTTAGAACGACACCAGGTTTTTGAGGAAAGGAGCACTTATCATTCCCATTATTTAGAATTACTGGCATACTGCGATAATAAAAAACAGATTATTTTAAATCAGCTTTGTCAATGCTTTTAAATTCTCCAGAGACTGTCCTGCCCTTGTGAAAAGTCTCTGGTAATAATAATATTTAACATTTGTTGAGTACATTGGAGTTAGTGCATGTTTAATCATTGTGGTGAATAAATCAGCTAATAAAGTGGGAATACCCAAAATACTTTTTCTAACATGTTTTATGATGTTTTCTGTCCAAGATTTTCTTTCTGGTCTAAAGGACTTGGGGATGTATGTTCAATTCCTATAAAAATATTAACTCAACAGATTGAGTCGGGATTTTATATAATGGAGATGAAGAAATCAGGGTAAAGGGGGAGACTTTCTGGCTCATTTCTCTATTTAATCATTGCCGGAGCCCGCCGGCAGAGATCGAACAGCACCTAAAAGACCGGGGTGAAGCCTCAGAAAAAAGAAGACAAGAAAGCGCTTCGGAAGGGCATACAGTCACTGCTGCAGCCTAGAGTTTATTTAGCACAGCCTTTATATAAATTTTTGGATACAATAGCAGAGTATGATAGCAAAGCACAGAGTACAATGGCAAAGCACAAAGTACATTACCATAGGAATGCTGATATTTACATAAGTTTCTATATATCCTTCCCTCAGGGTACAACATCCTTTTCTGGGCTGTAAAACATTTCACTATCTTAAAAGGGTTTCTTTATGATTCAAGTTTCCCCACCAGGGTCAGTAATGTTTAAGTTAACATCTTGCTTCCTTGAACCATTGTTAAGCAGTCTCAGCAGCTGCTTCATGGCTATCAGCTATGTGACTTCTTCAGTGTCTCTTAATGGCTCCCGACAAATCATAAGGCCTGCGGCTCCATTTTCACTCTCTTAATAAATGGTTTCCCTCACTATTGGTTGATAACATCAAACTATATAACACTGGTAAAAGTAATTATAGTGTTCTCCTATATTCTGTAAGTTATTATTAAGGAAGTATACTTACAACATACCTTATTTTGTTTACATTAATCATTTGAGAGAATTTGCCTGCTGTGAATAGAATAATAGAATTATTTTGCTTTTCATACAGATTCTAAAAGGAAATTGTTTTAATTTTTCCTTTTCCAATGTTATTTATATTGTGAAAAGAGATGGTATTTAAACTTTTCCCTTTATTTTGTCATTTTATTTTTTGCATATATAACCCTGGTAACCATTTGGTAATCCAACTGTTCCCTGTATCATATTACTCAAAGAAACTCTGCAACAAGTATGCAAGGACACCAATATGAGCCTGTACTTTTCTAGCTTATTAACGTGTCCTCTCTACTCAGCTTTCTCTATCCTATAGGACCCCATCTGTAGTTTTAACAATATTGATAACTAATTCTACAGAGGAAGGTTTAAGCCACAAAGAAGAACCTGGAACTGAACCAGAGAGTGGCCATATGCTCTGAGACATCTCAATAGCACAGAAAGAAATGTTTTCTGAGAACATTTCTATTATCTTGCTGAAAGATAGTGGAGAAGCTCCTGCCCTAAGTGGTTCTGGTGGGCCATAGTAATAAGTTAGATGATTGCAAACTTACAGTAAAAATGACCTGGTTTAGGCCCTCAGAGTGCCTGCATGTTAGATATAAGGAAAGTGAAGTATTTCTCACACTCAAGACAAGAGAACACTCTGCCTTCTAAATAATTTGTTAAATTTTTCATCCAGAACTTTCCATTAAATTTTGCTATAACTATATCACTGTGCATGACAATATACATATGTGGAATGATATCTTAGTGATATACAACAGTACAAAATTTGAAATGGTTATTTCTACTGCTTATGAATCATGTGATCTGGGAAATAGCTTTTTTTTTTTTTTTTTTTTAGAAATTTTAGTTTATTCATTTGTAAAATCCTCATTCTCAGGATGGTTGTGAACAAGGCAATGTGTGTGAAAGTATCTGGCACAAAGTATCAAATCAATATGGAATCAGAAAGGCAATGTTGGGTTTCATGAATTCTCTAAGTATGTAGAACTTAAATATTTACAGCTGCCTGACATATTATCCTTGAATTATTTGGTATTTAGATGTCAAAGGGTGAAACTTACATGTTCGATAAAAAATGTATATTTTAAACTTAAAAAAAATTACTTAAATTAGCTAAGACAAGATAATTATATTTAGGTGTTTCTTAAACAAATATGGACAAAGTTATTTATTTAGTGTTACTTTTATTGAAGACATTTAGACATACTTTGTCTCAGTGACTATTTTTATTGCTAATGAATTTGTAAAAAAATAGGAGAAAAAGAGAGGCTTGATTTGATTATATAGACTAATTAAAAACGGGACATAGTATCAACATCAGTGATTATATTCTCAATTCTGCCCCCCCCCCACCAAAACCAGTCTCTTATTTAAAGAACATTTATTTTACTCTTGGTTTTATTTATGCTCTTTGTCATAGTTTATTAATTATGAAAATAGATAGTAAATATTATTAAAATCTCCCAATGAATTCATGAATATGATTTTCATGTTTTACTTTAAAATATTTGTAAAATTGTAATAGTTACTGGTATATGGTTATAAAATAATAAAATAATTTTAATTCAAAGGGATTAGAAAGTCATTTTATTAGTTTCATATTGAAAAATAAAGAAATTGTTAATACTTTCAAGTTCCTATCATTTAACCATGCTGTTTTGTTTATTGTGCCTTGTAGAGAGTTCTCAATCAATCCCATTGCCTCTGTCATTGTTTGGTCACCTCATTGGTCCTTTACCTTGATAACGTAAATTGTAACTTTACGATCTTCTTTTTATGTAATCTTTTCTGTTTCATTCCCTGCTCTATAGTATAATCAACCATTTTAAAAATGAGATCATAGCAATTCTTCCTTTAATACCATTATATGGCTTCTAATACCTAGAAGAAAAAGTTCAAGCTACCTAGTATGATGTAGAAAAAGCCAGTAGTAATGTCTCCAATTTCACTGCTAATGTGTCTCGAGCACCCAGTACCTAGTGTATTTAAGGTGCTCAGTATGTTTTTGATAAATGAATAATAAACCTCCCATTTTAGCCTCTTTCCACCACCTACCCTCTGTCTCAATCCTGCACTGAAATCTTGCTTTGCTTTGAACGTGCTATGCTTTCCTTCCCCTGTACCAACTGCATTTAAGTCTGCAGAAAAGGCTTAGGTAAAGTAAACTAAAGGGATTTTGTCTGTGAGACTCATAGGAATGAGTTCAGGCCATAATCAAATGCAGATGATGGTTGGCATAGATACGTGTTACAAAACAAGGCACACACATAGGCACTGATGAAAGCATCAGAGTGGTTTATAACTAAAGCTTTATTTTAATCCTGTCCTTATTGTTGATTAATTTTATGATTCTAGATAAGCATGCTCAGTAAATGAAATAATACTGCTTCATAATAATGAAATACAATTATTTCTCTCACAGGAGATATCCTCCAATGTTTTGGAAGAAATTATGTGGGCAGAAGAAAAATGCGAGTATATGGAACAGTTATGAGAGAAAAGAGAGTTTTGAGGGAGAGCTGCAAGAAGAACTGAGTCATTTCATTTTAATTTCTAGAATGAGCTAATCACAAATGAGAACTTGGGGAGAGCAGGTTAACAGGGCAGAGTATGGTTGAAGTGAAGGAGGAACCATCAAGAGTAAAACGGAAAAGGCTTACAACAGCAAGAGGAGAAGAAGGAACAATGAAGAGCATCTGGAACATACCTACTCAGGGCAGTCAACTGAGTGTGGTGCTTCAGTGAGACTTGTTTTATATTCTTGAACAGTATTTAGTCATAGGATTAGAGTAAGTAAATGGAATAAAAGTAAAGGAGAGCTGAAAACAATGATTCCTAAGGTTACTTTGGAATAATATGTTTATATTTACTGGGTGAATTCCTCTTAGAAGTTATTTAGGGAAATTCTAGTTTCCTATTTAATTAGAAAGAAACAGGACCATAAAATAAGTTATAATTTGAAGAAGAGAAACCATAGAAAGCAGAATACACCCATATGTCCATGGTACAAAAATAAAAACAAAAACAACTCTCAAATAGGAAGGAGCATTAAAAATAAAAGAAAGGTAACAAATTTTGTGAATGGAACTTGAAAAGGATAGGGTAAGACAATGGAGAAAGATATACTGGTTATGACTGGTTATGGAGTTGTAATTGCAGGCCAAAATCTTTGTGTAGAGAGAAAGAGGACATTCAAGAATATGCTATATTAAGGGCTTACCACACTAATAAATATCAATAAAGGGCAAAAACCAGGTGCATACATCACTTAGTAGAACAACCAAGGTCTAGTTATCTAAGGAATTTAGAGAAAGCTTAGCCAAAACATGGCAGAGGGATGGATCAGCAACATTCTCTTGGGTAGAGAGAGGTACAGGTGGTTCTAAACCTCACCTGGAGAAGCCTCGGTGCACATGGTATGGTCTGGGCGACTGAGGATACTGTCTGGAAGCATTCATTGCCTTTTTTCTAGGTCCATGAGATGGAATAGTCCTGCATATAACCTAGTCTGATACTTGCCAGAGACCTCCTCATGGTTTACCTTAATGATCATGAAGAATATAGGACACAGTGTATTTATGGAGTAGAGTATATTCAGAAATTAAAAATACCCTCATCTATGATAGACTTTGCAGGCTAGTACACCCTGGTTCCAGGTACATTCCTGAACTCAGTGCTGCAGTCATCTGTTTCCTCCATAAGTCTCTTGGGATCCAGTGCAAAGATCTTGGATCAGCCATGGGCTCTTCTACAATGTTTGATTTTAAAAAAGAACTTGAAGAAATGGCGAGAATTGCAGGCTTAACAGTAGCAGTTATAGAAGGTGTTTATGCAGCACTTATGATGTGCCAGGCACTGTTTGGTGTGATTTGCGTGTGCTTGTTTGCTTAATGCGCCCACAACCGTGTTCTATTACTTTTCTCATTTTCTAGATGGAGAACTGAAATACAGAGTGTTTGAGTTATTTGGACCAAGGTCACGCAGCAAACGAATGATGGAGCTAGGATTTGAACGCAGGCAGACCGGCTCCAGAGACCATCCCTAACCATTTTGCTACACCACTTCTCTATGGCAACTAACTCCTAGCGCTTTATTTTTACCTACTTACTTGTGTGTTTTTCTTTCTTCCTCCCTCCCTTCCTTCCATCTGTCCGTCCGTCCGTCCTTCCTTCCTTCTTTTCTTCCTTCCTTCCTTTCTTCCTTCCTCGTACATACAAAGAGAATAATAGATAAAGGCGTTAAATCCAAAGGCACCTAATAAATTAGGTGTTTTGAACCCAGGTTTTTCAGATTCTGTTGACTATGCTACCTTTCATTCTTATCTTTGAAGTGCAATACATTGCTGGATTTTTCTGCAAGTTGGTATATACCAGGATAGTCAAAGAAAAGGGCACTGTTAGCTTCCTTGTAGCTGACCCAGGCAATGCATATAACCGTATTTTTAAAAAATTGAATCCTTTTGAGGCAAAAACTTCATTTTCTGGAAAATAGTAAATTGTGACATATAAATGGTATATTAATTTTGCATTTGTAAAATTAATAATATAAAATAATGTATGAGTGAATGCTTGTTTTCAGATACCAGTAGTTTATATATGAAAAGTACATAAGGTAAAATGTTTTCTATTTTTTCCACTTCATATTGATATATACCTTTAAAAAGTTTGTCTTTTGTGATAAATACATTTAAATCTACTTTATTATTTATAAAATCTCAATATTATTCCATGTTATATGTACATTAAATTTATTTACTATTCTCTTATTTTTCTTAAATTTTTTAATTTGTAAGGATTAGTGAACACAATATCTACTGACCTTGTAGCATTTATCTTCTATGTGAATTCTCTTAGTAGTTCAAATAATGTTTCGGTTGATTCTTCTAGATTTTTTTAGTTAGAAAATTGTATCGACTGCTAAGAGCGATGGTAATATTGTCTTTTTTAAGCTATATATCCCTGATCTCTGCAGTACAGAAAGAGTAAAGAGCAAGACTCTAGAGGTAGTCTCCCTGGGTGGGACTCTCATTTCTGCCATTTAGTAGGTGTGTGACCTTAAACAAATTACTCAACTTATTCATGCCTCATACTCTTCATACATACAGTGGATATAGAAATAGAACACACAGTGTAGGGTTGTTATGAAATGCTAAGACTAGGTTTTTGCTCTAAAGGGGCTACGTATGGTGTATATGAAGGAAAGAAAGACCCATGATACTAGAAAGAATTGAACAAGAAGCAGAGCATAACACATGGGCAGGAGCCAGATTATGTACCTCGTTCCTAAAGACCCATGGTTCTTAGTGGGGTGATTATCACCTCACTACCATCTCCAGGACACTTAAGGCCCTTGTATAAGATGGGGTAGAACAATACAGACATACAGTTTGCACACTGTAGATTTAATTTAGGAAAGCAACTGTTCACATAACTAAATACTCCTCAAGATGTTGGTACTCAGGTCTTCAGTTTTGGCCTGGGAGGGCAGGTAGAAAATTTCTTCTGATGATCTTTTTGATAATCTGATATAATATCATTATGGGAAATTTAGGGTGGAATTTAATATTATCTTTTTTTTTTTTTTTTTTCCGGCTGGGAGAAAGCTAGATGTGCCAATAGCATTTACTGTCAATGGCAAAGAAAGTTGCAGAGTTATTTAATTTGTTGGCTTGCTAACCTAACCATTCTAGCACAGAACACAGCTCTGAACTCATAGTAGGTGCTCCATAAATCACTTCGAATGATTAATTTGATCTTCCTTTAAGGATTTTAACATTTTCCAAATAATTCTCAAATAATTCTAGATTACAAGATCTAAGGAAAGTGCTTTTTCTTATTAATTTATTACAGCATTGTGTATTTTAAACATATCAGACCATTAAAGTATTTATTAACTTAATTAATGAATATGCATTTGAAGACTAAATGACTACTTTTCATGACTTTCCTCACAATGATTCCCACACAATAGATAATTTCAGACTAGGTTAAGCTACTGAAAGGCTTTGATAGAGCTGAGGAGAAATGAATGGTGAAAGAAAACATATGATGTTGCCAAAGACTGGATAAAAAATGCCTGAGTTACCCGTATCTATTCTTCAATGACTCTATTATATATTGCCTTAAATTATCCGTATATCAGGATACCATTTTCTGTTTATTTTCTAAAAAAGAGTTGGACTAGTTGGTTTGGTTCTCTGAACTGCAATTTGACACTCACTTGTCTCCTGACTATGAAAGATTTGTATCTTCTTTTTTTGTCCCTGAGTTTAGTTTGATTTTATTCTGAAGAAAACTTTAAGTAAAGTAGCTGTACCTGTTTTTGTTTCTATCAGATGATGCACCTGTTCAAAAAACATTAGTGAGCGCTATAGAATTGATGGATGTTAAAAGTTATTCTCCAAGACTCATGGACATGGACAGTAGACTAAAGTTTACCAGAAGGGAGCAGGGAGGTAGATGAGTTAAAAAGGGTCAAATATGTGGTGACAGAAAGAAATCTAACTATGGGTAGTGAACACACAATGCAATATATATATGACTTATTGTTGAATCGTACACTTGAAATTTATTGGATTTCGTTAATCAATGTCACCATAATAAAAAAAAAGATACTCTCTATTCATGTCATATCCTCTATTGTTAGTTATGAAACTTGGGTGTGTCACTCAGTGATCCTAATTGACTTATTAAAGTACTTCTTCCATTCAGAAACATAGACTTTCTGAGAATTCTGGCTATTCTTTTCCCCATTTTATTTCAAATAATTAAATGTGAAAGCCTTATGTTAGGTATGAAGCAACAATAATTTTATAGGAGACAGACTATTGGATTGTCTAAAGCACCTAGAAAAGGTAAGAAAATCATTTCTCTCCCAGAGCCTTCAAGAAGGAATATCGCCTCACCAATGGTACATACATCTTGAGTTTAGCCTGTTGACTCCTATTTTTTAATTCTTATTTCTAGAAATCTAAGGTAATGAACCTGTGTTCTTTTAAGCCACTAAGTTTGTCCTAATTTATTATAACAACGATAAGAAACTAGTACACTTGCCTACAAGCCTGCTTGATTCCTGATTGAACATCATAAATTATTTATATCTGAAGCCCTGGTATAAATTTATATTTTCAGAGTCTATACACCTGGTATTTCTGCTTTCTGCACTAATATAAAACACTGCTTGTATTAGAGAAACTCTCACACTCTGCCCCATTAATATTTTTTTAGAAGTGTATTTTACTTTCTTTTCAATTCCTTTGTATTTTAATACCTAGTACTCAGGAGAGCTTATATTTTTTCTTTCAGCCCTGAACAGAAAGCCTCGTATTTGAATTGTTCTTTATTCCATCTCCCCTTCATGTCTCCATTTCTACTTAGCAAAGTTTTGGCCATAATAACAAAATCCAACTAATATATACTGCTTCCCTTTAAAAAATTTTTAATTGTGGTAAAGTATACAATACACAAAATTACCATTTTAGCTGTTTTAAGTGTGCAGTTTATAGTGCTAACTGTATTCATGTTGTGCAACCTCTCTCCAGAAGACTTTTCATCTTGCCAAACTGAAACCGTACCCATTAACCAATTCCTCTTTCCTTTCCCTTCAATGCCTAGCGACCACTGTTGGATAGAACTGCCTCCTGTTGAAAATATTTCTGATTACTCCAAATGGAAGAGCTTTTTCCCGCTGTGCAATTCTAGCAGTGTGCTTCATTTCACTGGGTTCCCATATACTGCCACATAACAGTGTTATGTTGACATACTTCGTGTTGGTTTTCATCTCTTCTCTGCAATCTCCCTTTGCCATCCTCTTGTGTGTCCTAGGCAGCTAGCTTGTATGGGCTGCTTCTGTGGACTCTCTGGCACTCTGGCCTAATGGAGGTATGAGAAGGAGATTAGAAGAAGAGGGGAGAGTGAGTGAGATCTTGGGTTGAACACCCCCTGTTTGACCACAGTGGGCTGGCTGCCTCTGTCCACCACGGAAGCTACCTATAGGCCTTCTGTGGGGCCACCTGCTACGTTGTTCTCTTCTCTGCTCTCTCCTTTGCCTCTTGGGACTGAGGGTGGTAATAGCTCTCTGCTGTTACCATTCCTGGAGGTACTGCACCACCTCTTCTGATTTCCCTACACACTGGACAAACCTTTGTACATGGTTCCTTATTACCCAGCTACAATAAGCAGTCTGCTTCCTGCTGGGACCATGACTTTTCAAGTTTTCAGATAATGTCTTTATCATATTTGTTTTGCTGTAGCTCTGCTCCTCTCCCTGGTCCAACTGGCCCTGTTTCTCATCAGGAAGACTTTCCAGAAAGGAAAAGAAAAGTTATTGAAAAAGGCCAGAAAATAGACATTTCTTGGGTAAAATACCAAATTCAAAAGATAAATAGCTCACAGACAGGATTAAGCTGTAGGTAAAGGACTTATATTTTACTCCTCAAGGTCTTTAGAAGAATTGAGAAAATTCTATAAGAAGATGTACAACTCTTTATGTTCTTATTTTTAAAACAACCTATCATATATAGCCCACATTTTTTAAAATAAAATATGATTTTTGTCTTCCAGCTATTTTTCTCAGACAGTTCTTCGTTCGTGTTTCAGAAAAGACATCAGTATGTAATTTTTTGTTTTCTTAGGAGTTACAGTTCTTAGAAAATGACATTGTTAAGGATAACACATTCACAAAATTTAATAAAATTTCATTTAGGTAAGAATTACTCCCTGACAACTTTTCTAAGAATGTTGTGACTCTTGCTTCAAACATTTCTTATTTTCTGAAAGATAGAAAATTTTTCAACAATCTGGTCTATTTTCCTACCTCAGTATTCCTCTTCTGCTCTCGGATTTGCTGATGTGGCTCAGAGGAGCTTCCATGGTGCTGCGAAGAACTTGAAGGCTCTGAGCCTAGAGATGCTGTTGTTACTTTAATCACTGGGACGTTCCTGAAACACTTAGGATATTGGACAGCTTGGTTCAGAATCTTCTGGTTTCTCATCACAACTTTCTTTGTAATTAATCTTTATCCTCTGGATGAACTTTCAGTTCCCTTTGTCCTTGAACTCTTCCTATGTTCTTCTACTTCTTCATTTGGTAATGGAGTCCACTGAGACTTACTTTTATGTTACCCACATGGCTGATAAGAGGACTGTAGGTGTATTTGTAAACTGCCATTGTCAGCTTTCACCCTAAGTAGCCACTTAATCAAACACATAGCATCTCTATTAAAAAATTTACACTCATTCTCATTTTTAGACAATATTGAAATGACAAGGTATAAAATGAACCCAGAAGAAAAAGGTCTTCTAAGGTGATATATAAAACAATACTTGCCTAGAGCAAAAAACTCATTTTATGAACCGCTTTTCAATTACTTTAACAAAAACATCTTCCATCCTAATTACTTAGAAAGAAAACCAGAAACCTGAAGCTTCTATTATAAGATATGGTAGGTTGGGAAAGTTGCTATGTCTCCCTGAAAGTACATGCAAATCCTCAGTCTTGTGAGATAAGCTTACATATTAGTTGTTAATTACATTTGCTAATTTGACATGACAACTCTTATTTTTTATTTGTCCTGGCACTACTATTTTTTAAATTTATTTTATTTTTAATAAAAGCTTAGATCAGTACATATTTGTCAGTACTAGTTGCAAAATTCCTTGGAGCCACTACTGGACTAATGATGAGTTGGTAATTTAGTGGGTTTAAAATTTTTAATTGAGATACAGATATGTAGAATAAAATGAACATATATTTGTGTAAAGTTCAGTTTTATTTCTTAAAAGATATAAAGTGTATATATCCTAAGAATACAGTTCAGTAAATTAAAAAAATATGTATATAAAATGTAGTCCCTAACCAGATAAGGATATGAGAGATTTCTGGCACCTCAAAGTCTTCCTCATGCCACTGTCGAATCAGACTACCATCTCAAGGAAACCACATTTTTTTTTTCACTTCATTACCAACCTTGAACTTTAAATATGTGGAATTATACCATATAAACTCTTTTGTCTGGCTTCATTCACTATACATTACGTCTATGAGATTTATTCATGTCATTGCATGTAGTGATACATCCATAACTTTTACTGCTGTGTATGTATAAATATACCATAATTTATAGTATATTCTTTTGGTGTCATGTCCAGGACATCATTGCCAAGGCCAGCGTGAAGAAGCTTTTCCTCTACGTTTTCTTCCAAAAGTTTTACAATCTCAGGACTTACATTTAAGCATTCCATTTTCGAGTTGATTTTTGTGTATGGTATTAGATGAGGGTCCAATTTCATTCTTTTGTATGTGGATATCCAGTTTCCTCAGTCTGATTTGTTGAAAAGGTTGTCTCCATTGTGTATTCTTAGTATCCTTGTTGAAGATCAGTTGAGCATATATGCATGGCTTGATTTCTGGGCTTTCTATTCTGTTCTATTGTTTTATATGTCTGTCTTTATGCCATTAACATTGTTTAAATTGCCTTAGCTTTCTAATATACTTGAAATCAGGAAGTGTGATGCCTCCAACTTTGTTCTTGCTCAAGATTTGATTTGGCTTTTTAGAGTCATTTTCTGCTTCATATAAATTTTAGTATTGATTTTTTTATTTCTGTATTTTATTGGGAATTTGATAGGAATTGCATTAATTCTGTAGATTATTTCGGGTAGTATGGACATTTTAACAACATTAAGTTTTCCAATCCATGAACATAGGATGTCCTTCCCTTTTTTTGTGCCTTCAATTTTGTTCATCAATATTTTGTAGGTTTTGGGATACAAGTCTTTCACTTTCTTAGTTAGGTTTATTCCTATGAGAAAATATACAACTTTTGGTGCCATTATAAATGGAATTGTTTTCTTAATTTTCTTTTCAGATAAGTCATTGTTAGTGTATAGAAATATAACTGATTTTTGGATGTTGATTTTGTGTTCTGTAAATTTACTATTTGTTTATTAGTTCTAACAGTTCTTATGCAATCTTTAGTGTATGCGTATACACACACACACACACATATACATACATACATATATATATACACATACATATATATACACACACACCCGCACACATAAATGTATATATAATCATGTCCTCCACAAACAGGGACAATTTTACTTTTTCCTTTTTTATTTATTTTTCTTTCCTAATTTCTCTGGCTAGAACTTTCAGTAAGATGTTGAATGGAGGTAATGAGAATGAGCATCCTTGCCTTGCTTTTATCTTGGAGGAACAGTTTTCAGTTTTTCATCATCAAAAATGATATTAGCTATAGGATGTTCATATATGTTACCTTAACATATTATGTTAAGGTAATTTCCTACTAAAAAGTTCTGCATAGCAAAGGCACTAACAGAGTGAAACGCAACTTACAGAATGGTGGAAAATATTAGCAACCTTTATTCTGATAAAGTTAATTTCAAAATATATAAAATTCTTACAACTCAACAGTGTAAAAAATTAATTACCCAGTTTAAAAAGTGAGCTAAAGACTAGAAAAGACATTTCTCCAAAGAAGACATACAAATGATCAATAGGTGCATGGAAAGATGTTCAATGTCAGTACTGCTGAGAGTTGAGTAAGAAGGGATTGATCATTAGATTTGGCAATGTAGATGTCTTTGAAGGGCAAGTCTGGGAAGCTCAAGAGGCTATAGAGAGTGAGGAGGTGGAGTTTTCAAGTTTGGACAACCCTTTCAAGAAGTGTTGTTATAAAGGGAATCAAAAATAGAGTAGTAGTTTGAACAACGTATGGAATCTAGAGACGAATGTTTTTTAATGGGAAATGTTACAGCATATTCGTATGATGATAGTAATAAACACAGAGTGTGAAAAAATGATGATGAGAGAGTATAATTTCAGAATAAGTTCTTTAAGCAGGTGAGAGGAGGTGGGATCCAGTGCTCAAGTGGAACAACTGGTCTTAGATAGGATCCCAGAGAGTTTGACTTTAAAGCTGGAGAGAAAGAATACAAATGACTGCAGATGAGAGTGGTTAGGTAGATGAGGTAATGGAAGTTTGTAGAAGTTACCTTCTGATTGCTTCTCTTTTCTTCGTGATATGAAAAGGAAGATCAGTAGTTCAGAAATGAATAAAAATTAACTAGGTAAAAAATTGAGGAATGGGCATTTCCGACAAAGGAAATAACATGAGCAAAAACCTGTGTTGGGAATGAACGTGACCGTTTGAGAAACAGAGAAGATCTCTTTGACTGAAACAGAGAGAATAGGGGCAAGTGGTAGGCGTTGAACTTGGACTTGTAGGCAGGAGATAGGCTACACAGGGCCCAGGTGTCTAAGTCGAAGGTATTGGCTTTAATTTTCACATGGGTGGAAGCCATCGAAGGGGATTAAGCATGACAGGAGTACATGTGACATGATCAGATTTGGTTAGATTACGGAGAACAGATTGAAGAGGGAGGAATGAATGAATGCAGTGGGAAACAGTGCTATGCCTTTGCATTAGTCTGGATGAGACATAATGATAATGAGAGTGGTCAGATTAGAGATGGTGAAAGATGAAATATTCCAAAGATATTTGGGAGGTAAAAATCAAGACTTGTCAGCGGATTGAATATGGAAAATGAGGGAGGAGGAGAATTCCTTCTTTGCTATATATTAAACCGCTTCTTACCTTTTAAGATTTAGTTTAAACATTACCCATTCGGGATCGCATTTCTCACTATCCCAGTAACATTAAAAAGAGGCTCATTTTTTCCAGGTTCTTTTGGCACAATATTCAGATCTCTTTATGGCTCTTAAAGTAACTTCTCTGCCAAAGTAACTGTCTCTACAGTAGATAATGAGCTTCTTGGAAGCAATGAATGACATTTCTTCATTCTTCTTTGTATTTCAACATGTGACATCATACCTTTCAAATAATAGATGTTCATTTAAATTGTTTATTGACAAAGTGGCAGAGTAAATTGAAATGTCATAGATAAATAGAGCCAAATTCACTAAGTGTAAATATTTTTAATAACTAATACAGATACATTTTTCAGTAGTCATATTTGCAGAAATAGGTTTGCTCCTCTCAAGGAATCAGGATATCATTAAATCTGAACTCTTTGGAAAAAATATTTTAGTCTTTTGATAATTATGAAGGACTCAGCAAATTTGCAATTTTCAGTTTTTATTTACTATCCTATCCCATATATTTTTCCAGTTGTCCTCAAAAAATTTTTGTCAAGAATAAAAAATATACTAAAACAATTTTTGTCGAAATGTGTAGACAGTAGTTATTGCATTGAAAAATAATATACAGTATTTCAAAATTTAGTAGAACTGTATTTTAAAAATGCTTTAGAAGTAATTAAAACTATGAAGATGAAATGAAATGAATGAATTATGTTGCAATGATGCTTATTTTTTTCAATATCCATATTCTACTTAATTGAGTTTTTCCATATAAATGAATCAAATTCTCCTTAAATACTATTTTTTATATTTAGAATTTTTGCGAAGAATTTACATGATCATCTAAAATATAGAACATTAAGTATATTATGTCAGATCTTGATTACTTGGTATTTATTATTATGAATTTTACTCTATAATTTATTGAGTGCCTTTAGTGTGTAAGGTGCTAAAGCTTCAAGAGCTTAGAATCTTCAGGGTTAGGAAAGAGACACTTCCCATTTAAAGGTCAGATAGTAGAGCAAGGCATGAAAAAAGTGCTGTGGAAACCGAGAGGAGGGCCTGGCTGACTAACTCTTTCTGGGAATATCAGTGAAGCTGTCACAAAGAGACAACTCTTTAAATGTCATGAAGGAGCAGAGGCATAGGAGGCAGAAGGACAAGCTTGGTGAAAGGTCTGGGTTGTGAACTATGTGTGCGCAAGTGATTAGGTAAAGCTAAGTATGACGAGAGCAAAATGTTCGTGTGGCTTAGTGTCAGAAGATGAGCTTGTATATCCTTTTGGTCTTCCCAGTAAAACTAGCAACAACAACAAAAATAATTCTTATTATTTGATGAAACAATAGTAATCCTTATCATTTAAAGAATTAACAATAAAAACAAAGATGGTCGCAACTCTAAACCATTGACCATCAGTTTAACGCTGTAAAAAGAATTAAGATATCATAGCTAGAATATGCCAAACATTCACTAAATATGCATTATTATTTTCACTGTTAGTGAAATATGGACTCATATGAAAGAAGCTAAGAGATGATTCATGTCTTCTTAGAAGGTGGGATGGTGATATCTCTAAAAGTAAGTGCTACACCTCTGAAAGATTTCTTTAACACTTAGCTTATGGCAATGACACATGCAGAGTAAAAGGAGTCTGTGTAGCAGTGGTGAAGGAGAGAGGATAAACCACACCGGGAGATTCCACGTAAGGGGAGTGCAGTTTAAGGACCTTCTCTGAGTGAGAGCTCTTAAATTCTGAAAAGGTGAGGCGTGCCCCTCGGCAGAGGCCAGCAGAGGTTTGGCAGGATGTTCCCAGCTCCAAAACTGGCACTGTAGTTGTGACCCTTTCCAGGCGGTTCACTCTTCTGCGCTAGTCCCACATGTGTCCAAATAGCCAAACAGACGCCCAGATGGAGCAGACCCTATTCAAAGACACAAAGAAAAAAAATAGACAGGAAAGAACGCACACAGGATCTGTAAATACAGACGGAAAAATGAAAGGAAGAAAGGAACGTAAGCAGAAGGCATATTGAAGTTCAAAAGCAGTGTTTTTATTGTCTAATTTTGAAAAGCGATAAACAGATCTTATAAGCAGATCTTATTAACGTTGCTTGGACATACATATTGAGATGAAACTTTAGGGTAGGGCGCATTGTTTGCTCGTTGTTCTTCAGGTGTTAACTAATAGTTTGAATTTTTATGTATTAACAAGACAAGTCATGTCTAAACTGAGACTTCAATCTCTCGTCCATTTCAAACCTCCACTGTTTTCTATCTCCAGTAGAGGCCAGACCTCCTTGTAGTTCAACGGAGAAAGAGGATGTGGTCTGTCCTTTCTCTCTTTTCTACCTGTTCTCCTCCCTCATCCTCACCTCACTGCATTCCTTCACCTCCAGCATCAGGGCAGGGAGAAGCCTAAGAGAAAATGGTGCCATTGTTATTCGGTTTTAGGCCCTCTGTCTGACAGATGCATTATTGTTACCTTTCTTTTGTGAGAACTTTTTGTACATTTTTTTTGGAGAACCCTACCCACCTGACACGGGGCCTTCGATGTTCTAGTTCTTGATGTATTGACCTCCACAGGCTTCTCATGGTTCTTGCTCAACAGCTGTTGCAGTGGCATATACCATGCTCTTTCTTTCATTTTTGGTTTTGTTACCATAGCATATTATTATCCTGGAGGGGATCCTTTAAAAATGGATCAAGCCTGGCTTACTTCCAGAGTGTCCATTTTTTTTTTCGGGGGGTGAGGGGAGAGGGAGGATTGTGCATATTCATGCTCCTCGGCCAAGTTTTTGAAATTCAAGCCTCTCTCTCCTTTTGCAGCTTTGTCTGTCTCTTGTTCAGCAACCAGGTGCAATTCTTGCCAACTTCTTACTTTTCATTCTTTCAGGCGAAAGACAAGCTCTAATCTTTGTATATCATCCCTAAACCCTCTTCAGGATTTTTCATACTGTCTTCTCAGTAGCAGCAGGACACAGGCCTATTAGCTTCTGCACTCAGCAAACATCCAGTCTGTGGATGAGCTTTTCCTCTCAGAGGCGCCTCGCTATCTCTCAGAGCTCTCTCACCCCCACCCTCTGGCTTGGAGAGCACCCCTTTATTCTTTGAAGATAGCACTTTATTTCTACTAGGCCTATAATTCTCTCATAAAAAGGCTCTAGTTCTCATATGTAAATAGTAGGGTCCACTTTTTAGCAATTCCAGCATTAATAGTCTATCTTTTAGTCTTAGAAGATATATTCACTTTCTACTGTAACTGCCACAAATTACCACAGACTTAGTGTCTTCAAAAAACACAATATTATTGCCTAATCATTCTTTAGGTCAGAAGTCTCACTGGGCTAAGATTGAAGTCTGGGCAGAACTGTGTTCTTTTCTGGAAGCTCAAGGAGAGAATCTACTTTCTTGCATATTCTAGCTTCTAGAAGAAAGCACATTTCTTGGCTCATACACTTTCTTCCATCTTCAAGGCCAGCAATATTGTATCTCTCTGACTCTTTTTCTGTAGTGTATTAGTCTGTTCAGTCTACTATAACAAAATACCACAGACTGGGCGGCTTAAACACTAGAAATTTATTTTCCCACAGTTTTAGAAGCTATGAGTTCAAGATCAAGGTGTCTTCAGATTTAGGGCCTCTTTTCCTTGCTTATAGACAGCTGCCTTTTTTCTGTTCTCCCATGGTCTTCTCTCTGTCCATGCATAGAGGAAGAAAGAGAGGGAAATAGAGGGGGTGGGGCAGAGAGAGAGACAGTGGGGGGCAGGGGGTCCGGGGGGGGGCCGGGAGAGAGAGAGAGAGAGAGAGAGAGAGTGAGAGAGAGAGAGAGAGAGAGAGAGAGAGAGAGAGAGAAATAGGTAGGTATATAGACAGACAGACAGATGATAGACATATATATAAGTATAGATATTTTTGATATCTCTTTTTAAAAGGACACCAGTCCTATCAGATTAGAATTCTACCCTTAAGACTTCATTAATCTTAATTACTTCTCTCAAGGCCACATCTACAAATATAGTCACATTGGGGATTCAACATAAATTTTGGGGAAGCATGATTTAGTCCATAACTTGTAGTCATATCTCTTTCTGTGACTATTGCAAAAAAAGATACTCTGTTTTTAAGGACTCCTGGGGTTGTTTTAGGCACACTCAGATCATCCAGGGTAATGTCTCCATCTCAATATCCTTAACATTAATTACACTTGCAAAGCCTCTTTTCCATGTAAAGTAACATATTCGCAGGTTTTAGGGATGAGGATGTGGACGTCTTTGGGGAGCCATTATTTTTCCTACTGCAGAGGAAATTTTCAGTTACGGGAAATGTCCAGTTGAACATTCTGTTACATGGGTTACCAATTTATAGTCCAATGACTATTATTTTGAGATTTGTTAATTTTATGATTTCTGAACATTGAATTTTATTTTATCCATTATATAAAGTAATACTTGTTAGAGGAGATGTTGTTAGGTTCGGGGCCTTAAAATTTGCAATGTATTAAGCTATATGTCTATTATATTTAATAGTTGTGCCTTTTTTATGATTCAGAAACATTTCTGAGATGTACAATCAATCCACTAAAAACACCCACTACAGAAAGCAAATAACTTCAAATGAGAGTTATCTCAAGGAACAAGGTCCGTCCTCTTTTGTACACACTGGAGAAGAGAATGCATTTTCAGAACAGATGTGAAAGTTTGCTATTCTTATTAAAGCTAAGTTCCAGGATGCACTAAACTATAGAGCAGAGAATACAAAAGGCAGAGTAGGAAAACATTTTCTGCCAATGTACTCAGCAGAACTTAAGGAGAAAGAATTTGGTAAAAAATAGAAGAAAACATCTCGATCTATAGGAGTGCTCGATGGGTTCAATATATAAATTATTAAACCAACACATATGAAGATAAGTGACAGTCCCAATTTATCGCCCACTTAAGAGTAATTAAGAGTAAAAGGTGAAAGTTAACTGAACTACATATTTTTATAATTACATGGCAGGCTTAATTCTCTGTTGTGTGTTTGGGAATATGTGCTTAAAGCTGGCTTTGCATTTTTTTAGAAGGAAATTGGAGGGTGCCAGAAAGACCTCCCAAAAATATCTTCATCACCTAGATCCTATAGTTCCTAAAATTCCACTATTATGTAGTTGTTCTTGTTAGGGTAAAGGCTTATTCTCTCCCGGGGCTCTTAAAAGAAACATACTGTTACCAATATCTTTACCTGAATTTTAGCAGATTGCTGACTTTTTTTATGTCAAAACAATATTATATATTTACAAGAGAAGGACATCTTCGAGGGTAAATGATATAAAAAGGAGAGCTGGAAATCACTTACGACTTGTCCTTTGTTCATCAAAAACCTTTGATGGAAAGATTTTTTTTTTGAAAAAGAGTTTGTTGAGCCGTACCTTAGCCAGAAAAAGGACCAGGTCTGGGACATACTGTCTAAACTACCAGCAGCAGGGTTAGATGGAAACGAGGGACCTGTCTACTGTCCTGGAACTGATGGGGCTCTTTCAAGGATGGAAGTTGTTTTTAAAGAATTTACTTTAGCTATAGATAAGGGAGGCAGGAAAAGGTGAAGTGCAGGAAGTTTTAGGGTGGGTGCATGGTCCAAGGAAGACAAACTTACTGCTTTTGATTAAGTGTGGTCAACGGTCCAGAGGGTTCATGCATTAGCAGGTTGAGGTGGTGTTTGGTGGTTGGCTGCTTCTTTTTAGATAGCCACCTGAAAGTTGATTCAAAGTTTCGACCTAACGTTCAGGAATATGTGCAGTCTTTTATTAGTTGGTGTGCAGCTATTAACTTGTTAATGATCCCTGTCTCTACTACTCCAAGGCTGATGCTCCAGGTGAACAAATATTCAGCTTCACTTTGGGGCTCAGGCTGATTAACACACCAGTTCCTAAAACTTGCCTTCAAAGTTGTCCTGGGTACTGCCTGACAATTATCGTGAAAGAGAAATAGGGAGCACAAAGACGGGTGCATGGTGTGTTTTTTGGGTAAGGCATTTGAAGTAGGACATATTTTCACTGTCACACCATTAGTCGCTTAGTGGCCATCTAGGTTATTGGATCAACTGTCGCGTATCGCAGTGCTTGTATTCAAGCAACTGTTATAGTATAGCTTAATGATGTATCACAATACCTATGTCATTTCCCTCATCTCACTTCATCTCATCATGTAGGCATTGCATCATCTCACATCATCACAAGAAGAATGGTGAATAAAGTACAAAAAAGATATTTCGAGAGAGATCACATTCACATAACTCACAGTATATCAAGATTGTTCTATTATTAGCTATTGTTATGCCTAATTTATAAATTCGAGTTTATCATAGATGTGCATGTGTAAGAAAAACAGTATATGTAGAATTTGGTATTATCGGCAGTTTCAGGCATCCTCTGGGGGTCTTGGAACATACCCCCTGCTGATAAGATGGGACTGCTGTACCATACTTTATTTCACGGGAGCCTGGGGAAATGCAATACAGTTGGGCCCTCACGGATCCAGTGACTACGAAAGAAATGGCGAGAGCTTGGTGACTCACCGGCAGTGCCAGCTCCATTTGTTGTTCTTTCCTTCTTCATTCTCTGCGATCCAGAGACATTGAGTTTTAGTTCCTTGACTGTTCTTTCTTCCTGAGAGTTTTACGCATGACATACTCTCTGCTTCATGTGCCTTTCATCCTTTCACTAGGTAAAAATTACTATTCAGAGCTAAGAGTATTTTATGTTCCTGAGAAAGTTGTCTCCTTTGTAACACTAGGAGAACTTGTAATAACTTACTCAATGACTGTCATGCTGGAGTGTGGGATTCAAGAGTAAGGAAATTCTCTGTCTTAATCTCCACTAAATCCCCAGTATCTGGCATTTGGCAGATTCTTAGTAAATATTTCTTGAATATATAGATGGATAGATGAATTGATGAATGGGTCAGTGCAAATATAGGTAAATTTAGAGATAAATGAAAAATAAACTGATATAGCCCCAATATGACACTTTTAGTTTTCTCTATGAATGATATCTACAAAAGCAGGGTAGAGGGTCGCAAAAAGAAAAATTGATAAGATTTGTACAATTTTTGGTAGCTACAAAGAAAAATGATAAAGGGAGATTACGGAAAAAGGGAAAAATAATTGTCCAACAATGTTGACTATTTAATTGTGGTTGAATAACTATAGCTCTGTAGTGGTGAATAACCATTGTGATTTTCTCCAGCATTATTTACTTTTAGAGAAAACGCATTTTGGAGATGATAATGGTTAATGATGGCTACAATATATCGATTCAAGTGTGAGCTTAGCACTTCACACGCAATTTTTCATGTAATGCTTTTAACCACTTCCCTATTTTATAGATGAGGAAACTGAAGATCAGAAATTTAAGTAAACAACTTAAGGACATACAACTGTCCTCAGAAGAGTTTTGATTTGTACTTGTCTATCAGGCTTCCAGGATAGAGGTTTACAAGTGGACTGACAGAGATGTGAATGTGACAAGAAGTTAATGGTCCTGTGAGAGCGTACTTGAAGCGCTGGTGCCTGGGGTCAGTTTGAGTAAAGAAGGTATAAGGTCTCAGTGATGTTTAGTGGTAAGAGATGTAAAAATAGGTGTGTGAATTATATTTTCAAATCTGAGATCAGAAAATAAATTTGGGAAGATGACGCCATCCAGAATATAGAACTTAAGAGTGTTTTGTCGGAGAGGAATGGGAGTGAAGTTTGTTAGATGGCTGTCCACATGGACATTGTCATTCAGAATAATGACAGGAATCAATAAAAAGAAAGATTATAATCCATATATCAAAGTTCCCAATAAATGTGGCATAAAAAAGCGGGAAGTCAATTGTTGACAGTGATGAAGATGAGGAGCAAAATTAAATTTTTAGAGGTTCAAATGAGGAGTCATTTTGGATGAGTATCAGATGTAATGAATAAAACAATGAGAATAGATAATGAGGAGAAATATAAACATATCTCATTACTATAAAATACAAGGAAATTAAGAGCCTATTTTGAGGACTTTTTGAGGAAAAATACTTCATTAGAGGAGAGCCAGATTATAGTCAGGGCCAAGAGGTGGAGGGAATAGTCAAGATGTTGTGTATCACAGAGAAGTTTCTTTGAAATAGGATGAGATTCTGCATAGTTCCAGTAAAAAGAGGTAGAAGTAGAACCAGCAAGAGATTGACAGTTCTGGGAAGGAGAAGATATAAATTACATGAACGGTTTACAATGTAGATTACAGATCAAGGGCACTAGAAAGGCAAGCAATCCAGAGGAAGATGGATGTACTTGAAAGTAACTAGGCTCAGAGTTCCGGCTGGGGCTTGATAGCAAGTTCTTTTGTTGCTGCAAATTCAGATCCAAGCATTTTAGGGGAGCTGAAAAAAAGAGGTGAATTGCAAAATAATATTAAGGGCTACTGAGTGAGGAGAAACTTAGATAAAATTACAAATTGAAGTTTATCAAAGTGGAATAGATTTTAAAAGGGCATGATAATTTTGAGGGAAAAATAAGAAAACTAATTTGACCTCTTTGTCTTAAATTTATCTTTTGTGCTACCGACTTTGTAGTGATGAAGACGCCTTAATATTCTTAGCTTGACTAAACTCTAGATAAGCTTCTTCCAGTCTCTAGGTCCCTCCCTCTTACCCTTGGCCCTCACAAAATCCACAGGGCCTAACCCCAGAGGTCCTTCCCCACCCTTTTCTTAGAGCATTTAATTTAGAACACTTCTAATTGTAAATTCTTTCTCTGCTCTTTTGAGTTGTAAATATTTTTAAATGCCTCTTGCAATTTTTGACAGTTTTCAGAGCTATCTTTTTCTGAGGACTTGGATGCCATCTCTTTGAAATGTGATAATCACAGAAGATAGATTTCCTATCTCCCAGTCTCTGTGAGAGGGCAGGAACCTAATTTCAGTGGGTGCTTTGCTCCAAGTTGTAAAACTATCTCCTGTTATAAAGATAAGAGAAAGTTTGTTTTTTCTTTGGTGAGGCCAGTTAACAGATATGGTTAGTGTACTCCCTCTCAACTCAATGTTGAAAATTGTCTCATCCTTTTTTTTTTCAGTAAGTTGAGCCCAGACTGATTTCTTGCCTCTCACCCTTATTAAAATAGACTTGAATGAAGTCTTCCTTACCTATTTAACTTTGCTGTAATTTTGCCTTCACAGGAGTTTATGTCTTTTCTGTCATTTCCCTAAAGACTGACTTTTCAAAAGTGGACTGTTGTCTAACCAAGGGCAGGAGAAAAATGATTTGAAATAGCTGTGGAGATTTGGTCATTCAGAGAATAGTTTCCAAACCTGTTAAAATTTCTGGAAGCTATTTTCACAGAAAAACAGAGAAAGTAGATATTCAAGCATATTTTTCCCCCTCCAGGGCATATTAGAGTATTTCTTGACACCTACCTCACACTATACACAGAAATAATTTTATCCAGATTGCAGATCTAAATGCCAAAAGTAAAATAATAAAGATTTTAAAAGAAATAAGAAGAGAGTATCTTCATGAATTTGGGGTAGACACCCTTTTCTTTAAAAGACTCAGAGATCATTAACCATAAAGGAAAATATTGGTAAATGGTAGCATATTAAAATTAAGAACTATTATTCATCAAAAGATAGTCAGATGTTAGAAAAGTCAAGCTACATAGTGAATGAATATATTTAAATGCATATAACAGGTAAGGTACTCATATTTAAATACACCAAAAGATATTTCACAAATCAATTAGAAGAAACAAGTAGTCCAATAAAAAAATGAGCAAAAAATTCAAGCAAGCACTTCATAAAAGTTAAATCCATATGACCAATCTGTGTTTTAAAAGGTGCTCAGCTTCACTGGTTATCAGCAAAATACAAATTAAAACAGTAATGTATCTTATTATACTCTTGACAGGAGCTACTGTGGAAAAGATAGACAATTCAAAAGTCGCTGAGGATGTGGAGTAACTGGAACTTTCATACACTGCTCATGGGGGTATAAATAATTGCAACCACTCTCTGGACCCACTAAAGCTGAACACACACATGCCCTACAACTCTACGATCAGTTTACCTAAAGATAAATATAAAAATATTTTATAGAATCACTCTTTGTATTGACCCAACTCAGGGAATACCCCAGTATTCAACTATAGAATAGAGAATGGTAAATGCACAGCGTGGAGTATTATATGGCATTAACCTAACATGATTTTCACATCTCACACAGAAAGAAATGTTTATAGTGGCTGTTGTTTAAAGTCTTGAGTCAAATGTTGGACTTTTAAATTTTCTTTTGGTGGTAAGCTATTGAACTAGTCATATTCTATGTCCTAAAACAGAGTGCTTTCTATCATATAATACCATAAGTTATGTGTTGGAGATGGTCTAAAAGAGAATAATTTGGGGGAAAATGCTCAACATCTGTTTCTGATAAATGTTTGGTTTAGGTGTTATATACAAATCCATAGATAACATCACATTTCATGATAAAATTAATTTTTTTAACAAAAATTTTTAGATACATATTATGATCATTTCTCAGTAATGTAAAATGTATAACATTTGTAGCTCAAAAGGGTGAGGCAAGTTAAACTGTATTTCAGCTTTTTAAAATGGCATATATATTTGTTTCACATGTGATACCAAGCATCTATACACATTTTTAATGTAGCACTACAGCACTAAGATTTTTGTACAATTCTACACAATTGTATCTCGTCTTTAGCATAGTTTGAGAGATGATTTAAAATAAACAGAAAGATTACAACTCAGCCAAATAAATTGTAAAAGGAAGACTTTATTAAACGCTTCTTAACTATATCTTATTTATCTTATACAATCTGAAGAATGAATTTTGACTGGAAGCTGACAAGGAAGTTATACAATTTCTGTTGTTTTTTTTTTTTTAAACTGTCCAGCAGTTGAGTAATCTGAGCAGATTCAAGTCTAATTTTACTTCTATCTTCTGTATATTGTCCCACTATTTATTAGAAGCAACTAGAGCAGGTACACCATGTCGTTTAATAATAGCTTTTATTGTTATGTAGGTACTACATTGTAGAAATTATTTAGCAATTAAAACTCCTAATTTCATATTTAATTTCCACAAGAAGTTAAACTAAGATTCAGAGAGATCACAGCTAATATTGGCCTGTATGAATCCAAACTTTATATTTTACCAATTGCTTTCTTTTGTTTCATTCATTTGTTATTTTAACCATTATATTGTTAATTTCCCATTATGTGTCAGACATGGCCCTCGATACTGAGATTGCATTGGTGAATAAAGCAATAAAGGTACTTTCTCTCAACAGCCTTCTAATCTGATAGGGGAGAAAGATACCAAGTAAATAAGCAAATAAATAAACAAAAATGATATCAGATGGTAATAAGTCTCTGAGGAAATTAAAAGAAGGCGATATGATAGAAATGGAAAGATCAGGGAATATATTTAAGAAAGGATATAATTTTAACTGAGATTTGATTGACAGTAAGTAGCCAGTCAGACAAGATCAGAAGGAAGCTCTTTCCAGGCAGAAAGAAGTAATATAAAGGCCAAAGGAAGGATCTAGTTCTAGGGATGGAGGAAGGTTAATGTGGTTGAAATAGAGTGGGTGATATGAAGTATAAGGCAAGATAAATTAAGGAGGTAGGCAGAATTAAATCAGGAAAAGAATTTTTGTAAGCCATAAAAGAATTTATATTTTAAGTATGATGGAAAACTATGGAGTTTTTAAAAACTGGCTATTGTGTGAATAATAAAATGTTCACAGTAAGAGTAAAGGCTGGGAGTCCAGCTAGGGGTTCACTGTGATGATATAGGTGAGAGATAATGTTAGCGAGAAAATTGAGATGAAAAGAAGAAGATAGTTTGGGGTTATATTTTGAGGAAGAGTTGACAGAACTTTCAAACTGATTAGAAGAAGTTAAGAAGGAGAAAATAATCAAAGATTGATTATTGGTTTATCAACTTGTTGGATGGTAGCACTATGAATTGAGATATAGATTAGAGGAAAAGTTAGTTTTGGGGATGTTATGACCACTTCCTACTCACCCCATTGGTGAAGGAGGAATCCTGTGCCCTAAATCATAGACACTAGACAGCCGAAGGGGAGTACATACAGATGTTGCACTCAGGAGAAAGTAAACCCAAAGGAGCTGTGGAAAGCAGGCTTTGTAATAGCAAGAAGATGGAGTGCCCTTGGTTTCTGCAGGAGGATATGATTAGTTTGTTTGAATAATTTCATGGGTTGACGGGGAGGTGAATCTGTTCAGTTGAGGGTCAGGTAGGGTCCTGATAGAGGAATTGGTAAGAGAACTAGTCAGATTGGGAACTCTTCCCACTGGGTAGGAGCATTTCTGGCAAGAGCAGAGAAACTCACAACTAGAGCTTTGGGACCCTGTGATGCTCAAAGAGGTCAAGGCAATGCTTGAAATTTTAGATCTTATACACAGGGTGAGGGAGGGAAAGAAAATCCTTGTATTATGTCAAGCATCATGTATATTCTACCAGGTTCCTTTTGGCCATACTATATTTGAGATGCCTCTGTGAAGATTTCATCTAAGTGGTCATGCCACCTTGGATATACACATCTAGAACTGTTAGAGGTCAGAATCAAAGGCAATGATTTAAGAGACATGGAGATTTAAAACCATGGGCCTAAATGGGAGAGTGTATAGATAGAGAAGAGCAAGAGGCCCAGGACACAGCTTTGGATACATTTCCACATTCAGAGAAAGAGCACTGAGGACACTAGGAAGAGCTGCTGGTGAAAGTAGAAAGAAAACCAGGAGGGTGAAGCGTCATGAGCCAAGAGAAGAATTTTGAGAAGGAAGTGATCATCTGTGACAAATGCTCCTGAGTTGCCATGTAAGATAGATGATCATTAGGTTTACAATATGATGACCTCAACGAGAGAGTCTATGTGGAGTCATGGGAAATGGAGAAGATTGGACATTTTTTGTTGGAGTTCAATGAAACCAGTGGTGTTTACTGGTCTCCAGCTTCTAGCTATTGTTTAATGACAACAAAAACAAGCATTCTCTATAGAATCTAAGGCACATAGTAAATAAGCAGATTCTTCTTCCTTAGGAAATTAGCCTCATACTTCTTTCAGAGGCCAGTGTAGGAATCTGTAGGGTATTTCTTGCCTAACAAGATAAGTATTTATCACCTGAGAAGTCACTGCTGGCCAAGATACAGCAACCACCACACAGCCTTGCCTTCCTCTTACGCCACACTCCCCCAATGCCTGTGTTGGAGCCTTGCTAACCTTTTAGTTGCACCAGACAATTTCCTGCTTCAGAGTATTTGCTTTCATTTTTATCTCTGCCTGAAAAATCATCTTCTATTTCTCTGGATAATCTCAATCAGGATCACTTTCGGTTTCTGTTTAAATGTCTTTCTCAGGAAATCTCTTTTGGTCTCTCAAATTAGGTTATATTTCCCTGCCTTGCATTCTTACTGTGAATTTTTCCTTCACAACTCTTTCATGGAAATAGTCAAATTCATATTTATGTAATTATTTGAGTGCTATCTTCTTGACTTGACTATAAATTCTATGGAGTCTTGATTTCTATTTTGTTCTTAATATTTCAAGTGCTTGGCACAAGTCCTGGTATAATGTGTGTGAATAATAAATATTTTAATTGTTCTTATCTCAGTCATAAGTGGAAATAGAAGGAATTTATTCAACAATAAAGATAAGGACAAAACCCATTCCAACTGTTTTTTTTTTCATTTTACTTTGTGCCTAGGATAGCTTATTAGAATAATTTTGTTTAAATTACTGATATTGCTGACCTTATCATTGGCTTCTGTGTTCAACTTTACCCTTTAAAAAATGTATTCGAAGTTTGAACTGTAATTTTGACTTAAAAATAATAATTCCAAGGAGTTGTATCCTAGTTAATACACAGTTATTTTATTATCTATCATCTATCATCTATCTATCTGTCTATTACCTATCTATCATCTACCTATCCATCCATGCATCCATCTATCATCTGTCATTCTCTATTTTTATTTTTGTATTGCATATACTTTTTAAATGTTAATAAATGAGAAATATGAAAAGATTTTGACTGAGATAAGAACAATTTTTTTCCAGATAGACAGAGGTACTCTCCCCAGTCTCTTCCCATGGCACCTGGAACATATATTCTTTAATCATTGTTTTAATATCGTAGTAAAATTATTTATTCACAAATATAACTGGGACTTAGAATTTTGAGGATTCAAGGATAGATGCTATATGAGTCAAAAGTGTCTTAGCTACAGATAAAAATTGTTGAACAAGAGAAAACAGATAAAGAAAACCAATAAAAGAAAATAACTATATAGCAACCCTTGTTCTGATTCCATGTTTATCAATTCCATGAGTAATTGTTTTTCCACATAGGAAGCTAATATGCTAGTTTGACAATATTCTGAAATTTTCTCCAGTTTCTATGAGCTTCGCTAAGGTTACTTAACTGTCCTGATTTAGAATCAACCCTGGGATAGCCTCAGGCTTAGAATAAGAACCAGGATTTATTTTAATAATCATAAGAATTCATCAGGATAACTAGACCTCACAAAATTGTCTTAGTATCTAACTGGTCAGGATTTTCTCTGAAAACACTACATATTTTGAAATGTATAGAGTGTGGCGGTTCATCGACCTCAAAACTACACACGAAATGTATAATATCAACACTTTAATGATTAAAATATCAGAATGTGTCAGAATTGTTTGTTTTCTAAGGTTATTATCAGAGTCAGAGACAGACAGATATATATATATATATATATATATATATATATATATATAGCCTTTATTTTACAAGTTCACCTGGGTCAGTTTTACAAATTCTAGTCAAAAGCATAGGTAGCTTCTAGCATTAAACTACCTGGGTTCAAAAACTAATTTCACAAGCAGCAAACTGTGTGATTTGGGCAAGACGCTTAAAATCTCTGTTTTAATTTCTTTATTACATTAACTTCTTTATGAAATTAATAAATAAATATATGGACAATACTTCATAGGGTTGTATAAAAAATTAATAAGCCATATATGACTTAAAAAATATAAGCTAAGTGCTTATATTGGCAATAAGGAGGGTGAGGCTAATTGAAAATGGTGACAAATTTTATTGTTGAAATAAATGTGTTAACTTTAAAAAATCTCTTACTAAATTGGATATGATTTTCTCTTGCCCTCACACAAATGTTTTCTGTTGAAAACTGAAAAAAGTAGAAATAAACTGAGCAATCTCTAAGTCTACATGGAAAGGAATTCCTTGTGTCTTCATTATAATACTATGAACTATTGTGAATGTTCTATGCCATAAGAATCTATATATTTTCTGAGGATAATTATAGTGATAAAATGAAACAATTATTTCAACTCTATTCTGAAAAATTAAATTTCATGTTATACTGAAGAGTATTAGTATCAGTGCAATTATATAATGTTTAGATATTTTTAGTTGTTTATACCTTTGTCCAAAAAGCATCCTTAATTATGTGTTTTTCTGTTATTATATGAGGTAAGTGAGCTACATTTTATACTTGACTGTGATACCTATGGACTCTGACAGGCATAGAAGAGAAATGGCCGATTCATATTTGCAGAAGTTCCTTTGATTCCTGAGAGAAATCAGGATGTGAAATCTAAGAGAAGTTAAGTCATAGAGAGGAAGTAGCCCTATCTTTGAACTTAAGATGAGATAGGTTTTTCAATATAAGAACAGCTAGTACATGTACTTTAGTTGTTATAGTCAGGGTCAAAAGGACTTTCAAAGCTCTTGCTTGATTTCAGTTCACTACAAATTTGGAGGTCCAAATCTGCAAAAAGGCTTACCATAATTCAAAGACAAGGGAGAATACTTCCTATAAAATCTTTCCTATATGCATATTTACAAATCTGGCAACCAATTTTTCTAAAATATTTGTCTATATTTAAAGTTTAATTCTTAAACATTTACATAAGACATTACAATATTTGTTAAACTCCTAAGAAAATACAGCACCTTTCAGTGTGTAAGAGTAAGTGATTGAATTATAGACCAGGATATTAAAAAAAAAACTTCTGCATAATTGGAAAAAAATATATGTAATGATTATTATGTATACTTATACTCAAAAGGAGTTTTTTTTTACTTATTTTGTTTTAATATCCATAGTCAACAGTAAAAGAAGCTAATGATATCACATTTTTTTTATTTGAGCCTGTGTGTATGTTTGTGATACATGTCTTTTCAGATATGACAATCATTATAATCGAGTATTGATATACTCCACTGCCAGGAGAGGAGGAATAGGCACTACTTTCCTCTAGAATTTTATCACTGCTAAAGTCCAGTGCCTGCTGCGTGATTTCCATTCTTCATTTTTCTAAATTTGAGTCTGTAATTATATTTTTTCTGTCCCTGTTCTAGCATTGTATATTGAACATGGGATGGGAAAAATGACTTGTCATTTTAGATAGTAGATTGCAGATCCATGAACAACCTTTTTCAGGTCAGACAGAGAGGGCTGAAACACCATGTGGATATTGTGATATTTGAGTCAGATATAGTAACTGGATGCCATACTGGGTGCCTTTTTGTGATGTCTATGATGAAGTGTGTGAGGATATGTACTGACCCCCCACAGCGCAAAGTTGTCGCATGAGAAATTGCTGCTCACCTGAGGTCTCTATTTCTATGGCTCTTTTCCATTTAGGTTGTGTTATGTGTCTAGTTCTTGTCAATGAAATATAATTAGGTGTACCCAAGCTTTTCTCTTCACACTTTGATTCAAGAAAACACACTCACATTGGAAGCTAGGTTTTGAAGATACTGAACCTATAGAGAGAAAGAGCTCAGTTCATTGCATGGAGAATTACAGCCTCTAAAAGCAGGAATTTGATCTTTGGACCATGTGTGAAAAGTAAACTTTAAGATATTATATATTTTTGGCATCATACATTTAATCGATCATTACTTAAACTAAGGCAAATATGTATTAGGTATTGAAAAGTCGAATTCTCAAAAAAATTACTCAACCTTTATTATTTGATGACTTTGAATTGACCACATATATTTGTGAGGACTACTTTCGGTTTTCATCTTTAAATGAATGATGCATCTGATTTTTAAAACTATTGTTCAACTTTTTATTGAGATACTCAAGCTGTTCACTTTAGTAAGTTTATCATGGACCTATGTTTTCCAGACTATTACCTTGTTTTTTAAATTGTAGGACTAAGGAATCATTTGTCCCTCATGTTCTTAAACCTTTTGAGTTTTCCAGCAACTATCTTTGCCATTCCCACAGTTAGTATTGCAGACCCACCTTGAGATAATGTAAAGGTAGGATATAGAAGATACTGAGTTGGCCAGGGGTAGTGCGGGGTGGATGAGATGGATGAGACGCAACACGAAAGGATGAGGTGGGATGAGATGGAATTCCTGGGTAGTCGCAGGGTCCCCTTCAGTGAGTATGGAGGCAAATTCCATGTTTTGGGACCACATTAGCCTGGATGACTATTCTTAAGTGAAGTAACAACATTATTCTTACCTGCACTTGCAAGGCTTTGAAATAAAAGGGTAAAGAGTGTGGCTAGGGGATTTATACTTTTCTTTTTTGCCTTTATTGTATAAGCAAAAAAAGTTTAATTTTCACCAAATCTCTTCATTCTTTAGTGATTAGCCATCCTTGTCAAGATTTTCATTTTAGCATCAATTTAGTATGCAAAATTGTCTTTAAGATGCCTGGGTTCTTTTCCTTGTACTCAACATTTCTGAGTCAGTTTATCTTGCTTAAAACCCTCATACTACTCTTTACTGATCCTAGGTCCCCACTAGACTTCACTGTTCCATTTGGTTTCTCCTTGCCTTGTTGAGGTTTTCAGTGGCTTCTTGGGTGCTCCGAATTTGTTGTTATCATAACTGCCTATTTTGAAATCAGTTCATTTAACTGTGCATCCTGCAAACTATCCACACTCACTACACTTGTATATCTAAGTCTTAATGGTGCTCTGCTGAATAAAGAGTCATATAATTTTGGGGTCTGCCTTTTAGGAACACAAAGTTAAAGCTTTCGATGTTTTAATGCTTTTCTTAGCCTGGCTCATTAACCCATGAGAGGTTAAATTAAGTAAAATGCACTTGTCCTTTTAGGCCACCTAGGACTGCCCACACGGATCCACTTTTAGGATGTTTGGGAGGTTAAGAGCCAGCAATTAAGACTTATGCTACAGAGGAAAATTCTGATTTAGAATGTGGAACAATATTCTGATGCCTTTTCATTCATATGCTAGGATCATTTTCTACAGTCTTTCCAATACATTTTAGAATGAACTGTGGGCATCTTATACACTGAAAAAAAAAATTCATTGGTAATAAAATATAAAGTTAATTAAAAGAGGTCTTCACCTTGTCCTCCTGAAATCTTAGACCAGGCAGAGGTTCAAGTTCTTTAGGAGGAGACTGGGCTATTTGTCATTGCTTATTTGGCTTGTCTGTCACAGGAGTGCCATTTTAATTTATACAGTGCCTTTATGAATGTGACATTATATCTAGACAGTAATTATGTTAATTTCTCCTAATTGTGATATCATCTGACTATTAAAAGCCAAATATATGAACCTTTAAAAACCCATAGCTATTGTTTTCATGTTTTCAAGGCATGGTAAAAATAATCTTGGAAAAATGACATTTCCTGTGAATAAGTTAAAACAGAAAGCTTTGCTCTTTTTCTCAGAATAATGCTCTTTAAAATTTTTATTATCTATACAGTACATGTTTATTAAGGAAAATGTGGTTAATACACACAAAAAAGGAAAATTGTAAATTGTACTTCTATTAACTAAAGACATCTTCGTAACATTTAGATGTTTTCTTTACTCAAGGCACCTGAAACAGACATCTGCCATTCTTACTCAATACCCGGCACCTGTCTGGTCAATTTGTACTTTGTAAGGCAGATCCTGCATCCCATTTTAGAAGCATAAAATTCAGTACTTATTTTCAGCCAGCCTTGGAGCTGAGGTCAAGCACACAGCCTAGACTGCACCAATCTGATGCAGCCGTCCTGGGCTTTAGATTGAAAGCTAGTGAAGCAAAGCAGCAGAGATGCAGGAGAAGCTCTTCCAATAAGGGTGGTGCAGCGGTGGCCCCAACATCCAGTTTCCAGAGGCTGAAGCAGCAGCGGTACCAGCAGCAGCACTGGGTGCCTAGTTTTGGTGATGAAAGTTTTGCAAGTGAGAGTGATTATGTCCAGCATTTCTAGTGACAGTATGGTTACTTCAATGGCTCTGGGATGTTATTTTATGTATTTCCCTTCATAGCTCTTAATATATTTTATAAAATTCCTTTGACTGAGATTACTTAAGTTAGTTTCTATTGCTTGCAACTAAAAACACTAAATCAGTGAATTATTTTTTATTTTATGATTGGAATCATACTTTAACTTGCTTTTGATTCTGAGGTAATTCTACCTATAGGTTAGAATTTTTCTGAAGGAAATTCTTATGTTCAATTTCAGGGTCTTTTGGGTTCCTGGGCTCAATTCCAACATGTGTGTGTCAGGGACTTTCCCACACACCAGGCAATTCTTGGACATCATCAGGGTGCCTGAGAATTCAACTCAATTCAACTCACTTCTGAATTACCTACCCAGAGAAAACATCAGATTCCACGGGTAAGGATAATCAGTCCTACAAGACTGCCACCCCTAACCCCCACTTCAGGCACCAGTTGAAAGTCCAGTTTGTAACCTGTGCTTCTGACCCACCGGTTACAGACTGGAGATTCCAATGATTCCTCCAACTCAGAATGCCAATGGCAAGTCCAGGTTATTATCTGTATGTTTGAACAACCGGTTATAAATCAGAGATTCCCATGACCTCTTCCTTAGGTTCAGTTAGCTTGCTAGAGTTGCTCTCAGAACTCAGAGAAATATTTAACTTACTAGATCATCAGTTTATTATAAAGGGATATAACTCAGGAACAGCCAGATGGAAGAGATACATAGAGCAAGGTGTGGGGAAAGGTCGTGGAGCTTCCGTGTCTTCTCCAGGTGTGCTACTCTCCCCATACCTCCACGTCTTCACCAACCTAGAAGCTCTCCGAACCCAATCCTGTTAAGTTTTTATAGAGGTTTCGTTACACAGTCATAATTGATTAAGTCATTTGTCTTTGGCAACTGACTGAACCTCAGCCCCATTCCTGTCCCAGGAGGTCAGGGGTTGCGACTGAAAGTTTCAGCCTTCTAATCACATGGTTGGCAGATGGGGCCCCAAGGTCACATCATTAACATAACAAAACACATCTTTATTTCTCTCTTCACTAGGAAATTCCAAAGGCTTAAGGAGCTCTGTTCTCCTAAACAGGGATGAAGACCGAACATATATTTCTTACAAATTACAATACTACATGGTTATTTCCATAATAAGGACAAACATTATAAAGAAATTCAGTTGCATTTGTAGAAGAGAAATCAATCCTTTCACAATTTGGAAATTCCTTACAAAGGTTTTTTTTTTTTTACCAACTGTTTTACTTGCTGATTTAATGGTTCCCCTCCCCCCGCCCCCCTTAGGTCTTGTCCTTTCTCTATAAATTTATTTATTTTGTTTGTTTCGTATGATCGAACTCATAATATGTGGTCTTTCGTGACTGGTTTCTTTCACTTAGCATAGTGGTTTTGAGGTTCATCCATGTTTGTAGCATAATTCAGTGTTTCATTTAATTTTACAGATTGCTAAATAGTATTTTATTTTATTAAAATACCGTGTTTTGTGTATTCATTTATCACTCAATAGGTATTTGGGTCGTTTTACTTTTTGGCTATTATGAATAATACTGTTCTGAATAACTGTGTATAAGTTTCATGTGGGCATATCATTTCTTTTGGGTAGATACCTAGTTGTGGGATGGCTGGGTTTTATGGTATGTTTAGCATTTTGAAGAATTGCCAAACCTTTCCATTGCGGCTGCACTATTTACACTCAATTCAATTTTAATTTATCCACATTCAGTTCATTCAATTTCTTGTCAAAATGTGCCATTGTCTGTTTTTTGATTATTGCCATCCTAGTGGATGTAAAGTAGTACCTCAATGTGGTTTTGATTTGCATTTCCCTAATGACTAATGATGAACACCTTTTCATATGCTTATTGGTCATTTTCATATCTTCAGAGAAATGTCTATTCAAACCCACTGTCCATTTTAAAACTGGGTTGTTGCTCCATTGTAAAATTTCTTTATATATTCCGGATATTAAACTCTTATCAGACATATGATTTGCAAATATTTTCTCCCATTCTGTACGTTATCGTTTCACTTTCTTGGTATGTCCTTTGATGTAGAAAAGTTTTTAATTTTGTTGTTTATTTTATCTATTTTTTTCTTTGTTGCTCATGTTTTTGGTGTCATAGCTAAGAAACCATTCTTAATTCCAGTGTCACGAAGATTTAGCTTTATGTATTCTTCTAAGAATTTTATGCTTTTAATGCTTATATTTCAATTATTGATGTGTTTTGAGTTAATTTTTGTATATGGTATTTCTTTTGAATGTGGGAATCCCATTCTCTCTGCTCCATTTTTTAAAAATTCTCCTTTTCTCCTTATTGCATGATCTTAGCACTCTTGTCAAAAATCAGTTGGCCATATATGTATGAGTTTATTTCTAGACTCTTAATTCTATTTTGTTGGTCCAAGAATATGTCTATTCTTATACCAGTACAATACTGTTTTAATTACTATAGATTTGTACTAAGTTTTGAAATTATGACATGTGTGTAGAGCCCTTCAATTTCATTCTCCTTTTTCAAGATTGTTTTAATGATGCGAGTCTCTTGCAATTCCACATGGATTTGAGGATTGGCGTTTCCATTTGTGCAAAAAAAGACTATCATTTTGATAGGGATTGTATTGACTCTTTAGATTGCTTCGTACAGTATCGACATCTTAACTATATTAACTTTTCCAATCCATTAACGTAAGATGTCTTTTCATTTATTTGTTTTCTTTTAACTTCTTTTAGCATTGTTTTGTAGTTTTCAGTGTATGAGGTTTTCACTTTGTTAATGTGCTGTTGGATTCAGTTTCCTAGAAATCTATTGCAAACTTTTATATTTATATTCATAAGGGACATTGGTCAGTAATTTTCTTATCTTGTGATGTCTTTATTTGGCTTTACCATTTGCATGCTCATTTTATAGGTTGAGCCAGGAAGTATTTACAGCGAAGCCGAATTCTTTTTGGTGGGTATTTTTGTTTGTTTGTTTTGCTGATTTCATCTTTTAACTTGCTATATGTATGTTGTGATTTCTATTTCTTCTTGAATAAGTTTAGGTAATTTGTGTATTTTTAGGAATTTGTCATTTTAACAAAATTTTTCAATTCGTTAGTTTGTAGTTCTTTGTGGTATTCCATTATAATCTTTTTAATTTCTGTAAAGTTGAGGTTAAAGTCCCCATTTTAACTTCTGATTTTAGTTATTAGTATATTTTCCCTTTTTTTCCTTTGACAGTCTGCCCTAAAATTGTCAAATTTGTTAATCATTTCAAAGAACAAACTTTTGGTTTTATTGATTCTCTTTGTTGTTTTTCTATTCTCTATTTCATTTATCTCTAATCTTTATTATTTCCTTCTTGGTAGTTTTGGGTTTAGTTTGTTCTTCTTTTTCTAGATCCTCAGTGTGTAAAGTTGGGTAATTCATTAAAAGTATATATTTTGACACCTATGAATTTTCCTCTGAGTACTGCATTCCTTGCATCACATAAGTTTTGAAAGGTATTTTTCTTTTTTATCTCAATTATTTTCTAATTTCCCTTGATTCTCTAATTTCTTCTTTGATCTTTTGGTTGTTTAATTTCCACATATTTGTGGATTTTCTAGTTTTCCTTCTGTTATTGATTCTTAGCTTCATTATATCATTGTTGAAAAATATATTTGTATGATTTCAATCTCTTTAAATTTAGACACTTATTTTGTGGTATAACATATAGCCTTTGCTGGAAAGTATTCAATGTACACTTAAGAACGTGTACTCCGTTGTTGTCAAACGGAGGGTTTTATATACATATGTTAGGTCTAGTTGGTTTTTCAAGTTTTCTATTTCTGTATTGATTATCTGTCTAGATGTTCTGTCCATTATTGAAACTAGGGTATTGAAACCTCCAACTTTCATTGAACAGCTCTTTATTTTCCCCTTAATTTCTGTCAATTTTTAATTCATATATTTTGAGGCTCTGCTTTTAGATTCTCATACATTTATAGTTGTTATGTCTTCTTGATGAGTGAGCCTTTATCAAAACATAAAGCCCTTGTCTCTTATAATAATTTTGATTTAAAGAGTATTTTGGTTAGCATAAGTATGAAATATACTTTTTCATATTGAGTCATTTATGATTATATTTAGGATTTATTTTTCTTTTTCTTAGGCTTTCAATATTTTGATTTTGAAGTTTCTGTGTGTGTATTTCCTTTTGTTTATACTACTTGGAGTTCATTAATCCGTAGTTAACTTTTTTTGTGTTTAAATTCGGGAAGTTTTTAGTCATTATTTCTTCAAAAATATTTTGGGGCCTATCTTTCTCTCTTCTCTCTTTCTGGTACTCCCGTTATGTGTATGCTAGTTTTCTTCGTGGTATCTTACCTTTCTCTGAGACCGATAATTCTTTTTTGTCTCTATGTTCTTTAGATTTAAATTTAGTTCAATTTCTATTCTGTAAGGTTTTCAGTGTAGATACTAGTAGGAATACCACTACATGTCCTTCTCCAGTCACTGTAGTAATTAATAATGCCACAATGAATAAATGCAGCCGCCAGACCAGGAAAAAAGGCAATGTCGATGGATCCATGGATCTCAGTGAGTGTGTGAGAGAACAGCAGAAAAAGTAAGGAGGGCCACATCATGAAGCCATGAGAGGGTTTGGAGCAGAAGAGTGAGATAATGTGATGCTGTTTTAAAATGAACACTCTGCTTGCTTTTTTTGAGAATCTACTTTAGGGAGATCATGGGAAGACACTATTGCAAAAATCCAGGCAGGGAGATGATGGTAGCTTGGACCAGATTTCTAGCAGTAGTTATAGTATGAATTGATAGAATGTTAGATACCTTTTAAGAACCTAGGAATTTCCTAATATTCTGAATGTGTGGTGGGCCTGTGAAACATCCTGCTTCTTTCTCTCTCCTTTCATGATGAATTGGTGGAACAGGGTAGGGAATGTTTGGCCTATATCTAAGTAGAGTTGAGGGCCCGGATCAGGGAGAATATCCTTGTAACTGGTGGAAATGGATAGGCAATGTGGGTCATTGTCGTGACATGAAATGGAATTGTCCCTGGGCATTCTTCCTCAGAGCACGGGAGAGAAGGCACTGAGAGAGCAGTCAAAGGAGCTGCTGAGAAAACCTGAAAATTTTGTGTTTTTCCTCTCTTATCTATTATCTTTTGAAGTTTAACATTCTATTCTTCAACCTTAAAAGGCTGTATCTTTTCTAAGAAGTGAGTTTAGTTTCACATGTCCAAAGCCACTCCTTCTATTAGTTGGCTATTGCTAACCCTTCACCTGCACAGTTCTCCCTACTCAGAGCCCAGGGCCAGAAAGCAAATTCCCAGAACACTCAAACACAATCCATGAGACTTTGTGGGGACTCTGAAAACAGCCCAGGGCTATGTGATAAGAGGCTATAAGGCTACTTATGGGCCTCAAAGATCTTAGGATGGGAGAAGAATGATATGGCTAAAAAAAAAAAAAAAAAAAAAAAAGTTTCTCTAATGTTCTCCCTATGCACACAATGATTCTAATGATGGTTTTGAACATTTATTTAATGTTTGGTGCTGTGGCATTCATGCATTAGAGCATTCAGCACATCAGCACTTTAAAGTAATTACAAGTTTCTTTTTTTTAATTGATGAGTTAAACGAGGCTCAGAGCAGAAAATCCCTTGCTTCAGGTCCCTCAGTTGGCAGTTGGTGGAGCTCAGATATAAACTCAGGTTTGTTGGTGGATGTAGCCCTGACGCCATAGCTCTGAAATGCTACATTATTTACTCAACTACATGCACTTTTGGGATTATATTCCAATTCACCTGCTCCCGTTCTCTAAATAGAATATTTTTCTACATTTTGATAACTTTACTCCCCATAGATGCTTTATTTTTTTGAATCAAGGTAACAGGAAAACTAGATCTGTTTTGTTTTGTTTTGTTTTGTTTTGTTTTGTTTTGTTTTGTTTTGAGGAAAAATAAGGAAGGAAGTACAATTGTTTTGAGGGATGATGGGGTGAGTGTGTTAGATAAGCTAGGATCCTATGTAACATGTTATGCTAGCCAGTAGGAAAGTATTAGGAATGCTTTTATTTTTAATATTGTTTTTAATGTTTTTACAGAAAAAAGAGAAATCAAATCTGTCACATATTACCACAAATACAAAGGATACGAATGTATTAAATCTATTCAGAATAATTACCACAACTTGAAAATGCTTTATTCACTAGCTATAAACTTTATATACATTTATTTGTTATATACACTGAATTTTTGCCAAGCTACTTTACAACACATAATTACTGACCTTGTACAGAACTACTGGACTTTATTCTCGATTTTTGCTTGGCCCTCAGGGAAATTTTTGTAACCTTATTATTCTACATGACTAGAGTCATGCTTGAATTCCTAAACTTTTGGCACACTATCAACAATGAGTGGGAACTCAAATCGTTACTGTAAAAAGTGTGAGAAATTGTTATAATTCTCGTGCTTCTGTATTTGATAGAATAATTTACCAGACATTAATCAGAAATTTTCTGATGAAATTCTTCATTAACAAAAATCAAATTCAAATTCTGAGCTGGCCAACATCGCTTTTTCACATTTATTTTGTGCTTCTGAGGTGTGATACTAAGGTTTTTAGCATTCTTCTGTGTGCTTTGTAAGGGTGGAGTTTACTTGAAATTCATAGGATTTCTTTATAAGAGATTGGCAGGATCCGGAAAAAAATATGAAATTGGCTTCTGGGTCAAAAATGTCACTGTCATGAGGTTGGGAGATGGAATAATGTAGTATCATAATGAGCTAGCTAAAAAAAATAGATGTTAGATTGGATTCCATAAAAATTATGGAATTGGATTCCATAAAAATTATGTTTCCATGCAAGTAATTTTAGAATCACTTTGTCCAGATGCAAAATAATGAAAATACAGTGTTTGTCATTATTTTTGTCTTCCAAGAATAGAATGTTTAAAAGGATGTAAGTCTTTTTAACTCTTTCAGATTTCTGTCAAAATAGTTGTATTTTTTTTCTGCTGATCTAAATGTATCCCCCAAAGCCCTAGAACATTCGAACAAATCTGCCTACTATTTTTAGCCACTGTTTGCCTTCAAACAATGAAAAAGATTCAGTGAGTTTTTACATCAGAGGGTAGAGTGAATTTTGAACACAAATTTTTCTAAACCCTGACAAATATGACAACATTGGCATAGCTGTATTTAAAGTGACTCCTACTAAAGCTGATTTCCAAGTTTAGTATTATATAATTCTCAGTGACAAAATTCATAAAAAGGGATAAAATCTTATCTCTTTCATATTGTATTCTTTGATTTTATTGTTATTATTTTTCAAATTTTGAATTTATAAAATTCTTATTTTTTAGTCTTGATTTAAGAGTCATGAGTATTGAGTGAATGATGTCGGTTTTTCCCAAAGAGTATTAAAAAGATACCTTCTGGACCTCAGGTATTTCTGTCATTTAGAAGGATGATATTAAGTAAGCAAAACAACAACAAATCTACTAAAAAAGAAAAAAAGAGAGAAAAGAACACAAACAAAACAGCTGATTGGCTCAATTTTTTCCTTAAATGTCTTAGCAAATGATACTAAATTTCTCTAACATCTGCGAAGGCCAGGGGTTGTTTTTCAAATGTATTCTGTCAGTGGCTGACTATGTTGAATCTGAGGGCCAGACTTCACATTTGCAATCTACAGTCGAATATGGTTCCATAGAACTAGAACACTCATTAATGCTAGTCCCATATTCATTCATAAATTTGAGAAGATAATCTTTGCTTTAAAATATTAGGTTTTTTTCTTGACACCTTAATGAACATTTAAGAACATTATATTCAATGATTAGATACTTACTAATATAATAATACATTAACTTATCTAAAGCATGCACACTAACTTGATAGATGTTATTAAGCTATTTGTACCAACTCTGTAATGACCACTTAATATTTCAGCATTCTATTTTGATTTTAACTCTTTGAATTTATTACATACGTTAAAATGATTGTGTCTGCACAATTGAATGTGTTTGTCTGTATGTGTCTGTTCATTGTTGAAATCAGAAGAAATTCAGCTTAAAGATGTGGTAGTGTTGTTTAGACTTGTAACATTGTATAACAATTAAATATTTCTGGCTTTGGGTCCAAATAAAGAGGAGAATTGGAAAATTTAATGTCTTGTCAATAATAGACCATAATTTGCTCTTGAATAATTGCTTTTATATCTTGTTCTTCAAAAAATAACAGTCAGTTCTATATTGATGAAGTCATAACAATCTGGTAAAGTGTTACAGGTAATTATTTTAGCTGGATAGCTTTAAAAAGCCAATGAAATATTTTAAAGGAGAAGTTTGTGCTGTACATCCACATTCTCAGAAGGATTCTGCTCTGTTGAGCAGGACTGACAGTATCTCTAATTCAAGGAAAGATGATTTATAAGCACTGAAATCTGGGAGATAAATTCTAACTTAATGATATATCTTATTTTGTTATGGCTCTCAGAAATGTGTCAGTATACTTTTTCTTGTAGTAAAATACGTGCTTCTGTAGGACCATTAGCTCATTCCTTTCTGGGGGTACTTCTGAAATAGCTAAGCAGACAAGAGGAAAGCTATCTCCATGGGAAGGTGTGTTTTATACTCTTGTTTGCTTAGTTATCAAAGAATAAGTTTAAAGCCCATTTTATTTTTTGAGGGAGGCAAATATCCTAATAGTATTTTGTTATATTTATGTGCTACCTTTCTCAATTAAAGCATAACTGCCAAAACATTGCCCTTTTGTTTCTGGAGCATATGTAGGACAGGACTGACACACGTCAGGAGAATTGGGGCCCGTGCCGGCACCATGGTGGCCTCACACTACTCTTTTCACTTCAAGAAACAGGTTTAGGAACACTCATCCACGGAAGTGAAGGGTGAGCTTATGAAACTTGAAGTTGTGGAGGCAGATTTGGAATTCCTGCGAGAGCAGTCATTGAAGCTTGGGTCTCTTGGAGTCGCTCTCTTCTTTCGACTGGATTTTGTGTTGTCGGAGTCACTGGGCTCAAACACCACTGTCATGGACTCCATTCTGGTCACAGTGTACAGGCTGCTCTGCCGAGTTGGGCGAAACCTGGTGGTCTTGAGCTCCAGCTCATCATAGCTAGAAACTTCAATGAAAGGACACCAGCGAAATGCTCTCTTGAAGCCAGCTCGAAATCTGAGGAGAGGCAGGCCACAGGAAGAAAAACTCAAGTTTACAAGAGGAAATTTCTTTCAAGTGCTACGGAAAACCCTATTTACTTAAGGCACTAAAACCAACTCGGTTTTGGAATTTGATTTTCTAATCTAACTCTTAGAATTTAGGTCACAGTATTATTACTGGTCTTTTAAGTTCTTGTTTGAATTGAATCTTAATTTCCCATCAAATAGTAAAAGCACAGTGTACATTTCTCCAATAATTTCACAAATTTGTATAAGCGTAATTGAATTAGGCTTGCTGCTTAAAATACTTAAAAATTACATATTTGAAATCAGCTTATTTCAGATATACTTACATATTTATAAATTAAAGTCTTATTTAATGTTAGAATTAATTGTTAATCTTGATGGTTTTTATGTAATCATATATGAAAATGCAAAATTCTTGGCTTTGTAAATCATTAAATGAAATTGATTTAAAAACAGATGTACAGCTTGTGGGGCGGCTGAATTGACACATGGCTTATGTAATTAATGAAAAAAAGTAAGAACTAAGTATTAATCAAACTTAAGGTACAATGTGGTGGAGGCTGGACTGGGAAGAGTTTACAATTCAGCTCCTGCAGTTATTTACATGAAGTTCCATTTCTATGTGTACTCCAAATAGCTCAAAACATATTCATTTATCAACCCTATGAAATCTAACCCTACCTTTCCATGAGCCAATCTTACAACTAGGATGTTTTCAATCTGGAAACCATATTTTAGATTTTTTTTTATTAGTCTTAAAATTAAACGTAACGAGTCCTTTAAAAACAAACAAACAAACTTTACAAATACCTTTTCCCGACCACTTTGATTTCTTCACATCCAGTTGCCAGGGAGGCTGTGCCCTTTCTTACTAACCTCGTTATGCAGGAAGGCAGCTTATAATTCCTCTTGTCCTTACATTGCTTCTGCCACCCTCACAGCGACAACTTCTATTTTGAAATCTACTTACAAAACATCTTTTTTAATGGAGCCCACTCCCATATGCCATCATCTGTGCATTTCTGTGAAGTGTCTTCATTTCTTTGAGTACGTGAGCACATTTTTAACTCACTTCCTTCAATCATGAGGACATTTCTTTTTCTTTGACAGATAAAATTATGAAGGGTTTGGAGGGAGAATTTGACGCATTAAAAAAATTGCCCAGTAAGAAACTCTTAAGAGCATTGCCTAAAGGATGTAATTGTTAAAATGGGGTATTTCATAATGTACGGGGGAATCTAGAAAAATAGACAACTGTGCTTTTCTCAGTGAATTTTTCAATTCTCCCTTCCGTTTGCATTTTAAATTTGCGCCAGAAAACTGGAACAACATTATATGCTTCCAGCGAAGCCGGGAGTGACAAGAAGCTAATTTTGTTTTTACCTCTTATTCAGACAGCAGTAGATGATGGGGTTGTACATAGTCGAGCTCATTGCCAGCCAAAAGCTAGCCAGGTAGACCTGCTGGATGTATTTCCACCTATTTAGTTGTTGATAGATTGCAGTGAGAATGAAGTAAATATGATAGGGGAGCCAGCAGATGGCAAATGTCACCACAACAATAATCATCATTTTTACGACCTAGAAGAAAAGAAGGAAAAGGTCATTTTTGGAAAGTTTAAAAGTCATTAAATATATTAGTTGCAATAGCTAACTGCAAATCATATTTTCCTGCTTACAGTTAAATATATGACATGCTTAAAGAACAGTCAATATATTGTTTTTAAATGATGAGGTAATAAAGTGACAGTTGCCTAAGGTAAATCTCAAGAAAGCATACCTGTGTCACCATTCCATCTTTATCTAACCCATGTTAATGTGTGGCACTGACTCAAATAGAAACAAGTATATTTTAATTGGCCTGAAGAAAATAAGTGTTTGTAAAAATCCAAAGAGCCTGGGGGAGAAAGAAGCAGGAGCTAATATTTGGCTGTGCTCACCTGCAGTGTTAAACATCAGAGACATTGTATCTAGTGAAACTGTTGAGTCACTTTGAGGGTGTAAGGGCTGGCTGGTTCCTCATCATTTATTATAACCTGACTATAGCATAAGACTATTCAGATTTTTTGAATACCATGCTCACTGGGCAATCTTCTGAATATTTACTTGGTTTCTCTTGTAAACTCATATTGAGAAAAGTTTCTCTGGATGGTGATTATGATGTTCACATTAGTCTGAGCAAAGATCACTAACTTTAAATTTATAAAAAAGCAATCAGTTTACATAGCTGGTTTTTACATTAGCTCCTATGAGTTTGGTGAGCACTTTTGAACCAAAATATTCTAGAAACCTTAGCCAAAGTAGAATGTCAACCTCTATTTCTTCTCCACTAGGACTTGAATTCTGAAAAGGCAGAAAGAAAGTCATAAATATGTTCATATTCCCAGCAGCTAGCATAGTCGTTATATAGCTGGAGGTAAATAATTAGATATAGAATAAATGAATACTGAATGACAGTATACAATTTATAACAGGAAGTTGAATGGGAGAATGCTTTTTGTGTCTCTAAATGAATTAAAATATATTCCATTGTCCGTCTATGAGAAAGATAGACTTGAAGTTATTGAGCACTAAGCAGCTCGGCTTTGTGTGTGAAAGGAAATAATAATATCCTATGATTACTTCATTTAATATTTCTCATTATCAATCTGTCTACTAAATTTGTTCATATATATTTTGGGGAGTTTAGAAATAGTAGAACACTTAAAATAACATATCAGAACACAAATCAGAGAGTCTCTACATAAATGGCCTGTGCGGCACCTTTGACTTCTGAAAACACATTATTTATGTGTTTACTTGACTTGTCATTTGACTGTAAGCTGGGGACTCAGATGAAAGTTAGCAAGGTTAAAGGTCATAGAGATATGATTCTAGAAATAGACAAAGCATGAAATGGATTAAAGTGGAAGGTGAAGTTATCCCCAGGGCCTAATCACTGAACAATCCAGGTGACTAATACTGAACTGATAGAAACTGGCCACCAGAGCTGAAAATCCAGGTCATAGCTCATAGAATGTCATCATTGGCCACACTATGGAAAGTTTTTTGATTTTCTCAGGAGCCTTTAAATTGCGTCTTTTTCTGAAGAACTGTATTTAGATTTCTACATTTTACCTCTATTTTTTATTCACATATATTGATGGAATATAAGCCATATTTTATTATAATTTGTATGTATGTGGTGCTTTACACATTTAACAACTTAATTAGTTTTCAATTGCATTTTAGGAAACTGAGGCAAAGACCAAAAGATTTGACCACTATGATTCATGGAACAAAGTTAGAGCCTTTAAACCTCAGATTCTTACGTCTGTTTTTCTACTTACAGTTAATAGCATTCATTGAATATCTATGGCATCTAGAAAACAGTATAGAGAACAGTAATGAATAGAGGATCAATTCCTTATTCTGAATAAGTTTAAAATATAATAAAAAATGTTTTACAAAAAGTACATAGAAATGTGAATATAAATATGTATAAACACAATTGAAAATAAAAGTTATGAGAGCTTACTAGTTTCTTACAATGAAGAATGACTCAATGCATAATAACTGTAGGACCAGCCAGATGGACTGAATGAAATGAATTCTGTTCACTTTTTTCTTCTTGAATATGTGAACATCATTCTCTCCCTTGAACACCAAAGGCAAGCTCCTGTCCCCCTTGCTCTTACTGGCTCCTCCCTCTAGAACACTCTTCCAACAGTTATTCCCACTGGCTAACACCTTCATCTCCTTCAAGCCTTTGCACAATTCTCACTTTTTCTATGAATCCTGTTCTGATCAACCTATTTAAAATTACAATCTGTCCTTCTAGCCCTCCCCAAACCCCTTTGCTTGCTTTTTAGTTTCAGTTTATTTATGTTTGTTCTTTACTTTGTGTCTCCTTATGCTCAAATATAAAAGAGCAAGAATTTTCTGCTTATTTTGTTTACTGATATACTTCAGCCTATAGACTGGACTTCATACACCATAGGTGCTCACAATTTCTTTAAATAAATAAAAGTGAATACAAAAAGAAAGAAATGAAAAGATATCCTTGGTTTTACTCTGTCATTATTTGCTGGTCTCATTTGTCCTCCAAGTTTAAAATAGGCACAGAGATATAAAATGAGCCTGAGATTTACTGCAATTTCCATTTTTTAGGCAAACAAACTCAGGTAAAGAGTACAAGTACACAAACAATATAACTAGTATGTTATTTGGGGTGCATGAAAGCATAAGCATTAAATTTCATTATCAAATTGCTCTTGTTAAGGAAACAAAAAAAGTATCTGTAACAATGTAAACAGGGTGCAGGCTACTATGTTAAATACAATATCAGCAAATGTACCTAAAAGCTTATTTGAATATTTTTATACAGACTGACCACAAACTCTCTGTGCATGAACTTGTTTTCCAATGATAGCTGAAGAGCTGCAACAGCTCTCTGAGTCTTTTAAAGTAATTTACAACTATCAATGTGAGAAAATGCCCAGAATGTGGGGAAAATAAAATGAAAGTACAGAAGTCATTAAATTAAAATACATGGAAACAGAGGTATTAGATAACTCATTATTCACATATATACAGGCTTATGAACTTTGTTGCAAAACATTTAGTAGCTTACTTGCAGACTTTTAGAAAAAATCTAAAAGACCCTGAAAGAAAGATCTTTTATAGATATGTGTTGTAGTCAAGCATGTTTGTTTCCTTTAGTCCAGATATGGGCACATGAATTTTTCATCTTGTGTCTCCAGAACTTAGTACGGTTCTCTACAAATTTAATAAATACTGATTGACTGTAGATATCTGATTTTCTCATCCATTTTACAAACAGATTAAATGCAAGAATCATTATTTATCTTTTTCTTACCATTGTTTTATCCTATCATGCACATAATAAAAATTCAAAAATATTATTTAAGTGAATAAAAAATGCTTTAGAATATTTTATACATAAAATCATTATTATTGCCCTTGGCTTTTTATTTAGCAGGATGTTTGGAAAGAATAGCTATTCGAGCCGTTTGATGGTACAGCTTTGGGAAAAAAGTACAATTGACTTAGTCTATAATACATTTAGATTAAAATTATTCTATAATAATGGATTTTTCCCTAAAGAAATCAAAGCTTTAGAGTCTAGAGATACAGTGCTGAATTAAAAAAGAATGTTATCTGTTTTTACATCACGTCCTATTATAGAGACAGTATTAAATAATAAATACACAAATATATAAGTAATTACAAATATGATAAATTTTATAGAGAAAAAATCACATCTAGATATTTAGAATACAATGAAAAGTCTCTTTGAGGAAGCAACATTAAAGCCGAAACATGGAGAATGTACAGGCAGAAGAACAGAAGACACATCAATTGTAGGACCTGATAATAGTGTGAGTGAAGGCTAAGAAGTGGGAGAAAGTTCAATGTGTTCAAGCAACTGAGTGCAAGTGTCGCTGGAACACAGAGTTAGAACGCCAAAGTTGCCCAGTTATACTGGCAGAGTAGTTGGTAGCATGGTTCTATAGGACCTTGTAGTTTATTTTTGGAGCTTGCAATTTCATTTATTTATTTTCTTAAATATATTGGGAAACCACTAAGAAATTATAAGCAGATTGCATGAGTTGTTTCACATGTTGGATTTTGAGTGGATAATGAATTCGAGAACAAGTATAGATCTGGGGAAATCAGTGGAGAGGTTTGTTTCAGTGAGCCTGTTAATCAGTGATAGCATTTTAGAGTATGTCAATGGAGACGGAAAGAATTAGAAAGAAGAGAGATATATTTAAGGAGGAGAATCATTAGGATTTAGTGATGGATCAAACAAGGATGAGAGAGAAAGGGAGATTTTAAAAATGACTTTTCAGAATTCGGCATCCGGGTGAATGGAAGTACCCTTTGCTGATATTTGGATGACTGTAGGAAGAATATGCTCTTGTGGATATGAAGACCTACGCTCAGAGTCTGGTTTTATATATTATAACTTTAAAATACCTGAGAAATACCAAAGCAAGTATGCAGCTGACTATAAAAACTTAGAGCTCATAGAGGAAGTATTGATTTGGAATATACATTTCAGAGTCAATGATCTATAGATATAATTAAATGTCATGGGAAAAATGAAAGTATTTAGAGAATAAAGAGTGAGAAGTGCCCCAAAACAAGCCCGGGTAACTCAGACGTTTTGAAGTTAGATAGAGGCAAAGAATTGGAAAGGATATGAGGGAAAAGCAATCAAAGATTTGGCAAGAAAATAACAAGAATGTGGTCAGAAAAGTCAAGAGAAGCATTTTTGTTTTGTTTATTTTTTCTCCTTCTTTAAGAGCAAGGATTGCCTATCCCATAGAATGATGCTGCAAGTTTTAGCAACATAAAAAATTATAGTTTCCTTAAAGATAAGCGATGAACTGAGTAAGAGTAGTCCCAGTGGAGTTGTGAAGGCAATATACAAATGAACAGGGTTAAAGGTGACTGGGATGTGGGGAAAGCATTATAAACAACTCTTTTGGTTGTTTCTGTTGGCTATTGTGCAGGGATATGGCTTAGAAGCTGGGGAGGTGGGGTAGGGATGGGAGATCAAAAGATGATTTTTCTAAAATTAGACATACTAGAAGATGAATGAATTCATTGGAATAGACCTATAGGTCATCAAGCGCAACTAAATGTTCAAGTTCTCTGAGAGTGCACGAGCAACTAGAACCCACAAACTTTTGAGATATGGGACTCTTCCTTATTGTAACAGAAGGGAAAAATGTGGATGGTACATATAGGTGGGTTTGTGGGCTACTTGGTAGGAAATCTAGAGTAATTTCATTTGGTGGCTCCTATTTTCTTAATGACCAGTGTTTAGTGTGCCTAGGAAAGGAGCTAGCACATAGTAAATGCTCAATAAAGATGTATGAAGCAATGTCATAAGCTGAATTGATGAGGAATGAGTTGAATGGTCATAAAACAATGTATATCCTATAGCTATACACACACATATAGATCTCTATCTATATAATCATATACATATATCTACATATATAAAAATATACATAAGTATAAATATATGTATATAAAATTCACGCAATTAATAAAAGCTAAGATGTCCTATGATCTGCCATCTACAAGTTGGAGACCAAGGAAAGATGGAGAAAATAGATGTCCCAATTTAAGCAGTCAGGGAACAAGTACAACCTTCATCTGCTTTTTTTTCTATTAAGGTTCAGATCGAATGATGCTCACCTACACTGGGGAGGGTCATCTGCTTTACTTGGTCCACCAATATCAATGTTAATATCTTCCAGAAACCCCCTCACAGACACATATAGAAATAATGTGTAATCAGCTATCTGGGCATCCCATGGCCAGGTCAAGTTGACACATACAATTAACTATTACAATTGCATAGTCTTCATTATGCTATTGAATTTTTTTTTTTTTGATATGCTACTAACAGAGAAAGATAGGTATACTTTTGTATAATTTATTGCATCCTATCTCCATGGTGGCTACAGAACTATTTCCATACACAAACTTATTTTTGAAAAGTGGGATATTATGTCAATGTAGATTTACTTATACCCTAAGGCAAGTATAAGTCTAAATATAAAGTCTAGAAGCATGTGTTTTCTTCCCTTAATAACTGCTATGGTAAAAAGAAAGAAATTGCTTTTTATTGTAAGAAATAACTCAGAAAGTGATAACAACATTTAGGTATATTGAGTTTTATAAGACTGTTTGGAAAAGAGAATAGTAAATAAGTAACACCTCAAAAAGTAAAAGTAAGGGGCAAAAGTAAGTTGCCTCCTAAGGCAGTAGGGAAACTAAAACTTGTTTGGGACCTGTTATGCACAAGGTACTGTGCCAAATGCATTGTCACTTTAATGAATGCGATTTGTACACTTTAATTTATGTACAATTATTATAAGTTAATTAATGCAATTTATATAAATTAATGCAATATGGTGGTGCTGAGAGAAGTCCGTTTCAATTACAACTAGAAGCCTAGTAGGTACGTATTTCTTTTCTACTAGAGAGTGATGTCAAGATGTAGAAGAGGCTGATTCTGGAGATTAAGATAAATAAAACATTCTATACAAGTAAATTCTTGATTATTCAAGTATCTCTAACCTAGACCACTCCTCTAACTTTCACTACTTTTTCATTCATGATCGTTAGGTGTTTTGTATATTTGTTTGTGTTTTGATATATTCCTTTATTTCTTAATGGTGATATCTATTTTGACAATTAAGTGATCTTACATTTTGTATTTTAGTTTACAAAGTACAGCTCTAGGTGCTCTGCTTCTTTGTCTTGTTTCTAGCATTTGGTTTCCCTAAGGTCTGTTTCATTTTATTTTTTTTTTCAACTCCAGTCTCTGTTCATTCTTGCCCATAAAGATAAACTGAAAGTGTTCTTTTCAGTGCTGCAAAGCTGCACATTGTAAAGGAAAAGCAGTCTCCTCTCCTGTTAGCCAACAATGTTTCCCAGAGGGTGGCAGAAGGCGGCCTGCCCGATATGTACTTGGTAAGAGTATTAATACCTTAATAGTCTCAGGAATAAGGAGAGGAGTAAAACCTTGAACCTTTCTTTCCTGACTACAACACCCTCTGGGCTTCACACACCCCTCTGAGCTCTGCCCACTCTCTTACCACAGCTGCTGCTTTACTCTGGAGAATTAGCCAAGTGGCAGACAAGAAAGAGAAACTTAAGAAGAACCCTTTCAGGCCACCATCTTCCCAAAGATAGATGATCTATCCAAATGTTTCAAATACATCTCAAAATTTTATGTTTAAAAAAGGTTCCTTCCCTTCTCCATCCTCTACTCCCTAAAGCTATTATTTCTGTGAAAAATCTACCTTGCTAAGTGGCACCACCACCACTCCAGTATCTTAAGCTAGACATTTATTTCTTCCCATTCCCTCATTCTCATTGCTCCATTTAATCCCTGGGCAAATCTTATTGGCTAAGTCACCAAAATATGTCTTAAGTCTTTTCATGGCTTGTCATCTCTATTGCTGTAACCCCTGAGAAGGCATCGTTATCTTTCTCCTGGACTACTGCGATAACCATGTAATTGAACTTTGTTTCCAAATAGCAGCTGGAATGGCTTTTTTAAAATATGCCAAATACATTAACTTTCTATTTAAAACAATTTCCTCATTATATCTGGAATAAAACCAAATCTTCTTATTGTGGCTCAGAACTTCTGCTGTATTTTGTTTCTCCTGCTCTATTCTCCAGTCTCATCATCCATATTCCCTTTAGTTCTTTATGCTCCAGCACTTTTACTTTTTTTCTGATTCTTCAACATATCACTTTCCTGTCCCATACTTTGCTCATGCTATCTTTCCTGCCTGGGTTACTCATCCCAGCTCTTTGTGTGCCTTAATTGTTCTCACCAATAAGAGCTCAGCTAGAATGACACCTTCTCCAACAGATATTTTCTACTACCCTGTTTAAAGGTGACTCTCATTGCAGTTATTCTTTTTCATATTACTCTATTTCCTTCAGCATCCCCAGAACAATTTGTCCTTATTTTGTTAAGCTAGAGGTCTCTCTGCACTGCTTGAATACAAATTCTATGAGGGCCTTGGATATTTCAGTTTTATTTATCATTATATCTCCAGAGTTTAGAAGAATACATACATCAAATGATGGCCCTCCTTTTAATAAACGAATAAATAAATACCTGAATGAGATAGCTAGGGGTAATTCATAATGGAATCATTGACTTTCTCATACATGATATGGGCTATGATATCTTGGATAAAATACACCTTCAACTTCATACAGGCTACTGAGAGAGTGTTATCAAGTTTCTCTTAAGATTCTCTCTATATTGCAAAGCTAATTAATAATATATTGATAATTCTGCACTGTGTAAAAGTGGTCTATAACATCATTTATATTTTTAATATAATATCATAGGTAGTGCTGGTGATAACAGTCTTCATATAGGCAAAGCGCTTATTAGTATCATAATATAGATGTTGTGATAGGTGAATGGATGAAGAGCCAAGAGGTAGGAATTCTAGTCACACCTTTGTTAGCAAACTATCTGTGTGACCTTGCACAAGTTATTCAATCTCTCTAAGTCTTAGCTTTCTCATATGTAAAGTGAGATTAATCTCATAGCATTGTGATGAAGCTTCTTTAAAGTAATGCTTTTACGCATCTGGGGAAAACTGTCAAAACCATAATTATATTTTAATAGCTAATAATAAAATAATAATGGCCTTAACTTAGACTGCTGTAACAATGTGCCATAGACTGGCTTAAATAATAGACATTTATTTTCTCACAATTCTGGAAGTTGGAAGTCTGAGATCAAGGTGTCAGTATGGTCAGTTTCTGGTGAGGTTCTGCTTCCTGGTTTGTAGGCAGCCACCATCTTGCTGTGTGCTCACATGACCTCCTCTTTATGTGCTCGTGGAGAGAAGGAGTGAGTGAGCTCTCTGGTGTCTCTTTTATCAAAGACAATAATCCTATTGAATCAGGGACCCATTCTTAGGACCACATTTAACCTTAATTATTTCCTTATAGGCTCTATTTTCAAATATAGTCATATTATTAGAGGTTAGAGCATCAACATATGAATTTTGGGGGAACACAATTCAGTCTCCAGCAATGATAAATGTAAGATTATAATTTCAAATCTTTGTTTATGGATGTTTTTAGTTTTATTATTTTCTAGACTTTCCCTTTGAATTAATTACTTGATATTTTCCTGAAAGTAAATATTTTCCTTTTGATATTAGTTTTAATATTTACATTAATATATTATAATTCTCTCCCAAATTGAGAGAGATAGAAAAATCACAACTTATTTAGAGAATTTCTGAGAGGAATTCTTTCTATGATGTTTTAAAGTATAGACTTTATTAACTTGATTCTATTTAGTGTTGAGGCAAAGAATTTAAATGGCTTATCAGATAGCTGATCAGTGATGTATTAAGCACATAACTTGATGGAATACTATAAGCAAACCTTGAAGTCTTCATTGCACAGCAGTGTCTTGCAGTGTCCAGAGCACTAAATTCAGAGAATTTTGTTTAAATCTAGGCCTTTTTTTGTAAATAGCTATGTAACCTTGGGAAAATTACTTAAATTTTCTGAACATTGATAGTCCAAGGAGTAAAGAAGCCATGAGAGCACTCATCATGCAGGAGATTATGAGATTAAACAGGAATGTGAATGCCAGTCTCATACATACTCAGGGTAGACTGAGATATTCATTTTTAATTCTTTCCAAAGATCTGACTAACTTGTAAGCATATTTTAAATTATTGGTATCATGACCTAGAGTGATTATAAATATGCCTTTATAAAGGAAACAGAAGGCTATGGTGATTGCTGGGGACAATGAATACAATGAAGATTGTGTGTGGGAAAACCAAAAATTTCTGTCAGATTTTGTGACAGAGGGTGTAAAAAAACATTTCTTTTATTGTAGTCCCTGCTATCTGTGTGTGTGTGTGTGTGTGTGTGTGTGAGAGAGAGAGAGAGAATGATAGAGAAAGAGATAAAAAGATAGAAAGTGGAAGGTGGAGTCAAACCCATGTTTCCCATTACACCTTAAAAAATAACAAGTCTAATTATTTTATAGTCACAATAGCTTTGTCACTTCCCCAACATAGCATATTTCTATGTAAGTATTCCTTGAAAAATTTTCTCATGGAAAAAACTATTAAGATGATTACCAGAGGAAGAAAAAATAATAAATGTTCTGTTCTTGATATTTATTTTAGTTTTGCAACTAGAAAATTAACTATGTGAAACTTATTTAATAAAAAATTAATTAATTGAACAACAGAAAGACCACAAATATTTTTTAAAATTACAAAATACTTAGACTCTAATGGCCATTTGTTCGATGTAATATGTATTAATCCAAGGCATATAATCTCAGTATTTTTTTTTATTAGTATTTAAGATCTCAATTTGTTTGTGAAGTTCATCTGAGAAATAAATAAAATAACCTGTCTATGTATTTACTCCTTTAGATACATGAGTAAGTTCTGAGAAATTCCAGAAATATATTTTAAAACATCAGAATTAGTCCTCCCATAATATGTCAAGAGATTTAGAGATGTTCCAGAAAATTAAATTTTATGGATTCACTTCAATCAATAATACCAGAAATTAATGACTTATGCTTGAAGAAACTGCTAGACAAGGTATCGGAAAATATTAAATTATAAATGAAATGATAGTATATATTTCTGGGTCACTATGCAGCACAAAAAAAATACAACCAAAGAAAAATGACAGGGCATATTATAAAGATCTTTCTAATATCAGAAACATCAGTGTATTATATAGTTTGTATATAAATATACAAGTATATATACAGAGCATATTTTTTGTACATAGTATATACTAAGTAGTTTGCATATGTATACACATATATAGAGAAACATACATATGTGTATATATAGGTATTTGTAGGTATATATGTTTTATATACGTAAAAAAGCACTGGAATTAGAGCTCACTGTACAGTCTTTCCTAGTAAAAATATACAGTCGGGCAGTGAAATGTTCCAGGAGATGCCTCGTGAAATCTTATGACTAGAAGATAGACTGATGTGATTTTGATAGAGACCTGGCTTGTACTCTCAGTCAAGTGAATGAAACAGAGTCTTCTAGTTCTTCATGAAAACTTGTTTTAAAATAAAACTGTCTTGTTCAAGCTGGATTAACTGTGGCATATAAACTTTCAGCCACCAATAATCAGTTTTCAGTTTTCAGTGAAGCACTGTGTATGAAGGGAATTGTTATCTCTTACTTGATCTGCTTTTTAATCAGTATGGATAGCGTTTGAAAGACCTGTTGTTTTTTCTAATTAATATTAAAGTTCTTATTTCCTTTAGTGTGCAACTACTATTCCGTTCATTATTTTCAGTTCTTTTTTTTAATGTTTATTTATTTTTCAATTAGAGTTAACATTCATATTATTTTATATTAGTGTTAGGTGTATAGCATAGTGGTTAGACATTTATATAATTTGCGAAGTGATCTCACTGATAAGTTTAGCATGCACCTGGCACCACACATAGTTTATTTTCAGTTCTTTTAGGATATTCTTTTTCTTTACAGATTTAATATGTGAAGCATGTTTGTGTTTCTTTAAGGTATCAGTGACAATCATTCTCATCTGGGCTTAGGTAGCTGTGGCAAAAGGATTTAGAAATTCCTATTTCAAAGATTTGTAAAGTGCTGCCAGAACATGTTGACAAATGATGAAATAATGAAGCAGAAATAATCTGAGGATAAGACCGGAGAATCAAAAGGTAAGACGTATTCACAATGTATTATTTCTCCAGTCTAAATATTTTCAAATAAAAACAGATTAAAGAGAGTTTGGTGAGGAATATGAATGATTTGAAAAATCCGTAAATTTGGAAATACACTGGATAAAACATATGGAAGTACAGACACACATAGTCTTTTTGTGACTGACTACCTAAGCAAAGTAATAGAGGAAAATCTCCCTGAAAAATTTTCAGAAATGAAATAAAAATGAAAACAGGGGCAGAAAGACATCTGAAAAGACTTAGACTAGTCGTTAGAATCGTGCACACAAAAGGTTTCTGACAGAAAACAACATTATTTTTCCATTTATAAGCTCTCCTGATTTATAAGAGAGTGAAATTGCTCATACGAAACATATTTTGTTCACTGAGATGAGTAATAGATGTAGATGGGGATTTGCAAGTTTAGAATTACTTAAATGATAAAAACAGTGCTACAGTTTGAATTCTATGAACAGTGCTAAATTTGTCTTGAAAAATTGTGGGTGAATGGTCTTTCTGGAGCAGAACAATGAATCTGGGAGGTGGTGTAAGAAGGAAAAGTAGAGGAGATGAAGAGGAACACACACACGCGCGCGCGCGCGCGCGCGCACACACACACACACACACACACACACACACACACACAATTGCCTGAGAGCTGATGTGATATGAAATGCCAAAGGGGTTTTATGCTCTGAGAGGTGAATTCTCCCTTTGGACCAATCTACGAAATCCTCATTAAAACTTGTATTTTCCATTCAGGACACATGAAAAATGAAAGACTGTGGGTCCCAGGCCTGGCAGATTGTCGGTCTGGCTGTGATCCAGGCTCACAGCTTGGAATAGGACCCCAGATTTAGAATGTTACATTAGTGCAGTACGGCGCCTGAGCCCAAAATATGTAAACATATTTCAGCTTATTGTATCACACATGTGTGGCTGGATCCCACTATTGTACTCTGATATATATGGAGCCGTGTGGTCCCCTGGGGAGCATAAGGGGAGCAGAAGAAGAGCAGAAGCAGAAGCCTGCTCCTCGCAATAGACTGCACTTTCCCCAGCTGGGTCACATAAATAATGGTAAATGAAAATAGTAGATTACTGGGGACTGGCTATCTTAAAAAACAGAGGAGTAAGAATGAACCACTTATAGGGACTATGCTGGGGGAGGTAGATGTCATGCTAGGCACTTAAAAGGCTGTGCATTGTCCCTTGTTGCAAAGATTATATATAAAGAAATGGAAAGGAAATCTATGGCCGTGCTATCCTGAACAAGCCCGATCCTGGCTGATCTCAGAAGCTGAGCAGGGTCGGGCCTAGTTAGTATTTGGATATTTGGATAGGAGTTAACCTAGGAAGACCAAGTGTTGTAGGTTAAAAAAAAAAAAAAATGGAAAGGCGAAATAACTTTAAAAGGAACTGTTTCCTCTAAGATGGGAATAAAGAAAGAGGAGTAGGAGAGAAAGTGGAAATGAAAAGGGCTCAAAAGCAAACTGCCATCTAGGGAGGAGAAAAAGGAGTGAAATGTTCTAGTCAAACAAACAGAAATAGTTTCTTCAGTTTTCTTTCAGCTGAAGGATACGCCTGTTAAAATCAAGTGTAGGGGAGCGCTATCCTAGTTCCTCACTTAGTAGCACTCACACTTGCTGAGGAAGGTGTATCTTCCTAACAGAGCAAAAATCCTCCTTGGTGGCAGGGCACTACCAGAATCCATGAAATGATTTAATAGAAGTATCCATTTCTAAAAATCTTAAATAATGTCTTTGATATAGACTGAATTGTGTCCCCCTAAATTTCATTTGTTAAAGTCCGAACTCCCAAGTACCGCAGAATGTAACTGTATCTGGAAGTAGCTCCTATAAGAGCTGATTAAGTTACAATGAGGTCACATGGGTGGGCCTTAATTTAATGATTGGTGGCCTAATAAGAAGAGATTAGGCAGCAGCAAAACACAGAGAAGACCACAGGAAGACACTGGAAGAAGAAAGCCGTCTACAATATAAATGAGAGAGAGAGACCTTGTAGAAACTCTGCCACTACCTTGATATAGCCTCCAGAACCGCGGGAAGATAAATTTCTGTTTTGAAGCCACTTAGTCTGTGGTACTTTGTTATGGCATCTCTAACAAACTAATAGACTCTTCTTTCGTCCTTCCCTCCACCCCCCTAACCTCATCCACTTCTTAATCATATACGGTGGATATCATGAAACATAACTGACATTTCTCTTCTGTTACTGAACCTTGGTCAGTCCATGGAGAGCCATATTCTTACACATGTGCAATTTACATAGCTGCTCCTGTGGCTGAAATGGCTAATTTATTCTGGTATCTTTTACTGGTTATTTCGAGCACAGAGAACCTTGACTATGTCAATCCCTGTGTCCAAGCTGTCAACCAAAAAGACACCAAGAAAGAAAAGTCTGTGCTTCATGTATTCTCTGGGTTTTAGGAAAGGACTTTTGTTTTTAGGGGAAAGATTTACAGCAGATGTTACCAGTGAGGAGCGGGGGCAAAATGGGAGGCTTGTGGAAACATGTTAGGCCAGTAAATATGCTATGGAGATTTGCAACACTTAATCCTAAGAGCATACTATGTAGTATATCAGATGCTATCCATTATTCAGTTATCAGAACTTCTGTATTATTTTATTTGGCCAGGCATTTTATATTTGATGTTTAAAAAGTTAGTCTTGCAAAATGTTAAAGTTGTCTCCTCTGTAAAAGAAAGAAAGCATTTTTTTCCCAGTACAATTTAATGTTAAGGGAATTTGGAAATTTATAATGAGTAATATATACATGATATAAACTCTTTTTACTTACTACAATTTTTTACTGGGATACTATAGCAAGAATTTATGTAATGGGGAGAGTCATATATTTTTCTTGTGGCAAGATAGAGAAATATTTTTACTTAATGAAATAGGAAATTTTCAAGGACAGTTTAATTCATTCAGCGATAGATAAATAGACCTCATTTTTAGTCCTGAGAATATTAATATACTCCTGAAGATATTCCCTTTGTCCTGAAGATTCAGTTTCTCATGTGTGTTGGGACTATGGACAGAGTACCAGGTTGGAGTTCAGGAAGACAATTCCATAACTAGCTCTCCCTTTTAATGATTTTTGACCTTTAGCAAGTCACATTGTATAACTGCACATTTTCTCATGTATAAAATGAGAAGGTAGCTGATTCACAAAACCATATTCTTTCATTCATTTATCCATTTACTATTCATCCATCCATTCATCCTTCTGTCCATCCACCCAGAAGGCATTATGTCAGGCACTGAGGACACAATGGTAAATAAAGCACATCTCTTGCTCAGTATTCTACTACAGATCTGAGAATTTTCCTGCGATAAAATGCCCCACATTTCTTATGGACATTACCAAGCATCATTTTAATTTAACGTAATTTAAACTGCTTTATTTTTTTCCTCAACTACTATACTTTAATAGTAGTTGAATTTATTTTTAAATGAGGTTTAATTGTAAACAAGATTATTAAGCAATCTATCAGTGTGGGCATAAGTGAATATTTTATGTATTCACACACAGCCTTAGTTAAAACTGTTTAAGTTTACATTAAATACTACTCAAGCAAGGTGAAATAAGAGAATGTGGATAACATTTACAAATGGGCAATAGTTTTAGAATAGGGAAGAGACAAATTGTTTGTGGCAACTTACTTTTCATCAAATAAGAAGTGGAAAACATTGAAATAAATCCTAACGAGGCTCTTGTCACCCTGAAAGTTACACTGAAAGCTGGATGAAAGTTCATGAACAAAGAAAATAACATATTGCAGAACAAAGACCAGTTTATTTCCAGATAAGAGAGTCCATATAGAAAGATAAGAGATCTTTATAGCATTAAATAAAAAAATATAACAGTGGATTATTCCATTATGAATGGATTATTCATAGATAATTGAAAGCGGTGAGCTATATCATGAGTTACATGGACAATAGAATTTTCTTAAAGTTTATATATTCAATATACATTGGAGAAAAAATAGAAAAGTGTTAGAATGCTGATATTATAAATTATTCCCTTTTTTAAAACTTTTTTACTGACATTATCTATAACGTACTTTAACTGTATAAAAGGATATAGAAAGGCAATGGATTATTTTTTTTTTTAATAATCAAAAGGAAAGTTTATTAGAAAAGAAATAACACTTTACAGAGTGTGGTCTCCTCTCAGAGGCAAAGAGTCAGCAATAGATTATTTCTTTGACTTTAATGTTAACTTGGGATCCAAATCAGATTCTTCTATTTACTTGACACACAATTTAAAGCAAGTTAAATTCTTTAATCCTTGGTTGCATCATTAGTTAGATAAGTGCATTGTACTTCAGAGTGTTAATGAGGCTACTAAATGAGATAACATATGCGTCTAACAATGCTTAGGCATATGGTCTTATTATAATTAAGCATTGAGCATCTGAAGGATTTTATAATCCTAATGATCACTCACTTCTAAGTGAATAAAGTAACAGAGGTCCATGGTAGCTTATTTACTATGAATTTAAATGAAAAGATTTTATTTTTAGTTGAATCATTTAAAAAATAGCCAAGTGGGTTTTTTTTAAGCTCATTTTCTTAGGGTTCTGGTTAATTGTGTTTACTCTATTTTTTGACCACAGATTTCCCAAAGTGGCTCATTTTGAACAAATGGGGCCTTTCAAAATAGAAACGAGAAAGTATGTAAATATGAGTCAGCACTAATCAATTGCGAGGCTGAATAAATAGCTACAAATGCATCTCCTTTTGACAAACGGTCAGAAGCTAAAAGACTACCCATTATTATTAACGGGCCATATAAATATGATGCAAAATGAAACAGGAATAGAAGACAAGTGGTATGTACTCTCTTTGAGAGCATAAAAAGAGCTGCATGAATTGTCAGCAATTCATCTTCAAAGGATATTTTATTAACCTATTATGAACTGGTAACCTCTAGAAGAGAGGAACAATGCTATCAATAAATTTTCTGCATTGTTAGAAAATGTTATTAAAGAATTAGAAATAGTAGAAATAATGAAAGAAAGAAAAACTATCAGTCTGGCAAAATCATTTTTCTTTGCTCCTCTATCTTAGGCTCCAATTGGGAGTAAGGAGATTAGGAAGAAGGAACATTGAGAGGTGAGCAGAGGGATTTGTTCTAATAATACCCAGTAGGTGGTGTGCCTATATTCACTATTATATCATGCAGACAGTGTGATAGAATGTTCTTATAAAATTTCTAATCAGAGTACAGAATGGATTGGTATAAATCTGTGGTCATAGATTACGTAAGTGCGAAAGATTTCCTGCAGTAATAATATCAGTAGTCATCTTCATCAGCTTCATAAGTAAGTGTTCCCTTCCTTGGAATATGTCTCTAGATGGATGAAGACCATTTTAACCTTGCTGTACTCTCCTAAAGTAAGTTCGTCTTCAACAAAATTGCTTTACTTTTTCATAGGCTCCTTATTCCCTGTCAATAGTGTCCTAATTTTCTCAGCAATTGAGTCTTTAAATAGTTTTTCATTTTCTTTCCTTTAGTGTTCACATTTAATATATGAACTCTGATGATAATTTTGTTTTTCACGTTGATCCATTGTTTTCTTCTTTACCTTCTCTAGCTTCAACTTTCTTGCTTTTGTATCTCTAAAGTAAGATAATACCTTTGTTATTTATCCCAGAGCATTCTTGTGAGTGTAAGATAAAATAATATATAGACTATGTGCTATAAAAGGTTATAGAATTAGGAAACCTTTCACCATAGATTTTGAGCTACTTTCAAACTCCATTGTTGCTTCCTCACCTCACCATCTAGTGTACTGCTGCTGTGTGGTATAAATGCATTATGGACTCAGAACAACTACATATAAAAAACATGACATTGCACTATAAGTTGATATTCAAAATATTAATGATTCCTGTGAGTTTTCTTTATTTACTATTCCACGAGTAGTCTTATGAAACACTTGCCTAAGCATATGTTAAAGAACATATTTTTTCTTTCCCTTATTGGGGTCCAGGTTAGACCACTCCAAAATATACCATACTGACAATTTTGAATTAAAGTTGCTTGAGAAGCAGCCTGTACAAAAGTACTGTATTAACAGTCCTTTGTCTCCCTGAATATAGTAAATAAGTCTCTCCTGTGAAAGGTGCCCTCCCTGCTCCTAGAGACTGAAAGAGACATCCTTATCATCAAAGTTAGAGAATTCGGGGCCAAGAAGTTTGTATAAACACACCTTGTTGTTGTTGTTGTTGTTGTTGTTGTTGTTATTACTAATTTATTACCCAAGCCCAAACTTTTCTTAGATCTTCAGTAATAATCACCCAAACCTAGGTTTCTTTGTGCCATCAAATCCTCATAAATTATTGTTTCTTTGTATAAAAGATATAAAATCTGCTTGCTTTTCGGTCATTCTCTTGGGTATCAATTATATCATCTCTCATATGCATGAAACTAATTGGTTTTCCTCCTGTTAATCTGTCTTGTGTCAATTTTATTGTTAGTCCAGCCATAAGAACTCAAGAGGGGAAAGGGGAAAATTTCTCCCTCCCAACGTCCCCAGCTAGATAGGGCTAAGGGGAGGAGAAGAAGGGAGTGGAAGGGTGTCTGAGACTAGATAGAAAGAAGTGTAGGAAGTCAAGTTTTACAAATTAGAGAAAGAATAAATGTTATTGTTGAGTGGAAGAAGCTTCATGCTGAATCGACCTTAAGTGTGGGTCTTCCCATGCCTATACTTGCACAATCACTTACAGACAACATAATATGGGTGACTGGTTACTTGTGTGGGGTCAAAGGTATGAGGGAAAACTTTTGCTCTAACCAAAATCAGCTACATAGAACCCACTAGAGTTTTTTTTTTTTTTTTTTAATGAGATTGGCCCACTAATATTTCTTACCTGAAATGTATCCTCTTTTACAGGGTTTTATAAGGTTTAAATATAATCACTGCTGCACAATGCCTGGTACACATTAGATGATGAATAATTATTTGATGAATTTCTATCATGGAAATGTATAGGTGGAAGACCATTTAGAGGTAATCTAGTTCAATCTTCTCATTTTACGGATAAGACTGAACCCAGGGAAAAGTCGTGATTCAAACAATATACTACTCTCTCTCTCTATCTCTCAGGCACACGAAAAGTGTTGTGCTCATTTGGCTTTACAAATCTAAATTTTTTTTAAATACAAGAAACAATTTCATTGATATTTGGCAATGGCAACGTAATTATTGTAGAATTGTTTTAGTTGTGGCAGAACAATTAACCATATTAACTAAGGAGAATTTGTTAAGGGGGTTTGTGTATTGTTTTATTCAGTGTGTATTAAAGGGAGATTTAGAATGTTAAAACAAGTCATTTGAATTAAAGCAAGATAAATTATATATTAAGATGATTTATAATTTTTAACAATCAAAAACATTTTATATGAAGGCACATTTTTACAGATCTAGAATAGATGTCTCCTCACTTTGGTAATCTCATGTGGTCCCAGTTTACTGTTAATCATTTTTTAAGAATTAATTTTTAAGTTGATTGCTGATATTGAAAACAAATTTTAAGCTATCATTGGTATTTTTAAGGAAATAAGTTTTCTTTAAAAATATTGTCAGTTTTAGTTAGTTTAATATACAAAAGCCTTTAAACTCATAATACGACAAATAATACAAGAATATAATTCAACTGTAGCACTGGTAATTAAACAAATAGAAAATTAAGTAAGACAATTTTTTTGTCTTATTTACTTCCCCAATCCCATCCTTGAGCTAAGTGCAGAAATGATCAATATAATATAGAGATTAAGAACACATTCTCTAAAATCAGACTTTTTGGATTCAAATTCTATCATTTAATAGATTAAGCAGCTACTTAACCTGTTTAATGACTCTTTCTTTATCTGTAAAATGAAAATAACAAGAGTGCCTTTCTCTTGTGCTTGTCAGAATTCAACTGGCTAATCTACATAAAGCACTTAAATCAAGTATCTGACATATTAATAAGCACAATCAGTGTTAGTTGTTTTATAGAGCTATCACAGCATTATTCTTTTGGTTAGTGATTATAATTAGGCTTATTTTTGTCTCATGAATAAAGAAAAGTAAGTAACTGTATATTTATGAGCTTTAGGTACCAGAAACTTCAGCATATATATTATCTTGATTAACCCTCATCAAAAATTTTCAAGGAAATAAATAGTATTTTAATATTTAGCTACAAGTGGCTAATAGCTACCACACTGGACAATCCAGCTATGGACCATTTCCATTATTGCAGAGATTTCCATTGGATAATACTATTCTAGAGTAAGTCAAGATGTATAATGGAATAATAAACAAAAAAATATAATGGGTAAGAGAATGGCTAAGAGTAGCTGCCAGTTCTTTGCAGTTCAGTGTAATGGAAAGAATAGTTGTCTTGCATGCCACAGGACTACATGGATTCCTCTTGCACAATTACCAGCTGAATGAGTTTCGGCAACTTTCACTTTCCCAGAGCTTTTTTCCCCTAATTTGTTAAATGGAAGAGAACAATTTTCTCCAGGCCTACTTTCACAGGATATTGTGAAGATCATTACAGAGAATATATGTGAAAGCACCTTGTATAATACAAATAATACTCTGACATAAAATATTATTCTGAAACCTGGTCCTTTGAATTCGTTCTCTGAAAGAACACAACCCTAAAATCTTTCATCCAGGATTCACATACAACTTCTGCCACTTACTGTTTTGTAAGTTTGAGATTTAGTTTCCTTTTCTGTAAGACAAGAAAAATTCACAAAAATATTGTGAAAATTACATAATATATATGTGAAAGTTATTTGCAAAGTATTACACTATAAAATGTAAGTTTATATCATGTTTCAAAAGATAAATGGCCAGTTTTAATAACTCTTTACTTTCTACCACACAATGTTTTCTGATCTTCACAATACTGGCATATATATTCACAATAAATTGCCTGAAGTAGTAGGTACCATTTACTGAGACCAGTTCTATGTGCTGGGCACTTTTTGAAGTACTTGACATGTATTGCCTCATTTGATCTCTATACAATCATTTGAGTATGTATTATTATCTTAATTTCATTTTATATGAATCGTAACCTTTCTGAGGCTCAGCTAGGTTTTATTGTCCAAGGTATGTGCCAGAGCCAGCACTTGAACTTGGCATACCTACTAACACTTATTTCTAGTCACTACATTCAATTGTCTGAATAATACAAAAGAATGCCATTCATTTATTCATTTATCAACACATTTCACATTTCCCTTACTGAAAATTTATTGTCCAGTACCTTGAAAATTAATAAATGTAATCTAATTCTACAAATAATTTTTCCTAGATAAAATTATTTTTATAAATTTTAGATGTAAAAATAAACAGATAAGAAATATCTAAGAAAATTCTGGAAAAATAAGAGTAAACAGTGTGGTGATAATGCATAAACAGCCAGATAAATTATAAACACAGAATAGAAAGTACAGAGTCTCGAAAATATTTTGAGAATTTAGAAGAATGTGACAATAGTGAGATTTTAGGTGTCGGAAGATGTGTTGGTTACTCAATGAATGGTGGAAGGTGAAACAATAATTGGTGGTAGGAAATACTGAGAAATGTAGCACTTGTTGTAGATTTCATATGCCAAGCTTAATTTTCCTGCCAGAAATCTGCCATGATGCCTGAACCTGGCTCCAATATTCCCTGCACCTGTAATTGTGGAATGAGAAATATTAAGGGGTAATCCATATCGAAAACATTTCAAGTGATTCCCAAGCACTCAAGGACTGCAGATATTTTCTCCTAAATTGCCACCCTTTATCTATTAAAAAAGGAATAAACACTTGCACTTTTTAAGTACTACCGGCAAGCCATTAAGAAACATAGAAACTTTTTTTCTAGGCTTTTCAAAATGTTTCCCATCCACTGTCACACACACGGAGCAGGGAAAAGATGTAAGCAAAAGGTTTAAAGCAGGTGGGAATTGCAGTCAATGAAAAACTCAAGTGTAGGAGCCACTGTTGATGGCAGGTTTTGTTTGGGGTTAAAAGTTAGTGAGAGGAAACAAACATCTGTTAGATTTCTTTAAACTTCAGTGTTTTAATTAGAAATATTATTCATATTTATCATAAATCTCAGGTGTTTTTTGACTTCATTTTGTTTTAGTTCTTTTCTTTAGGACAATGAGGCTTTTAAAGACCCAACTGGATAAATTTTCATTTTATCCTGATGGGTTAAAATATTTGCATAATTTCAGAAATATGAAAAACAGATATGCACTAACAGTGTTCACTGATTCATCTGCTAACATACACACTTTTCTCAAAATATGTGAATGAAAATAGTTGGTAAATAATCATGAACTTATATATAAAAGTCCTTTCAATATGTGTTGTTCTTTATTGAGGAGACAGTTTGTGACACATGACGGAAGCCTACAAAGATATTTTATGGTTCTTGACTTTTGTTTCCCTATAAAATTTACTACTTTTTAAAATGTTGGTTTTATACCTGAATGATAATATACATTTTTAAAAGAAAGTAAATATATCGGACATGTATTTTTTTTAAATGTGAAGGTACTTTAAAAGGGATATATGGTCTTATGATTAATAATATAATAACAATGTTATTATGCAAATTATTGAGGAAAGATGTCTGGAAATAGTGGTCATGTGTCATGGAGGCATGAAAGTGAGGGAATGACATGGAGACAGGTAACTGCGCTAATTTAAACTTATACATTTACATAATGTATTAATATTTAAAGTCTAAGTCATATGGATAATATCAAGGTTTTGTTAAATGTAACGAAGTAAGTGAAGTATATAAAGATAAAGAAATAGGTAACGGGGAAAGTGTCAGAAAGAAAATTCTAGTTCTTTCACAAAGCTAGCATCTCAGCAGATTCTCAGTTACTCTGAACTTTTACCACTGCTCTTATTGCACAATGAGCTCTCAGAAAAAAAATGTATATATACTGTGTTACTTTATTTGCAATACCTGGGTAGCTAAAGGAAGGTAACTTAATCAAAAATTCAGATTAATAGCATAAAATGTGATGTAAACATTAAAACAGAGAAGAAAATATGTTATCAAATTCTTGATTAACCTTGTTTTCATGAATATTTTCTAAGAGTATGAGGTTTTTAGGCTAAATCTGAAAAAATGAAAATAATTTTTTCTTTTTCCCACTTGTGGTTTAGCTGTTGTTACTTTGATTAAATATAGTCACAGAAAAGTTGCTATTTAAATTTCTTGTTAAACTAATACAAAGAAAAAACAACCAACTTTAGGTCTCTTGGAAATTAATTTTATCTTAATGTAATTTATCTTGACTATAAATCTTGATAAAATCTATAGTTGTCTTAAATACAAATGCTTGATTAACTAAAGGGAATAAAATGAGAGTCATATATAAATGTGTGGACATGAGTTCTGCATTCACTTTTTTAGGTTCTTCATATTGGAAAAGGTAGAAAATGACAGGAGAAAGAGAGAATATCAACCTGAATTAAGTGTCTGCTGTGTAAAGGGCAGGGTGCTAGGCATTAGAACCACAGAATTTCAATTCCAAAGGTCCTTCCTTAAATCTCCACAATATTCAGTAAACAAGACTAATAAAGTTAAAGAGATGTGTCTAAGATCACACCTAGATAGGGCAAGAACTAGAATACAAATCAATGATGTCTAAGACCCCACATTTTCCAGTCAGCCACGGGACCTGGACCGCATAGCACGTGCATGTGACACTGTGCTCTTGGTCTTCCTAGTTCCTAATTCAGTCATCAAATATTCTGTCTGTATCTATAGATTTATTATTCATGATCACAGAATTGACATTCCTGTTATTGATCTATTTGAACAACTTAGTACTAAAGTAAGAGCTCTGTGGCATGCCCCTCAAACCTTCCATGTAGATGGACATCATTCTCCATCAGCATGTGTTCAACCAATATTAATACAATTTATAACTGGCTCATTTTTCTTTACTCGATTTACAAGGATATCACAAGACTACAATTTTTTTATTTCTGATATCAGGCAAACTTTGTCTATGTTATTTCCACAACAGAAACTTTTAATAAATAACCTTTGATGAATGAATTAAAATTGACCCGATCTGATATAAGTATTCTCTTTATTTTTGTTCTCTATCTAGCCCCAATTTATTTTTCTTATAGATGAATTTGATAATTATAATCATTTAAAACATTAACTATATTTTATGTTCAACTCATACATCTATTAATTAATGTAATTTATTTTCTATCTTGCTAATCACTGGACTTCTAGAGTTTATGTTCTAAGTAGTTATTCCAAGATGCCAGTAGACTCACACAAATATTTGGGGATATAGTTTGTCATTGCCAAGAATTTTAATATCGTTTATAAAAGAATGTCACTACTTTTTTTTTCCACTCAAATTGCTGAGAAATTTGTCTTAATTTATGAGAATACTTGAAGAGATGGATAGCAAATTTTCTGTTTCCAAAGTGAATGAGTTCTAAATTATAGCTCTATGAATATAGTTATAGATAATATTCTAACTTAAGTAATCATTACAAGGGCTTACGAGCTAATATCTGTGGTTTTCTTGCTTCTAGATCCTTAGGGAAACAGGATGATTTTGGAATGACTGAAAAAAATCAAAGTGTACATTTAATTTAGTTTACCAAAACATTGTACTTATGTGATCTTTTAGTACTATCTACTTATTTCCTCCTTATACTGTATTGGATTTTAATCCAATACAGTATAATAGCAGTAAGGCAAGGGATTCATGACATTTTAGGTTCTGATCATATCTATCATTCTAGAATACATTTTAAAACTGCAAGTGTACTTTAAATCAATCCTACAGTAGTATATACAAATTACCTGAAGATCTTTGACAAGGATATTAACCAATTACCACACATGCAAGGCTTCGAGGATGGTGTGATATTAATTGATATTTTATATTGTGCTACTATCTGAAGATATTCTTATTTAAAAAGCAGGATTTTTTTAAGTTAACCGCTTTATTATATCACATTGTTACATTATTATTTCAATATTTGTATTTAAGTAGACATATTTAAAATCAATGAGTATGTAACAAACAGAATTTTAAAACCCAGAACATTTATTATAAATTAAGGAATATCTTTGCTTTGTTATAAAACACCAAAATGCTTTGAAATTATAAAATACATTATATAAGAATTAATTAATATGCTTACTAACATTTTTTTGAAAGACTAGTTCTATATATGTGACTCAAATGTTGGACAATCCTATAGATTTTCTCCTAGAGTTTAGTAAACTGTTTAGAGCTACAGAGTTTTAATACTGATTTTTAGGTCAAATACTCTAATTTTAATAATAAAATATTTCTTGAGGTATTAACTTATTTCTCAAAACTAATATTTAGTCTTTTTAACTGGTGCTGGCTAGAACCACTGGTATTAATTTCAAATGGCATATATACTTATGCAGGACATATGTAAAGATCAAGTGTGGGTGTTAAGTCCTAATTTATCTGAAAGTTTAATATTAGTTTAATTTTTAGACATGCTGCATTCTATATAACTTAGACATGTAATTTACTTCTACCAGCTGTTTTTCAAAAAAATTTACTCTACAAATTTTGAAATTAAGCACAATTCCTAAAGATGATAGGAAAAAGAAATGAAAGTGATGTTTCTCAATAGCTGTAAAGATCTCAGTGACTTGACTGAAATTTCTTAAGTTCTTATTTACTCTTATTCGTGTGTATTTGGGGGCTCAATCAACATTCACTATTCTTTTATTATTAGGAGGCTGTCTGAGAATGATTTATGAAATTTTTTTTTCCCAACAGTCAATGAATTTGTATTATTTTAACCAATACTCTGTTATTCACCTCTGAAGTCCAATTTGTAATATCAAAGATGAATTCTCTAGGAGATAGAATTTAATTAAATGGCCCATCTAGGATAGGATTTATATCTGACTTAAGTAGTCATATTCAAATATGAATGTAGCGTGATTACTAGAAATAACTAATTCCAAACCATATCAGACAATATTTTAATCTAGATAAGAAAAATAAATTAAGAGAAGAGCTAGCTATATTTTGAAGTTAAAATTTTGGACCAATAAGTGTTACTTCCAAGATACTTATGGTCAATCCAATAAGTGACTATGGAAGAAATTCAAAGACAAGGTGGTTTATTGTAAGTCCATGATGTGAATGTCATTTTCTATTATTTCAGCCCAGAATACAATCTGAGAAAAAGACATACAGACTGGAAATTTTAAATGTCATGCTTTTAAAATTATTCTAGCAGGGTTACACTCTTGGTTTGAATTAATATTTATACATTGAAATTGTAGAGTAGTAAAATCAAAGGGAAATATTTATGTCTAATTCTCATCAGCTATATGGGGCAAAGGCAGAAATAGTCCCTCTTGCTTTTGATCCCTCTGGGACTTACAAACAAAACAAAACAAAAATAAAAACAAAACAAATCAAAAAACACTCAGATTAAATTTTTATTTGTTGCCAGAAAAAAATATTACATATAGATGAAGAAAAAAGAACCATAATCTACAATTACTGAACTGAATTTGTCTGGGAGTGAACAGGAAAAAAAATGTTAAGAAAAAGATGCCTTAACTGATAAAAAAGAGACAAAAGGCAGGAAACTAAGTGGGTAATATAAAGACAGAAATTATTCTGAAGTCAATAGAACATTAGTCATTTAATGTGATCATGCCTAAAATATAACTATAATATCCCCCCCCCCAAAGAGTATCCTGCAATATAAGCAAGGTGTTTCAAAATGAGGGTTGAAATTACAAAAGAGAAAGAGAAACTGTTTATTTAAGATGACCATGTTATTGAAGTTCTCTTAGTTTTAGGATTCTTTTTTTAGATGCTAAAGGCATAGTTTGGTTGTTTGTGCATGTCATTTTTAAGTTTTTTTTTTTTAAGAGAAATAAAATTATTCATATTACAGGCAGAAATAAGTAAATTGACATGAAAGAGATCATGCTCATTTTTTGTTTTCAAATACTAGACATCGTAATAAATTGTTAACCAAACATAAGTCTTGTCTACCACTATTTGTCAATAACAGAGGAAACATTAATATTAAAAGAAGGCCTTTTTCTACATTAGATTTTTAAAACCTGGTTGATTATTGTTAAGTGAGTGTTTGTAGGTAAGTGGTTTTAAAATTGTTGAATGTTTTAAGGGAATTGTCCATGTGGTTGGTAGTAGTTCTACATAAATAAATGAACCATAGATGGAATAAATGATTGGCATAATTAGGATGACTCTCTTATCCTTGGATAAACCTCTCCAATTTTAAGTACACATCAACTGGAGAGAGGAAGATGGAATAGATGAATAAAATTTCTTTTAACCCCACAAATTTATCAAAAATCTCTCACTAAGTCACATAATGGTAGTCAGAAAAAATCTTAATAAAAAATTTTTTAGTAAGATGTTAATAAAATAATTTTAGAGGTTTTCTCAATGTAAATGTTCGGAAACAGGCTTTAAGATGTCCCCCAATAAGTAGTGGAAGAATATTAACGAAACTCTCATCTTTTAATCAGACACATATGATGGCTGTGCAGAAACTAGATTGGGGATGGGAGGAAGGAGGCATAAATAAATGGATTTTAGGAAGTTAAAACACATACCATTCTTGGAATAAAGGAAGCTTCTGGAAGGTTATAGAGTACATCAGAGGAATTCTGTTCAATAAAGGGCAAAGATAGCTAAAACTGCAGAAATATAACTGGGACTCCATTTAACATGAAATTTCAGCAGTTTCTGGTAGAGTAATTGAGAATACTCCACAAACAGTAATGAAAAGGCTTTCTGTAAGGGACCATTCTATCACAGGCTGATATTGCATATGGTCAATGCCATATAGAAGACAAAAAGGAAGTAAAAGATAAAATCGATGGAAAGAAAAAAACAAGACCAAAAATAGAGCAAAACATCAAATCACATCATATTAAAATGACATAAGTAGTTTTTTTCCTTCGGATGTGCCATAATTTACACAAATATTAGGTAAATTATATGAAAGAGTACCTTTCTTTTAGACTTTAGCTGCTCATGATACTTGTCACAGGTATCTCCCGGGATCTCTCCTCCCCAAAGAGTGATTCCAACGATGGTGTATGTGATGCCCATGATGAGCAATGGAAAACAGTATACAAGTATAATGACGATAATATGGTAACTGCAAGAAATAAGAAAAACACATGCTGAAGAGCATATTGGAATGAAATAGTGGGACTTTGAATTCATTCCACTTTAAATCATAATTGAAAATGTGAAATTTCCACATCTCCTTTAAGCCTCATTTCACAAATCCATCAGAATATCATACTCTTGTTACCTACAGTTGTCCAAATGTTACCAGCTAATCTCTGTCAATTTTTATACACAAACACCATAGCTGAGCTGCAGTGCTCATTTAAATTTCACATGTCCCCTTGTCTAGAGGTTCAAGCTGAATGCCTTTCCCCTACCTGGTAATTGTTGAGCTAAGCTAATTAAATGTATCATCAGAGGAAAAGAGATATGACAGAAAACTAATCAACTAACATATTTCTCCTGTGTAAAACTGTTCTATATATCTCTGCAACATCAGACACATTTAAAATAAACTGTTTTTCATTCAAATGAAAAAAATGTTACCAGATACTGTGAGCTACATTGGATCCACGAGCTATTTGACTATGATTTTAAGAATCAGATAGACATTTACATACAATTTTCAAAGTCATAATACATTTGATTCCATTATTTGGTAAATAACATACAGACTAAGTTATAGGATTTCATAGCTCTCAATCAAAATTATAAGGATACACTTAAGGAGGAATAAGAGGGCAAGTGGTAACAGAATAGCCCAATTAGAATTTGTATAAACTTTTGTGTGGCTTCCACTGTCTTAGGAAGACTTTAAAGTAATTAAAGAGTTTGATATGCTAGTCTTCTTAATACTCATGTCTTTTTTTATAGAGTGAACTTTAAGCCTTCTCGTTTTCCCGTTTCTTGATAGCTTATTAAATATTGACTTAAAATCAATGGTAAAGTGATTTAGTCAACAAATAGTTTAATTTTATTACTTTGATTAATTTTATTTTGCTATACAATTAATACTTATTAATAATAATAGAATACAGTATTCAGTTTAATAACTGCTGCCAGCTTTTCCTTCAATAAGTACTTCTGAATGTTTTTCTTTAAAAATCTGAACTCTACATAGAGCAGAGTTTGATAAAATGGCTGCTTAATAGATGACCATTATATTTGTTATTTTTAAAGGGAAATTTGGTCACTAAATAATAATTATATTGAAATAAAATGTAAATGATCAGACTAAAAAGCAAAATGAAAATATTTGCATAATTTTTTTCCATTTGCTTTTCTTAAAGTAGGTCCAAAATACGAAATGCTAAATTCTATCATACAGCATTCCTATTTCCTTTCCAATCTAGTGCTTAAGACTTATAATAACTTATTGACCATATACTATATTACAATATTTTTATGTGTTTCTTTTCCCAAGTAAAATGTGAGCCCTTGAGAACAATTTGCTTAATTGTTGCTCCCAGCCTATAGTTCCTTAAGTATTTAATAAATTGAATTGAAAATCATAATTGAGAATTAACTTACGTGAAATGTTGCTTGGGACCTTCTGGCCATTGTACATAGCAAAGAGTACGGCCTGGCATGACTTTGGTTTTGGAGTAAAGACACTGAGGGAAAGCAAGTAGAAATGCTAGAATCCAAATACTTCCAATGACAATCTTAGTGGCTGTGGCAGACAGTCTGGGTTTCAGGGGATCAATAATGGCCATATACCTATATAAAAACAAACAAAACCATTTTGTCCATCTCGTGCCAGAGAAATTTAACAAGGAGTTTCAAAGGTGTTTCAATGGCCAGGGTTATCCCTCTTCTGGTAAACAAGTTAAGGATTTTGCCTACATAGAGGTAGCACAGAATGATAATTTATGGTATAATCTTAGGAATCAAGTAAGTTGAGATTCAAATCCTATTCTGTCACTTATTTAACCTCAGCTTCATTACTTTAAAAATAGAAATAAGAACACCAACTTATTAGGGATGAAGTTAAGAGCAATTGAAATAATGCAAATGAAAGATATTGATTACTTGGTGCCATGCCTCACACATTATCAGAATTTATAAATGTCTGTTGAATGCAATTGGAAAGGCGAGTAATAAATGCTTAAAATATGAATTCCATACTTCAAGACTTCAATTTTTTTTCTTCTGTATGTTTAACTTAAAAAAATATTAGAGATAATATGGATAATGTCTAGATGATTAACAATGATGAGAAAACCATATAAAGAATATCATCAATATTTTCATCTCAAAGCATCAAGAGACAAGTTCAAGATTCAAATAAGGGTGAAGAAATCAAGTGTGATTGAGGCTATGCCTTTCTGTTACCTCCAAAATTCAATTCATTCTGCATCATGAAAATCTTCATAATTTACATATTTATATGTAATATAATTGTAATAAAAATATATTTGAGGCTATAAAATACACAGTTACATATGATTTCTAGAGTGCAACCTTTGGGGAATTTTAAACTCTCTCAATATGGTAACAAAAGTCAAGCTTTATTCCCCTGGTATGATAATAACAATATATCTGAGAAAATCAAATTTTAGTTTTAATTGTGCTAATAAGACTAATTGCCAAATTCTGGCAAATAAAATAAAACAATTATGTTTTTACATTTCTATTAATAAAACACATTATTTAAATTGTTTTGTTTTTACTGTTGGTCATTTTGTATTTCTCAAATTTATTTTCAGTTACGCAAAATTTTCAAAGGCAACATTTCATCAATGAATGTTACCTAAGCCATAAACATTTTAAACTTAAGAATAAATATTTCAAATTAATGATAATTCATTAATTTGTTATTTCTTTGTGTTTTTGTAATTAAGCAGAATTCGACCTTCAGTAGATATATTGAATTTATCTATATACTATTCTTAATATTAAATTTATTTGTAATTTACTTAAAGAAAATATTCCTAATTTATTATGTATGACAGTTAATAGGTAAAAGTGAATGTTGCAAATAAAACTAATTATAAAAACTGTACCTTGGTTTAAGAAAATAAAGTGAGCCATAGAAGACTGTAAAAGACATATGTTCGAAATTGAAAAGTATTTAAAATTCACCTCTCATGTTTATGTTGTTGAAGATAACAGTAGTAACATATGTTAATTGCTAACTATGACCTGGCAATTTATTGCATACATTATGTACATTTAATATCCAGAATAATCCAATCAATCAAATAATATTATCTTTATTTTGCAGAAAAGAAAACTGAGGCTTAAAGAAATTAAGTAAATTGTTCGAAATGACCCAGATGGTAGGAGCTGGAGTTCTAACCCAGTTCTGCCAGTCTTCAAAGTCCATATAGATAGAGATTTGGCTTTGCGTATAAGGAATTCATGTAAGGAATTATGGAAGAGAAGAAAATCATATAACATAAATGCTTTTCAAAGAAGCAGAAGTTGAATTTTGCCTTACGAATCCAAAAGCATCTATGTGCAATATAAAAGATAAACATGTAACGGCAATAATTGTAGTTGGTCATTTCTTTTTCCACTGCTGCTGGTTATAACTCACCATAGTATTTCTTATTGTATTGAATTGTTTTTTGGGTGTTTCCAGAGTTCAGCTATAGCACTTATCAATAGATTTTGTTTCACCGAACTGAATCTTTCTCAAATATTCAGTTATAATATTTCTATTATAACCTTTTGCTTTTTTTTTTTTGCTTGCCCTGGAACTTATGAATGCAATTTGGATATTTAGAGAGTTGATTTTTTTTTAGACTAAAAAGATAAGTTGAGTGACATGAGCAGGGTTATAGTCCTATACAGCTACTGTAGCACTGATAATTCAAAATAAACTGCAAATTTCTTATTAACTTTTTTTTAAGCCATGATATCTAATGATAGAGAAATTATTTCCTGACAGGTAGAATATTATATGGAAACAGTTTATGTTATAGCTAACACTTTAGTAAAGGTAAAAGTTTTGAAACTGCAAGTTGATATTTTTGTCATTTCTGATCTGATCTACTACTTATTCATTCAGCCAAACCGTTTTTTGAATGCCTACCATGATATTTCAGATGTTAGTGGCACAACGATGATGAAAGATGGCCTTCACAGAGCTTGCAGTCTAGTGAAGTAGATAGATATTAATCAAATAATCTCACCAATAAATGTAAAATTACAATATGATAAATGTTACAAAGGCAAGATATATGGTCCTACAAATGCATTTACTGGGAAAACGTGTTTAGGTTGTGAGTCAGTCTTCCCTAATAAAAGCCATTCTGGGTGAAAGTTGGAAGGGTCACTAGGCAAGGTGGCAGAGCGCTGAGGGTTGCAAAGGTTTCTGGGAGAACAAACAACATGTGGAAAACTCCTGTATTAATTGTGGGTTTTATGGGTTGAGTTGTGTCTCCCTAAAAAAGATTTATTGAAGTCCTAACTCCCAATATCATGAAATGTGAGCTTCTTTGGAAATACAGATAATCAAGTCAAAACGAGGTCTTAGGGTGATCCCTAATCAAATTATTGGTACAAAGAGAAATTTGAAAACAGAGAGAAACACGTGGGGAATGCCATGCAGACATGGAGGATTAAATGATATATCTACAAACCAAGGAATGACAAAGACTGCCAACAAATAACCAGAAGCTTGGAAGTAGAAAACAAGGATTTTCCTATAGGTTTCAGAGACAGCGTGGCTCTTCCTAACATTTTGATCTCAGACTTCTAGCTTCCAGAACTGTGAGACAGATTTCTGTTGTTTTAAGTCACCATGGTGGTTTGTTACAGCAGCCCTAGGAAAGCAATATGATGGGTAAGGGTGGGAGAAGCATGGCACATGTGAGCAATTAAAGATTCTATAACTGAAACACAGAAAGTAAAGGGAAAGTGATTTGAGACAAAGTTGTAGTACAGGTTTCAGAGTTTTGGTTTATGAAAAGTAATTGAAGTGATTCAATCAGGGAAAGAAAATAATGAGATTTTAGTCTGGGGAACAGGACTGGAAGAAGGAAAGAATGGAAGTAGGGAAGTAAGTCACCTGGCTTTGTTTTGGTCACCACTGGAAATTGAATTATGGTGATGGTTTGAGGAAAATAAAAAAAACTACATATAGAAATATTGTGGAAAGGGAGAGCCAGTTGGCCAAAGAAGTAGATAGAATTGCCAAGCACTACTGCAGACCATTTTGGAATTGGTAATTAGGAATTTATTGCAGCATTAACATTTACTTTTCTGAGGTTCTCTCCAGCAGTAATAATTTGCTCAACAGCAGACACAAAGAAAATTGACCCTAAGACTCACCCAGAGAAACATCCCCTGGACCTGGAGAAGAAATGATCAAATCTGAGATACAAAATATTGACTCAAATGATTGTCAATATTTTATTTTCCCTTTAAAGAAATATGTATCTTTGATGTGATCACATTTGTTTTTTTAAAGTTTTTGTCTGAGCTTTTAACTACTATTCTTTCCTCACCAGACAAGTTATCAAATATATTAGTCTCCTGAGTATGATAATTTCATAAGTAACAGTTAAGGCTTGATCCTTTAAGTACAAATTAACCTATCACCTAAACAAGTTTTAAAGTCACTTTTTGTTATCTTTTATAGAGACTAAAATTCTTAGAAAAATCCATTGAAAATGCATATTTCTAATATTTTTACAAGTTTTTCTTTCCACTTTAATATTAGATCATTTTACCACTTACTTTTTTTTCTGATATAATGAAGGGTATCTTTTCTCTGTATTTTGATGTCTTTAGCACAGTAGAATTTTTGATGTAAGTAAGCCTTTCTTATTTTGTAATTATTTTTGATATCTGGTGTAATTATTTCTTTTGATAGCATGTTTATTAAGCTTTTTCATAAACATTTTAAATGAACTTAATAATGAGTCCATTAATTAATTATAAATATTATCTCAGTGAATTTTGAAATGAATGAGCATTTATGAAAAGAAACCTACATTCAAATGCAGTACACATATAATAGGAATTTCTAAATAAACCTACATTTATATGCATATACACATATAATAAGAACTTATTCATTTGTTCGATTTTTTCGATCTATGTAAATAAAATTTATACACTGGAATTTAAGGAAAACTATATTAAAAATAAAGTATCAGAATAGTGTACGTGTTTGACTTTCATTGTATATTAATTTAAGGTTAGCAATTAGGAAATGGAAACAAAAAAATGGTAGAATAGCAATATTCATATTAGACAAAATAGACTTTAAGGTAAAGGCTGTAACAAGAGACAAAGACCCAGCAATCCCACTTCTGGGTATTTAGTTGAAGAATCCTAAAATACTAATTTGAAAAGACATATACATCCCCATGTTTATTGCAGCATTCTTTTCTTTCCTTTTTTTTTTCAAAGTGTTATTTTCAATAATGAGATACCTAAGTGAGCTAAGTGTCCATCAATAGATGAATGGATAAAGAATATGTGGTACATATGTACAGTGGGATATTACTCAGCCATAAAAATGAAATCTTGACATTTAGAATAACATAGATGAAACTAGATGGTATAGTGCTAAGTGAAATAAATCAGATGGAAAAAGATAAATACCATATGATTTTACTTATTTGTGGAGTCTAAAAACAAAAAACAAGTAATAATAAAGTCATAGATACAGAGAACATTTTGATGATTGCCTAATGGGTGAAAAAGGGGAAAGGATTAAGATGTGCAAATTGCCAGTTGTAAAAACAGCCATGAGTATGTAGAGTACAACAGATGGAATATAATCAATAATTTTATAATAACTATGTTTTGTGTCAGTCAGATAGGTACTAGACTTATTGGGATGATCTCTTTGTAAGTTATATAAAGGTCTAATCATTATGTTATAGACCAGGAGCTAATATAATAATATATGTCAACTATAATTGAAAAATAAAAATATATTTAAAGAAATACATTTAGCAATTAGATTTATCTATTCATTTATTTATTTATTGAATATTGACTTTATTTTCAACTATTTCTTGACTGCCAACTATTTTCCAGGATTATGTACATTCTTTGGCTATATCGATGAAAAAAAATAGATATGGTTCCTATTCTTGTGGAGTTCAAAATCTAATGCAGAGAAAATATATTATTAAAACAGTCAGAAAACATGTAAGAACTTATTACCTAAATGGCTCTTGGGACAACATTGCCTCTTGGATATTAGGTTAAACTTTCCTTGGAGCTGTAGTGTAATGGCCTGTGTGAGTTCAGCACCCTTTCTCATGATTTCTAAAAATTCCTATCTGACTTGTGTGGTGCACTCTGTTTCCTTTCTTGAATCTGTATAAAATGTTTTCATCTCACCCAGTGTGAATCTGGATGCAAAATTATACTGTCATTTCCACAAGAAATCCAATTACAAAAAGCATTTTAGATTTCAAAATTTATTGAATTTGCAAATTTAAGGGAGAGGAGACTGCACCACTATTCTTCAACCTGACGTTTTCAGTCTTGACTTTCTTCTCTTCTCACTTTATATTCTGCCATTTTTTTAAAACTCTAATGTACCATAGGTGATCCTTTCACAATCCCTTGAGATATTTAACCTGTTCCTCATTTCCTCATCAGGCTAATCTGTCCAGTCCAATCATTTGAGAATTCTGCTGAATAAAATTGTCCACTGTGATGTTATGAAGACATGTACTAGTAATTATAAGCATGAAATAGAAAATTTTACCTAATCTGAGGTATAGGTTGAAATAATGATAGAGATGTTAGGTGTGGCCTCCCCCAAGGAAACAACATCAGATTAGAAGGATAAATGGGAGTGAATTAGAATGAAGATAAGATTAGAAGAGAAAGTGGAAAAGCAAGTCCTGATGTTGGAGAAAGCATGAAGTATTTGAATCACCAAAGAAGGTCAGCTTTTCTACAGCACAGAGGAGAGGGAAAAGCAGAGGTATCAGATGAGTTGGAAATTTGGTATTAAGCATGACTTCACATATATAATATATTCAATATAAATTTAGATTCTTTAACAATAAACATAATTGCTAATACTTGTTAAAGGTTTACTATATACCAGACATTATTTTAAGAGCTTCATGTATAAATTATTTAATCTTAAATTCTAATTATTTATAGTAATTATAAAATGATTTATATAAAAATGCTACCTCATTAGTGAACATTGCATAAAACAGTTTTTCCTTAAAATTTCAAACACAGATTTAAGTGGTTTTGTATATGGACAACATAAAGTTTATTATTAAAAAATTAGTTTCTGCTACTTATACTATCTTTGATTAATAATTTACAAATCAGAACATAATAGATTATCTTATTCTAAAGTTCTACAACTGGAAAACTTCTACCTGTCCTTTAACTTCCACTCATTATAGAATGTTTGTTGTGGATTCTTTCTCTTCTCTTAGTCCAAAGCTAGTTTTTATCTCTTACATGCTCTAATAGCATTATGTTCTTACTTTGATTTTAGCTCATGGAGATACTAATTTATTTTTCTCTGTGATTTGTAACACCTAACAATGTATAGTAGTCACCATGACTGTTCGATAGTGACTGCAAATGGTTGTTGAATATTTGGAAAGATGGATGAGTAAATAATTACAAACGAGAACTTCAGCATCTATGCAATTTTTAAAGAAATAGTTTTCTTAACTTTACTAAATAACAATAATGAACAATGTAGAGTATGATTACGAGATTAAATGACATTAAATAACACAACATATACAAAGACTTTTAAAATGTAATCTTAAACCATGTTGAGTAAAAAGAAATTAACACTTGAGACCGAAACAAACAGACAAACAGAACAAAACAGCTATAGGGCAAGCTTTAGACAAAAACAAACAAAAATGTAACTTAGTTCTTAGGTACTTGTTTGTGATTGGTATGGAAAAAAAAAAAGTTCATTCCAGAAATCGAATGTGAGGATTAAAAAAATTTCTTTTGATATAGTCCCTACCTCTTTAACAGAAACCTATTCCACCAAGGTAGTATAGTATAATTATTTCTCTAAATCTCTCCTTTTAAAATAATTTCTTTTGTGGAAAGTAATGAGATATTCTATGCAATTGCTATAAGAGCAACTAGTTCTTAGTGATTCAGTGATTAAATGGAAACATTCAATGTTATACTTGGAATCTCTGTAAATTTTGGGGGTGCAGTAGGAATAAATTCCCTTCAACTTTGTCTAATATGGACCTACACCATATCAAACTCCTTTTGAAGTAAACAGAGGCATGTGGTAGTTCCACTATATTATCCCTAAACTCACAGAGGTGTTGGTACCCATCAAGCAGTAAGATTTCCAAATCTTTGGGTATTTAAGTCATTAGGATGTAAATGTTCATTTAACTGTGCAAAGGGAAGAAAACAGACAATAGATAACCTCTAAACTTGGAAAATAAAGATGGGAAATACAGGCTTTTTCATATCTGATTTTTCTTTTTAATTACATATTCATGATATCTTAATAACATATTTTTAATTTAAGTACAAATTATTCAATGATAAGAAAACAATTTAAAAATTGCCTCCAGTTATTCTTTCAGTCATACAATGAATATGTATATATGCAGCCATTATCCTAGATATTAAGAATATAGTAGTAAACAAAACAGTAGTAAATCTTATGAAGAAAAATAAAACAGCAGATAAAAAAATGATATGTGTCTATTTTAGACAGTAATCAGTTCATACATGAGATACATTGAGAAATGAAAAGGTAGCTATTCATTTCCTTGTAAGAGTTGCCTCTCGGTCTTTTTACAACACACCAACAAAAGTAAGATAATTTTATTTTAATAGTCTTCCTTCTTTGTGAGCCATAACTTCCAAGTCTTTCTGAACAACTATATGTCAACAAATTAGAAAATTTAAAATTGAAGAATTCATAAAAAGAATCAAACAACTGAAATGACTCAAGAATAAAAGAAAATCCAAATATATATAACAAGATATAAAATTAATAATTAAAAAGTCAGGTCGAGATTGTTTTACTGAAGAATTTGTCTAAATAATTTACTAATCCTTCACAAATTCTCCCAGTAGAAGAGGGAACATTTCTCATTTCACTATATAAGTTTAGTATTACTATGATATCAAAGCCAAAGGGGGTCAAATGGTACAAATCTCTAATTATAAAATAAATAAGTCCTGGGGCTATAATGCACAACCTGGTGACTATAGCTAATAAAACTGTATTCAGTTTTGAAAGTTGCTAAGAGAGTAGATTTTAACAGTTTTTGTCACAAGAAAAAAATTTTGTAACTGCGTGTGGTGACAAATATTAACTAGACATATTGTGGTGATCATTTTACAATATATACAAATATCAAATCATTATGTTGTAAACCTGACACTAATGTAATACTGCATGTCATTATAACTCACTTTAAAAAAAGCCAAAGATACCATAAGGAAAGAAAATCATAGACAAATATCATTCACAAGTATAGATATAAAAATCCTAAACAAATTCTTATCAAACAAAAATTTCAGAAACATACCAAAAATATTATCTTTCATGAAAAAGTGGGATTTATTTCAGAAATTCAAAGTTAATTTAAAATTAGTAAATGTTATATATCATAGTAACAGAATAAAGAACAAAGACCACATGACCATACCAACAGAGGCAGAAAAGCATTTGATAAAATTCAACATCGTTTCATAATAAAAACTCTCCATGCACTAGGAATAGAAACTTCCTCAACTTAGTGAAGTATATTTTTAAAAAACTCTACAATTAACCTCATAATTAATTGTTAAAGTTGTATTTCTTCCCCCTATAATCTGGAACAAGGCAAAGATACCCAATTTCATCACTTTCATTCAAAACTGTACTGAAGATTCTAGACAGGGTAATCAATCAGGCAAAAAAAAAAAAAAAAAAGAAAGAAAGAAAAAGAAAAAGATAAAAAAGATAAAAAAAGTAAAGGCATCAGATTGAAAAGGAGTAATATTGTCTTTACCAGCAGAAGAGATGGCCTTCATATTGAAAATTCTAGGGAACATACAAAACCTAAAACCTACTAGAATAAATAAATAAGGTCATCAAGGTCACAGGATACAATTTCAATCAATTGCATTTGTATATGCTAGTTATTAACAATTTGAAAATGAACTTTAAAAAGTCCATCCAATAGTACCAAAAAGAATAAAATACTTAAATAAATTTAATAAAGAGTGAGACTTGCACATTGAAAATTATAAAGCATTACTGAGAGAAATTACAGATCTCAATTAATGGAGAGATGACCCATGTCTATGGGTTGGAAAACTCAATATTGTTAAGCTGACAATAATTTTCAAATTGATTGAAAGAGTTAACACGATTCTTGTAAAAGTTCCTATCCTAATGCCAGAATTTAAAAACAAATCCTAAAAGTAATTTGGAAATACAATTATCCTAGAACAGTCAAAACAATTTTTAAAAATAAGAACAAAGAGGAAGGACTTATACTCTACATTTCAGAACTTATTACCACACTACAGTGATAAAGATAGTATAGTAATGAGCATAATATTGTAATAACTATGTATGGCATAGATGGTACTAAACTCATCAGGATGATCACTTCTTAAGTTGTATAAATGTCAAATCACAACATTGTACACCTGAAGCTAATATAATATTGTATGCCAACTGTAATTTAAAAACAAAAATGAAAAGATAGTGTAGTACTGGCATAAAAATAGACATACAGATCAATGAAACAGAAATATCAAGGGTCTGGAAATAAACACAGTTATGTTCAATTGATTTTTGACAAAGGTGCCAAGGCAATTCAATGGGGGGAAAAATACAGTCTTTTCAACAAATGGCACTGTGCAATTGGATATCTACATGATCTTTAATGTCTATTTTTATTCCAGTACTCTACTATCTTTTTATTTTTTATTTTGATTATAGATGACATCAATATTATAAATGAATTATACTGTTATCTTGTAACATACACAAAAATCATCTCCAAATAGATCGCATATTAATGTCAGGTCTAAAAGTATAAAACTATCAGAAAAAAAAATGTAGAACTAAATTTTTACAACCTTGGGGTAGCTAATGATTTTTTAATAATTGACCACAAAAGCACAAACACTAAGGGAAAAAAATGATATATATTACTTCATCAATATTTAAAATCTTACTCTGAAAATACACAATGAAAAAAATGAAGACAATCACAGGGACAAAATACTTGCAAATATGTCTAATAAAGGACTTATGTTCAAAACATACGAAGTCTTGAAATTTGATAAGACATATAATCCAATTTAAAAACAGAAAACAATTGATGTCTATACAGAAGACTACACACTGCATGATTTCATTTATATCAAATTTCAGAAAACTTAAATCTATAATGGGAGAAAATAGTGTACTGATTGTCTAGGGTTGAGTGTGAAAAAGGAGTGACTACAACTGAAAGTGGGATTTGGCGAGGGGGAGACGGTAATGGATATGTTTTAAAATTAGACTATGTTGATGGTTACATAACTAAAAACTTCCTAAATTCACTGACTCATATACACTTCACGAAGGAAGAAATATTAATGACAAGCACATGAAAGATGTCCAACATAATTATCTGCTAGTGAAATGTGAATTAAAACCACAATGAGATACAATGACACATACATTAGAATAGCTAAAATAAAAACAAAAATACTGACAATATCAATTGCTGGTGAGGATCTAAAATGAGTGGAAGTCTCATACACTGTTAACTGCTCAAAAATAAAAATGCCTGGAAAAGGTAGATGAACAAACTTTAATACATCCATACAATGGAATACCCCAGCAATAAAAGAGAACAAACTTTTGATACACTCAACTTTGATAAATTTCAGAGAAGTTATGGTAAATGAAAGCAGCCAGTCTCAAAGTTTACATATAGTATGATTGCATGATTATATTAATATGATATTTTTCCAAAATACCAGACTACAATGGTGGAAGATAAATTAGTGGTTCCCAGGTTTTAGGTCAGGGAGAGGGTGTGCATACAAAGGTATAGTCTGAAGGAGTTTCTTTGTGATGATAAAACTGTTTTGTATCCTGATTGTGTTGGTGGTCATATAAGTCCATCCATGATTTAAAAATCCTAGATCTGTACATCAATTAAAATCAGTTTTACTGTATGTTAATTTAAAAATAAAATGAAGTTATATAATTAGAATTTACATTTTCACAAATCACAAAATGAAATTATATAGAAAATCTGAAAGACTTTACAAAATGACTCTTGAAACTAATAAGCCATTACAGCAAGGTCGCAGGATATAAGGTTAATGTACAAAAGTCAGTCACTTTCCTATATGCCATCAAGAAACATGTGGAATTTGGAATTAACTAGGAAAACTCAACAGTGTTGAGATGCCAGTTCTCAATTTGATATATAGATTCAAGGCGATCCCACTCAAAATTTAGCAGATTGTTTTGTGGATATCAATAAGCTGATTTTATGATGAGAGGCAAAATTTATAATGAAGAAGCAAAAGATCCACAATAGCCAACACAGTTTTGAAGAAAAATAAATTTGAAGGACTGACACTACCCAACAACAAGATTTTCTATGAAGCTATTGTAATACAGACAGTGGTATTGGTGAAAGAATCTACAAATAGATCAACAAAATAAAATAGAAAGGCTGGACATAGACCCATATAATAGAGTCAACTGATCTTCAATAAAGGAGCAAAAGCAGTAAAATGGGGTAAAAATAGTATTTTCAATAAATGGTGGTAGAACAATAGGACATCCACATGCAAACAACAACAACAACAAAAAAACCCAAAAATCTAGATACGGATTTACTTTTCACAAAAATATTAACTCAAATAGATTGAAAACCTAAATGTAAAAAACAAAACTATAAAACTTCTAGAATATAACATATAAGAAAACCTACATGATCCTGGGTATGGTGATACTTTTCTAGTTATAATATCAAAGATGCAATCCATGAAAAAAAAAGTTGATAAGCTGGAATTAATTCTATCTAAAAACTTCTGCTGTGTAAAAGGCAATATCAGGAGAATGAGAAGGCAAGTCACAGACTGGGAGAAAATATTTGCAAAAGAACATGTCTGATAAAGGATCATATTCAAAATATAGAAAAACTCTTAAAACTCTACAATAAGAAAACAAGCAATTCAATTAAAAAGTGAGGCAACAACCTTAACAGCCAACTCACCAAAGAAGGTATACGAATGGCAAATAAGCATATAAAAAGATGCTCCACATGATGTATCATCAGACAAATGCAAATTAAAACAACAAGGAGATACCACTACACACTTATTAGAATAGCCAAATCCACAGTACTGGCAACACCAAATGCTGGAGAGAAACGTGAAACAAGAGCTCTCATATATTCCTAGTGGAAATGAAAAATGGTATGCAAACTTTGGAAGACAATTTAACAACTTCTTACAAAAGTAAACATATTCATACTGTATGATCCAACAATTGTGCTCTGTGGTATTTACCCAATGGCATTAAAAACTTATATTCCCTTTTTATTTCTTCACTACACTTCCATCTTTGCTGACAAGTTCCTCTTTTTAATTAGCCCTTCTGTCATTTGAGTTCATCATCGAAAGTCAATGAGGCAATGCAACTATGTGCTTTACTGTCTGAGCATGAACAGATGATCAATGATTAATCAGTAATAGATTTTGAAAAAGAGAATATGATTAATCAATGATTATGAAGTACGTCTGTTATTTGTTTAGTGAATCGTGGACTCAAGATTTGACAGCTAGTTTTCTATTCATGTTACTATGACATGGTTACAAAAATTTTAGCCATGCTGTTGAGGGGACTGGTATTATATAAGTCTTAGTAACAAAAATTTGTGCAAAGTGAGAACTGCGCATATAGAATTGGTAATCTGTTTATGCAAATATATGACATACAGTTAACCTTTGAACAACTTGGGGGTCACGGCACTGACTACTCTCACAGTAAAAACTGGTAGATCTGTTTATAACTTAATGTGGCCCTCCACATAAGTAGATTCCCAACCGTGGATCAAAAATACAGTTAAACCTTGAAAAATATGGGTTTGGACTGTGTGGATCCACTTAAAAGTAGATTTTTTAAAAAATTATTAAATTATAGTTGGTATGCAAATGTTGAATCATTATGTTGTACACCATATAAGTTTCTAGTGTACAACATAATGATTCAACATTTATATACCTTATGATGTGATAATCACAATGAGTCTATTAACCATCTACAACCGTGCAAAATTATTACGATATTGACTATGTTCCCTATGTTGTACACATATCTTGTGGCTTATTTGTTTTATAACTAGAAGTTTGTTTCCCTTGACCTTTTCACCCATCCCTCCAACCTCCTTCCCTCAGGCAACTATCAGTTTATTCTCTGTATCTATGAATCTGGTTTTATTTTGTTTCTTATTCATTTATTTTTTTTTAGATTCCACATATAAATGAAATCACTCAGTATTTGCCTTTTTCTGTTTGGCTTATTTCACTTAGCATAAAAACAGATTTTAAAAATTTGTATATATAAATGGAACTGCACAATTTAAACCTGTGTTGTTCAAAGGTCAACTGTGTGTGTCTGTGTCTGTGTGTGTATAATCTTTAGCATATACATTCTATTTGTGAGCTGCTAAAACTTTAAAACTGGTATTCTTTTATATGTTTCTAAGGAGATCTGTTTCTTTCTTGTTCCTTACATCTGCAATGGTTCTATAATTGAATGGAGGTTGCCGGTAATTTTTTATACAGAAAAACATCTTAATCTATTATTTTTAAAAAGTAATATTGGATCACACTATTTTTTCTTTGATTCTGAAATACTACAGCCCTCCACATGAAATTTAGATTATGTACATCCTTGTTGAAGAAATATTGGAAAACAATTTGATATAAGGAGTAAAACATTTTAACTTGATGAAGACATGATGTATAGTAGAAAAGTTTTGATTTATTTTACATCATATAGTTAGCTTTTGGGGAAAAACTACCTCCATATATCTATTCAACTTGAAGGTAAAAAAATCAACACACATGGTACCGTGACATCTTATAAATTCAGTAAGTTACGTACCAAAATTGTGATTAATAATACTTTTTCAAAATAAACACTCAATTTTGTGAGCGTTTTGATTTCTTCAAAATTGTTTCTTATGCTAATTTGAAAATGTTCAAACTTTTTCTTTATAGATTTAGCTTAATATGCTAATAATGTATTACCATGGGTACTATCTGTTATTCATTCATTCAGCTGAGACATAGGTCTAGGCTTGTTCTCATGGAACTAACAACCTAGTAAGACAGACAGACAAAAACACAAACAAATGATAAACATTACAGATGAGCTCATTATATGGTATTTTAGAAGGTGATATATGTGAAAAAGAAAAAATAAAGCAATTTAAAATAGAAGAGTCCGGGTCTAGAAGTAATGCAGGCCTCCTGGAGGAAGAATGTTTCACACAGAGTGTAAGATCCTGAGGCGGAAACATGCCTAGGATACTGATGAAATAGAGGAGACCAGTGATAGTGGAGCAGAGTGGTGGAGTGGAGAGTAGGGGAAAATAAAGTCAGAGAGTAATAAATGACTAGTTACTATAAATTTTTGTAGACCATTGTAAGGACTTTGATTTTTATCCTGAAAAACACTGAGGAGCCATTGGAGGATTCGTAGAAGGGATATATGCTCTGACTCATTATTAACAGGATTACTGAGGTTGTTGCATTGAGAATGAACTGAAGGGGTACAAGAGTAGAAGCAGGGGAACCATTGGGTGAGGAAGGATGCTGACTTGGAAGAGGGAGAGAGCGGTAGGCATCTTAAGAAGTCATTAGATTCTACATATATGTTCAAAGTGGAGGTGATTAGACCTGATGAAGGATTGCATATGAGATATGAAAGAAGAGGAGTCAAGAATACTTCCACGAGTTTTGACCTGAGGCTCAGATTTTGACCTCAGAAGACTGCAGGAGGAGTAAGTTTTGGAGGAATGTCAGGAACTCAGTGTGCGATGTATAAAGTCGGAGATGTGTAACAGATTTCCAAAGGGTGAAGTTATGTAGGTTGTTGGATTAAGGAATCGAATACAACTGAAGGGTTTAAGCTAGAGATATTAATTACAGTATCATTAGGGTATGGGAGGGAGGGGTATGGGCCAATCTACTTTGTTTATACCATTGTTCTCCTTATCTATACAATGTTTAATACTTAAAAAGAACTCAATAATATCTGTTAAGTGAGAGACTACAAAAATAGGGAGCCATTTGCTGGTAAATGTTTAACCGCAAACACTCAGGGAAAAAAATGAAACGAATTTTTAGTGTTTGTAGATTGCTAGATGTAACTACTCCTATCATAATTTCAAGCTACCAAAGTAACATCACTGTATGCAAAGCTGGCAAGAAATGTGCACAATTGATTCCCTCTAGCCAGTAATAAATCAGCTTTAGAATATAATTTAGCTCACTATTGCTTAGTTATATAGTCATATAAATATTTTACTTATATGCATAAGAGAATTTTAAGTAACCTTGATACTTGGGAAGATGTGAAGTAAAAAAAAACAAACAAACTCATAGATGATAATATAAGCTTAAAATAGGGGATTTAAGTGAATATTTAAAGACATGTTACATACTAAACTAAACAGTAGAAACACTGAGCTATTTCCCTGTACTTTTAGGCAGGTTTCTAAATTTCTCCACATGGGCGAAATATCTTTAAACAATTCCTGGAAAAGATTTTACAGCCTACAAAATAACCTATTATAATGTTAATAGTACTCTTGTCAGAGTTGTCTTCATGACTTCTAATGCAGTCCACAAAATGTGTTTAAAATGTTGCCATTAAACATCTACTATAAAAATATCTATATAAATTTTAATCTAGTTTTCTCTTTTGGTGTCCAAACTGACATGTACCTCAGAGTCATTATTGGTTCTTTAAAAGGTATTTACTTAACTAATCAACATTTAAAAAAATTATCATAGTAGAATATACATACGATTTACCATTTTAAATATTTTAAGTGTACAGTTTAATGGTATTAAGTAAATTCACATTGTGTGCAACCATCACCATCATCTACCTCCAGAACTTTAATCAATCAATTATTGTTTCATGTAAAAGGAGTGCATTTTGTTGTAGGCAGTTATAAAAAGAAAAGTACATAAAAAATAAAATTACCCAAAGTCTAACCATTCAGAGCACATCAAATCCATATCTACCTTATTCTACATATAGATATATATCTGTATATCTATATGTTAAATCCATGGTCTAAACATTCCTCTGGTGGTAGAGATCCTGAATCTAAAATGGGATTCAGACTGACTGTGTCTAGTGAAGTGGTGGGGCTGCACACTCTAGTTCTCTATTTTGCAACATTTATTTAATTTACCAGTGAGCAAGTTTCAATAAAAATTATTATGCTCAGAGCCATGAGGCATAGGGAAGAAGTGCTATGGACAATTCATCATTCTAGACAGATGGTTTAGAGCTGAGCCCTGGGGAGAGAGAGTTTCAAGTAGAAGATAAAAGAAAACTAGTCATTAAGAAATTTTTAAAGGAGCAAAGATCATAGACAAGATCATTCTTCCAAATCTATTTGGAAAAAATAAACATCACAAAAACTTCAAGCAGAAGGCAAAGTTTATAACTTATGAGTTTTGCAGATTTGGATGTAACATGCTCAAAACAACCTGAACAAGCAGGTAGCTTCTTCCTCCAGAGGAAACATCATGCTCTGTACCAAGTATTGACATTGTTTTTCCTTCCTTCCTTCCTTCCTTCCTTCCTTCCTTCCTTCCTTCCTTCCTTCCTTCCTTCCTTCCTTCCTTCTTTCCCTCCTTCCATTCCTTCCTCCCTTCTTCCTTTCTTTTCCTTCCTTCCTTCCTTCCTTCCTTCCTTCCTTCCTTCCTTCCTTCCTTCCTTCCTTCCTTCCTTCCGTTTGTTCGTTTATTTATTCAGCAATCTAGACAGTGTGCTTACTATGGGCAAGCCAGTATGATAGGCATAGGATACAAAGAATACTAAGAACGAAATTGAGCCTATCTATCTTCATGGTATTTACAAGTCCATTAGAGAAAATTATTCATCAAATATTCTTAAATATAAATATAAAATTTAATGTAAGAAAAATGGCATGTCAAACATGTGCTTAGAGAATCTATGAAGGAACATCTAATTTAAATCAGGAGACTCAAGTAAAGTTTCCCTGTGAAAGTGACATTTGAGTTGCTATCTGAACTAGTACTACATTTGTCTAATGAATAATTGGCATAAGGGAATTTGAGACAGAAGGGAAACTGTATGTTCAAAAGCTTTGCAGCAAAAAGATAGCATCATATATTCAGGGCTTGAGAGAGAATTGGAGTGGTTGGAACAAAGTTTAAGTCAGTTGAGTTAAGGCATTAGATGAAGCTGAGCAGAGATCAGGATAAAAAAGGCATTATTGTCTGAATTAAGAATAATCTTCTCATAAGAATGAGAAAATATTGTAGGATTCTAAGTGGGGGTGCAGAATCATGTTCCTATATATGTTATGAAGGCATCATTCTTAGTATCAACATATTAGGGTGGGTTAAGACTGAATGTGGAGAAACCAATTGGAAGGCTATTGTAATAGGCCAGGAAAGATATAAGGGGAGCTTGGACAAGGAAAGTGGGATAGACACAGAAAGTCGGTAATAGATTTTGGAGCTGTTTGAACAACTGGATGGATGTTTGTACTGTTTAATGATAAGGGGAACTCTGAAAGAGGAGAAGATTTGGAAGTAAAATAATGACTTTGGTGGTGTTTAAGGAGATTTTCAGATATCTAAGTGGAAATGTCAAATAGGTAATTGAACATATGTGGCCAGAGTAAAATAAAGTTTAAATATAGGATTTTAAATTGGTGAGCCCTTTACGTTTTGAGTTTTAATTCAAATATATGTATTACCTGATAAAAAATTAAAATAAAAATGATTTAGGGTAGGATGAATTTCTATATTCTCATGTCAAATAATGTCCAAGATTTATAAGTTTTCAATAAATGTTTAATAATCTAGTGTGTGGAATTAAACATAACATAATATAAACATTACTTTAGTAATTAAAAGAAATATGTCTGTCTTTATGCTTGTGTATAATATAGTGTGCATAAATATGATATATCATACATATACATGATATGTCACAAAAACAAGAAGAGAGTTGAAATGTGAACATGAAAATCATAGATTTGCAAAATTTGAGGAGTAGAATAATTATGAATAAATGTAACTTTATAATATTTATGGTTTTGGATTTTTTTTGCACTGTGCCTGTGTGTCCCTTACAATAAATGAGAGAGAAAAAATACATTCAAATGAAAGACTGGTATAGAGTATGGTTCAGGATCAGAGATTGGAGACTAGAATGAGAATAATTTAGAGAGTTTTTGCCCTATGTTACAATTTTGAGTTATCTGCTTCTCAAGCTATATCCAAAGTTCAAATGAGAAAAGTGTTTCTAGGGGAAATACATTTTATCCTTTCTTGAAGTATACTCTTCATCAAATCAGACATTTGGAAACTGTGCCCAGATAAAGGTTTAGTACTCTGAGACCTTCATTCAGAACTTTGCTTTGTCACATGCCTTTGGATGACTCAGAGGAACGCTAAACAAACATCTATAGAAAACTTGATTTTGCATTTATGACAGTGTGGTTGAGGGCGCTGTCTTCTTTATTACCTGCAAAAAGTATTTCTTGAAACTTGAAAACCAGAAATGCTTTAGTTCTTAAGAAATATGTATTTTCTTATGAATAATGTAAACCTTTTTTCTAATTATATTTCCTTTTTTTGTAAGTTTATCAAGAATCTCAGAAGAATTTGAAATTCAACTTTTGTAACTGATCAGGAGTCTTTGGCTTGAATGTTTATGTTAAAACTTTACCCTGGTCTCCTTCTTCTTATTTTTTTTTTTTTACATATACAATATTTTCTCTAGTCTTAATTTTTGATTCATTTATATTTGTCTATTTTGTTGTATGGATTATTATGTATCTTTACAATTCAGAAGTAAACCAGCTAGATAATAGACAAAAAAATGGGAACTCTTTATTTAAAAGTAAAAAACAAAGCTAGGGATTTGGATGAGATAACTTGAGGAGAGAGATTTAGCATTACAGAACCAATGCATTTAATCACTACACAGAAGCAAAGATTCAGAAATACAGTCAGCAGATAGGCCAAAGATGAAGAAAGGAATTAGAAACCTGGAAGCCAAGAGGCAATAGCCACCTGTGAGGAATACTACTGAAAGGTCAAGAAAGTTGAGAACTCAAATGCCCAACACATTTTATAATAATACTCTTTAGACAGAGTGTTGTGAAAGGAAGTCAGATTTGAGTGGCTTGAGGAGCACATAGCAGATAAGAAAATGAAGAATATAAGCCATTCTTACTTTTATACTTGTTAGACATATTTGGTTCTTTTGTGAACAAACTCTCTGTTTATATCTCTTTATATTAGTTATCTTTTTTATGTGTGTAAGAATATGTTACATAATTAAGGTTTTTAAAAACATTATGCCAGCTAAACATGCTGCAAACTTTTTTTTTTTGACATATTTTTTCCCATTGTGGTTAATGTAACCTCGATATCAACTGTAGTTCTGCTAGTTATATAAGAACCACTTTGGATTATATTTTACTCTGTGATGACCTTGCATTTCACCCATTCAAATAAAATATAATTATTGCTTTTACAAGAATTCACTATTATTTTAACAGAACCTTCACAGCTTACTACAGCAATTTGCATATGGATGCAAATGGTATATTTTAAAACCCTCGAATAAGAACTACAAATTGTAGAAAGAGCCAAAGATAATAAATTTGCTAAAAAGTAATCTTTTCCAAATCAAAGGTTTAAGTTACTATTTGCAAAGAATGTAAAGATAAAGTAATAGATATTGGGCTAAACTCATTCTGTTTATCATGTGGGCGATAAAATAACTTAAGTCTTACTGTAACACAAATAAAAGCTATTAACTACATGGCCAGTAACATTCTCTAAAGTATAGAGAAGTGAGAAGATTGGCTTTGGGCAATAGAATTAAAGAGTGGTGTAAAAAAATTGACCAAAGTGTTTATATCCATACTATTTATAGCAATGATGTAAAAGTTACCACAGTACTTTTAGATAATTTGTTACCAGATTGAGGCCTCACAGTTTTTATGACTGTATATTTTTATTTGCCCATAATAAGTTTCAAAAGAAATAGAGGTTCAATGAATACTTTGCATAATAGTTAGCTTTATAGAAAAGAATTTTCTTTAAAGAAATTAAAAAATTAAAAGTAGTATATAAGATCAATTTTTATCCATTTGGTTAAAAATATAACTTAGTTCAGTTAGATTAAATATTTCTTTTAATAATTAGAGTTTCTAACTTAATCTCAAAAATTTGCTTAGAAAATAGAAAAACATATTTTCTATTTACTAATATCTCCAAATACTAAGTAGTACATGTCATAAATGAATAAAAATGGCAATATTTATATTATATTAACTGTTCTATTAACAATTTTCTAACATTTGCATTCTCAGTTAAAATATAGGTAATATATGTGTCGAAAATGCTATATATAAAAGTAAAATATACAGCATAAATAAGTGCTAAATTCTAATTTAATTAAAAGAATAACCATCTAATTAAACATTGTAATCCTCACTACTTCTTAGGGGCCATAATAGTGTAGAGGTAAGAAGAGTATGGGCCTGGGAATGGAATGCAGTGATTTGAATTTGGCTCTACTGCATGATCCAGGGAAAGTTTAGCATCTTTTAGATAAATGTTATATTTAGTGTTACATTTTAACATGGCAAATTTAGGGAAGATGATGAAGAGAAAAAGTGACTCTTCATTGACAAATACTTCTATCGTGTGTGTTTTGGGGTGTTGGAGGGTTGTGAGGTAACCCTCCAGGCAAGAAGAAACTGTAGAAATAAAAGATGGCTTCTTGGCCAACAAAAACACAGCTTCGCAGGAGTTATCAACAAAACAAAAGATAATATGTTTCAGTATAAGACCAAAATCTGTGACTTCACATTTAAATCTTTAGTAGAGTTATCAATATTATATGTATATACAAGTGGACATAAAAAGCAAGCAATTCTATCAATGCAGAATGGAGCACCAAACATTTCAAGGGAAACTCAATGCCTTTTACTTGACAAAATGTGTGACCCTTGGCTTGAGGTTCTCCATTTGTAAAATACAGGTGTTCATGAAGGGAGTATTTACAATTCTTTTCAGGTCTAAAATTTCTAAGGTCATAGGTGGTTGAAAGCATTTCAGTGCAGCTGAAGGGAAGACAGATGTGGCTGAGTTGAAGTGAAAGTAGTTTTCAAGCTCAGGATCTTTTGATTCTAGGCAGAGCGACAGAGTGAGTTGAATTCAGTTGTTATTAAATGGGAATAGAAAACACTCACACTTCAATAAGCCAAGTGTTCACAAGGCAGTTTAAATGATGCATTTTTTGTCAGTAAGAACAAATTAGGGGTTAAGTAACTTTTATAGTTATTTCAATAACTCATTAATTACATAAGAAAATATAATTTCTGTGAGCATATACTGTTAACTATGTTCCATATGTGGCAGGGAGTCCATGCAACCATAAACCAAGCCACCATGACTCACGTGAACTTCCTTAGAAAGGTCTACCTTGTAAACTTAAATCTATAATATAACTGCAAATACAAGTTTTTCCAGTTCATGTTTCATAAGACACAAATGCAGAAGGTTTTCGTATACTGGTGAACTACTGAGAGTTCTAATAACTGTTATATTTGCATAGTATTTGATTCTAAAAATTATCTTAAACAGGCTTTTCTATTATTTCTGTATTTCTTTTTATCACTTGTCTGCTCAAATAAGAGTATTCCTTTAAGTAACAGATTTTAAAAAGATCTGAACTGAGTAGACTTCAGATTTTGTTGCAAATTGTATGCTCCATAAATTTTGTGTCATTTTAGTAATTGAATATTTTCCAGAAAAGAGGTAATAAGGTATTCATTAATTTCAAATCAGTGAGTATAATGAAATGGTGTTATATTAGCCATTAAAATAACTCAAAAGCCATTTCAGATATTGTGTAAATTTTAGCAGAAAGTAATTGGAAAAATAACCATCTTCCTCTTACTTGAACTACGAATTTCACACATACTAAACTTTCATCAAATTTCACAATGCGTCATTAACATTTCAAGATTGTGAGAATTTTATACCATGATATGGTAATGTCTCTCTTCCTGATCACAACATTAAAAACTATGTGCTTACGAGAAATAAAAAAGGCAAAAAAGAAACCAAGGCGAAACAAAAAATAAGATGCTCAAACCAAAGGAACATTCAATTCTACCTTGGTATAGAAAGCTTAGAAGCAATTTCACCTGTTCCCCAATTTGGGGTTGATTTTGTTGCTTCTTTTTATTTATTTTTGTCCCTACAAAAATGAAGGGGTGATACACATGAGAAAGATCAGAGATAAAGGGGAAAGGGATAAATGTCAGTTTCAGAGGCTGTAAAAAAATGTGATTTTGTGCTTATTTGTCCTAGTTAGTGGCAAGTAACCACTGTTCCTTCGGTTTAATCCTCTGGGTCTGATATTCAAAAAAGCTTCCAAAGATTTATTGATAAATACCTCCGTGCTCATTATTTTAAAACAGGAAGTGTTAAACACAGAGGAATGACTTACAAAAAAATTATTTTCTTATTTTTTCTTATAATAGTAGCTTAATGTAGTAAGAATTAATATTAAGCCTCATTTGATTTTGAAACAGACTCGTTAATGTTGAAAAAATGCTCTTTTCTTACACAAGTGAGAATATTGAGATTTGACGTTAAAGCAAAATCACCCCATGTATTCCACATGCAGTTGCCAATCACAAAACCCATACTGGAATCAATTGGTATGGTCATTTTTAGCATAATGTTGAATTAAAGTGTAACCAGCTTTTAATAACAGGTGGAGATTTACCATTGTCTTGACACAGCATGCATATTTCATAATGTCAATATGAGAAAGAAAATGCACACAGAAATTTTTAAATCTTAAATATGAGAACAAATGTTAGAGGTCAATTGAGCTTCTTTTAATTGCTTAAGCCTTTCAGAATCCCCACTATAGATGAGAAAAGAATCTAAAAAGTTATCTTAAACAGCTATAAAGTAGTGTGTCTCATTTTTTAAAACAATTATCCCCTGGGCTTTTTGTTGCACATTATCTGAAAGATTTGGATGCAGTCTTCGAGGCACAGGGTCTACCCAACTCATAGCCTCCACAGAATACCAGAAGTGAAGTCTAACCTGAGACACTGTGGAAACTGCTAGCCAATGGCAATCTTTGGGAGGAAACCTGTTGTCCCTGATGGATGGATGCTCCGTGACTGAGATGTCAAACCAGTATTGGCCATGGGGTAAGGATAGGGAATGCGATGTGTGGGGATGAGTTCCAGAAGACTGGAGAGAAAGGGGAAGTGTGAAGGGTAGACTCATTGCCCATTTCTCTTGAGAGAATAGTGACCGACAGAGACAGAAGGCCAAAAAGTACATTTTTGCAGAAAACGTAAGCTTTGCCACAGTTGTTTTGAAGCCAATGAGAATTAAGTGTTTCTAGCTGACTTTCTCCTACTTGAAATGACAGATTTCCCCATATCCTTCCTTCCTTTTCTTCAGTCCCTGTAGATGTCCTTAAACGGGACCAGGGCTTAGCGTGGGAATGCGGGAGGCCGTAGCAGCAAAAACTAGTTCAGCCACTGGAGGACTACGAGTGGATCAGTGACCTCCGTTCCCCAAGAACTCTTTCCTAGTCCCCTTCCCTTTACCAAACGCACCTTGTCACCATTTCCTTTGTAATCTTATTCCTCGCCCAGCTCTCCCTCCTCCCTCTCGCCTCTCCTCCTCACCTGTCCACAGCAATGGCCGTCATAGAGTAGATGCTGGCAAACACGGCTGTGATAGGGAAGAAATTCTGGAAGCGACAGTAGTTGGCGCCGAAGTACCACTCGCTGTGAAGCGCGTAGATGAAGTTGACCAAGGTGTTGAAGGCTGCCATGGAGGCGTCGGAGAAAGCCAGGTTCACGAGGAAGTAGTTGGTGACAGTCCTCATGCGCTTGTGGGCCAGGATAATCCAGATGACTATGAGATTCCCTAAGACCGCCACGGCCACCACCATGCCGTACGCGAGGGACCAGAGCGCGATGCGCCAGGACGGTTGCACGAACTGGTTGGTGAGGTTGGCGCGCGGCTGCGAAGGCGCTGGGGAAGTCTCGGGCAGTCCCAGCGTGGGGGAAGTGGTGGAGAGATCGCCGGCTTGGAGGAGCTGTCGCAGCCACTCGGCCTCAGCCGCTCCTACCGCTGCTCCAGACGCGAGCGCCTCACTCAGGCTCGCGGTGTCAGCGCCCTCTCCTCCCGCGCCCGTCGTCCAGTTTGTCACCGAGGGCAGAGAGGCCATCGCCGCTAGTCTGCAGCCCCGGATCTGCCCACTCAGCGGCCGGTAGCCCCTGCCAACTCCCCCGAAGTTCTTATGTGCCTCCTGGTCCCTTGGTTGCTGGGGGGTCCTCACCCCCCGCCCCCTGGAATCGCTGCAGAGAAGGTACCGCTCCTCTTGCCCCTGAAGAGATGCTTTGAACCAGCAGGTGATGGAGACCCAGGGCGCCACTTTATCCGAGGAGTTTGCGACTTTGGCAGGCAGGAGGGATGAGACGATCCTGAAGAGAGATATTAGGAACAGTCCCCGCCGGGGATCTCCGGGTTGGCCTGGCAGCGGCTGCGGAGCGCTGAAACTCGCGTGCTGCGGCGCGCTTTCTAGTCTCTTATAGCCTCCTGCTTTGGTGACGTCGTGGGGGCCGCGGAGCTGACCAACCCCTTCGCAGACAAAGATTGCGCTCCTTTCCTCCACCCCACCCTTCAGATTTCATTCATTCTCTACCTGCTGCGGAGCAGCTGGAGCTTGAAGGTGGACGTCTCAAAGAAAGGGCTGCACTTTCTCACACGTAATTAAAATCCTGCCGAGACTGGTTTTCCTCTTTAACTTCAGGATCTGTTGCTGAGGTCCTTGCTCTCGGACATTTACTGTGGGCTGTTCATTTCTAAACCAATGAAACCATTCACGGTTAAACCGAAGGCACGATCCCAGGAGCTTTTCCTGAGAGAGTGTGTGGGCGCAGCTTGCTGCGGGCTACGGTCCTTTTGTTAGGTGTTACTGGCTTTTGGAATTTCAGTCAACTTTCTGCTTCCGTGTTCATGTTGTCACTCCTCAGACCCTTTTTCCTCTCGCTCTCACTTCCAAAGTCCCCTGTTCCCCCTCTTTCTCTAATTTCTATCACCATGAGAGACTACTTGGCTTAGGTTGGAATGCCATAACGCACAGAGGGTAAATTAGAAATCCCAAGATGAGTGTTTTTGTTTTATTTGTTTTGTTTTGTTTTGTTTTTAACACAACGAGACTTGGATTTCTTTATTATTCTCGGATAAACGTATCCTGTAAGCAATCTGAATACATACACTCGGTTATACAGTTTTGGACATTTGGCACTTTAGTTTTCAGGGCCTGACCATGAGGACACACTGATGAGGATGAGCAACAATAGCCTTAGTTTCCTGGGTAAGTGGGCAAGTCTGACGTCTGAGCTTTGGCTGGAGCATGTGAGCTGGAGCGCTCTGTGCAGTGCCAGCTGGAGGAAATGGTCTGTGCTTAGACTGTAGAGAGGCAATTTATCAGGATGTTCCAGAAGCCAAGCTCTCTTTTATTAGTTTCTCGGGGATAGATATGCAGGAATTTGGTGTTACACATAATCTAGCAATCTCCTGAAAACACGTGAAAATTTTGAACCTCAGTTTTCACATTTCGAAATGAAAAATTTTTTAGAAGTTTAATTTACAAGGTAATTATGGGGGTGAGTAGTTTCAACAGAATTCCTTCAACAACACTAGGCAAGAGGGAGACCTTAGTAAATGTTAGCTACTTCAATCTTATCATGGTGCATTTCATCTAAATGTTTTCAGGTAAAATGAATCAAAATGTAACTGGAGGGCAACTGAGTCAGGGTCTTATGCTGCTTGTGCTCCTCAGCCAATAGACCAACACAGAAGTTGGGTATTAGCACAAGTGTTTATTGTCAGAGCACCTGTGATCTGAGAAGGCAGCAGGTTAACACCTTCGAAAACTGCTTTACTTTCTCAGTTCAGCTTAGGGTATTTAAAGAGAAATCTGGGCATTATTCCAGAGGCTACATGATAGTTCCAGGAGTCTATTGTGCTTCCTGGAGCCTTCCTTCTGGCGACGTGGTCCTCCAGTGGTGTTAGCAACCAGGAACAAAGATGGAAGTAATCTAGAAAGGAAGCTAGACCAGGATTGTGATCAGTAAGCCTAAGGGCATTAAACATAAGTTTCATGTCAACTTTCTATGGCAGAAGATGTTCCAAGCTCTGGGTCAAGCTTCAGGGGTCTATCTATTGTTAAGCTATAGGATAAAGAAAGGTGAGGCTGGGGACACTGTGAGGCCTCTAGTACAGGGGTCCCAACCAGACCTTTCTTCAAAAGCAAGTTTTACTTGCTTCAAAAGAAGTTAGCTTGTAATTTGTGAATATTTTGAATTCTTTAGAACATATTCTTTAAAAACTTGCAGTGATTATTTCACAAATGGATGTGCAGGGTGGCTTGTGATGAATAGTGTTTTCCTTTTTATAGTTTCTATGATGAAAACTATAGTGTATAGAACTAAGTGTGAGGCAACCTGATAATTACATTGACAAAACCCTTCTGCAAAATAAATGCATGCTGAAAGTCATAATTATCAAGGGCAATTGTTTCCTATTTCTTCCTAGAGAGGCCTGTGAAAACATATGATAAATTATAAGTAAAGTTAATAGAGATTCCTCACTCTCTGCTTGCTAATTCTAAATTAAACCATTTTCTTTTGAAAGCCAAATTATTTCTTTCTGCAAGTTTACCTTCACGAAATTACTTGAGTTACAAATGAAAGCCTCTCTCTTTCCTAATGAAATCAAGGAAGAATTTAAAAAAAATACTTCATATAATACACACCACAAGATTATAATATGGATCATTCTGGTGGTTGATAATTGAGCATATTTTGATCAAATATTTTAAGTTGTAAAATTGCTTAGTTGTGTAGAAATCTATTAAACCTATTACACTCTTGCCTTACTTATCCATACAGAGTATCATAAGTTGTGATTCTATTTTCCTTGGACTTATATATGGGTAAAGGTGATATGACAAAACAATAAGTGATAAGGATAAAATTAGAACTAGTTAGAGTGTAAGGCCTTTAAAGAGGTCTTTCTTTTCAGAGGAAGAAAGGAATCCAGGTCAAAGCTTTCCTTTTAGATCTGCCTTACATAGAGAGAATCGCCCTGTATCCCTAAGCAGTAGTACTGAGTAGCTGTTATTCATTTATTGCTTCAGTCATCCTCAGATATGAATGAGTATATTTCATCCAGGAGCTATGCCAAGTACTTGGGATGTGGCAATGAAACAACTAGATATAAACCCTGTCCTCCTGGATCCTGTGATCTAGCAGTATTTTTGACACTAAGGCAAGTATTATAAGTAGTAAGATAGGAAGTTATAGGAAAAAAAAATGGGAGTGTGTAACTGAGTAGAGGGATGCTGTACTCTCTGGAGTCTAGATTATGTCAGTTTCTCTTAGAGATTTCTTTGTGAGAATGAAATGACGTGCCAAAAAAGACAGGGTTACCAGGAGCTTACACCTTAAAAAGTGGAAAAGTTTAGGAGATAAGGGAAGATTAAGGAAGAGGGATCCTGGTTAAGAGAATGTGGGGAATAATCTGGCCATCGTAGCTCCAGAATCTGAATTTGCTCTTGTCTGAGTGCACCCTGATGGTTTCCTCATTCTTCCTTGTCCTCTTTCTCTTACCATTAGAATCTAAAAGCCTTAAGCACGGACATTGAGGTCAGGAGCAGAGGGGCAGAGGAAATGGTAGCAGACCAGGTGACTCTTAGAGAAGGATCCTATAATTTTGTATTTAAAAACTGCTGCTATTATTTTATTTTTTTGGATTGCAGACTAAAATTCTGATTATCCTTTCAATATATTTTTTTATAATTTAAACCGAGGGCCTGTTCTTTCACTATGAGATCATCCAGAGTGAATTTTTGCCTTTTAATGATTCACTTTTATTTAAGCTATAGTAATGTAGCCCAAGATTATCAGGACAAGAAATCACATGTTGAGATATAGGTAATGGAATAGAGATGAAGAGAAGAGAGAAGGTTATCCACGTACTTCGTGATTATATTTAATAGATAATGTAGGTTTATTGCCAAAACATAAGCTTATTGACCCTGTTGTAATGAAACAATAAAGAAAACACCATTATCAACAACAAAATATTTTTGTAGTAAGAAGGCAGAGAGAGGAAAAACAAAACAAAACAGGGAGTGTGTGTGAGCTTGCACCTACACAAATGTCTAAGGATGCTGGAAAGTAAGCTAAGCATGGTAAGTAGTTTAGGAGATGTTAATAGGCTTTAGGTAATAGTGACTAGATCTTGGTCTGACTGCATGAGTGTAATATAAATTATAATCATTTATGTGAGGCTAAGAAGTGTTTAGCCATTTTATTATGCATCATAGATTACATTTCTTCTCAATTTTATTTGTGCTCAATGTTTTTCCTTAGAATACATGTTAGTAATGTATCCAGTAATTTGTTAACAACTTATAATAATAAAATAGAGACTGGTCATTACTTAATTATTTTTTTTCCTCTCTGACAACCTAAGGAAATAGTATGGCATATTTTATACTTGTATTTTTATTTTAACAAGAGTCTCCAAAATAAGCATAATAGCACAGAATTTCAGGTAGTGTTGGGGAAATTATTTTTGAGGAAAAAAGCTTGTCAAAAGTCCAGATTTCTGTCTCTAAAATAACCTTCTATTTGACGGTTCTCCCACAATTTTAGTTTTAGTATGTTTATTGTTTCTCACTACGTTGACATTTTTTTCTTTCTTACTGATTTCAGATCCTGACAGTCTACACTATGACACTTGCTCTGTGTGTTTTCCCTTTGTTATTTTGTCATACTTGGTGTGCAGTTTCCTTGGATCAGTTACACCTTCAGAGTTTTGGGTTTCTATAATGAGGCTACTGAGAATTGCTGGCAATGAATGAATGAATGAATCAATCGATCAATCAGTAGATCAATCAACAATCAATACATCTCCCCTTGATTGTGTAGACAGGTGCTCCTTAAAAATTCTTGTTCTCTACCAGACACCCTATCCATGTGGATCTGTGATTTGTTGCCATTTCCAAAAATTTCAACTGTTTTTGTTTTCTTCCTTCTTAATCTTGCCTCTCATGATCAGCAAATTATGTTATCTCTGATTTATATGACAAAATTAAGACCATCAGCCAGGAATTTCACATTTCTCTGAATTTCATCCATCTTTTCATCATTTGTTATTGTCTCTGTGAAATTGGTTTATCTTTTCCTAAAAGCTTTTTTTTTTTACTACTTGTTCTTTCAATCATTACTCATTTTCTCTCTCTTCAACACCTCATTCTTTTTTCCTTAGAATTTAAACATATCTAAGAATCTATGTTCCTTTTTAGTTACCAGTTTTATCTCTCTTCTTCTATTCCTAGATGAGCTTTTTAAATAAAATATCTAGTCAAAATTTCCATTTTCTCCTTCACAACATCCCTTGTTATTAAGTACTCAATTTTATTCTCAATTAACTGCGTGTTAAACCACATAGTTACTGTCCTTGACCTCTCTGTAGCATTAGCATTTGACATCTGTGTTCGTTTCCTATGGTTGTCATAACACATTACCACAAACTGAGTGGCTTAAAACAACAGAAATTAATATTCTCATAGTTTGGGAGGCTAAAAGTTTGGAATCAGGGTATGAGCAAGTTTTGATCCTTCTAGAGGCTCTGAAGGAGACTCTGTTTCATGCCTGTCTTATAGTTTCTATTGGTTGCTGCCAATCTTCGATGTTCATTTGCTTATAGATGCATCACTCCAGTCTCTCCCTCTGTCATCACATAATGTTTTCCCTGTGTGTCTTCATGTCACCTTTCCTGTGTATTTTTCTGTGTCCAAATTATCTTCTTTCTATAAAGACAGATAAGTCATTGGATTAGATCCAACCTCTAACCAGCATATCTCATCTTCACTTGCTACATCTGCAAAAATTCCATTTCCAAATAAGATGCCGGGGATTAAGACTTGAACGTATATTTTTTTGGGGGGGTGGGGGGACACGAAATTTCACTTACAAGAGTCTGCCTTCTGGCACTCTGAAATTCATGTCCTTCTTACATGCAAAATATATTCAGTTTGTTACAATGTGCCCAACTCTTACCCATTCTAGCATCAACTCTTAGTCCAAAATTTTATTTAAATATCAACTCAAAAAACCCCAGATCTTATCATCTAAATCACATAAATCAGATATGTGTGAGATTCTTGGTATAGTCCATCCTTCCTCAAAATTCCTCTCCATCCATGGAACTTCGAAATTAGAAAACATATTATCCGTTTCCAAAATAAAATGGTGGGACAGGCAAAGGATACACATTCACATTCAGAAAGGGAGCTAATAGAAGGAAGGAAGGAATTACTGGCTTAAAATAAGTTTACCACTCAGCAGAACAAAATTCATTAGATTTAAGTGTCTGAGAATTATCCTGTGCAGTTTGATACTCTGACCTCTGGTTCTGTGGAGAGCCCACTCATCTGTGCCTCTGGCCCTTTTTGGTGGTCCCTTCATCTTAGCTTGAATTGGTCTCACCCTGTTGGCCCAAAGAAGTGAAGTCTTATCCTCTAGAACCAAGCAGATGGCATCCTGCTGACCTCTCAACCATTCTCAGGGTTATTCTCCCCTTTCCTTGAAAGGATACCCATCTATATCTTATTATCTCTAGTAGCTATTTCCTTTTTCCTGCCTATAGAATTCCAGAAGTCCAACAACCTTTCTTCATTTCATCCCACCTTTGTTCTCCTTAGGCAAGAATAATGGTTTCTGCTAAAATGGTTAATTGGATCAATGCATTACATGCTTAACCTTTCCAATAATAGTTTATTCAGCCATACTCTTGGCATTGTCTCCAGAACACAGCATTCTCATCTTTTGAAATTCAGACAGGCCGAGATTTTACAAATATTTCCTCCTCCTCCTCCTCCTCCTCCTCCTCCTCCTCCTCCTCCTCCTCCTCCTCCTCCTCCTTCTTCTTCTTCTTCTTCTTCTTCTTTTTGCTTAACGGTTCCTTCCTCAAGTTATCTCTTTTCTCTTGCATTTTACCACAGGCAGCAAGGAGAAACCAAGCCTCACCTTGCACACTTTGCTTAGAAATTTCCTCAGTTAAATATCCAAGTTCATCAGTTACAAGTTTTACTTTCCACCCAAAAGCAAAATACAATTCAGCCAATTCTATAACAAAGATAATCTTTCTTCCAATTTTCAATAACCGATTCTTTATTTCCTCCTCATATCTCACCTGAATCTCCTTATGTCTAAGAGTCTCTTAAAGCAATCTAGGTATTTTCTATTATGTGTCTCACAATTCTTCTGGCTTCTATTACCCAATTTCAAAACCAATCCCACATTTAGTTTGTTATAGCAACACCCTACTTCCCCACAGTTTAATGTACAACATTATTATTTATTCTCTCATTCTTAACTTTCTCCCCCTCTGTGAGGCTGTATAACAACTCTCTGCTGCTTCCTTCTTTCTTCCTACATCCAAATGATGTATTTTGAGACTTTCTTTCTCTGACTACCATTTATATTTGGGGTTTCTGGAGATCCCTGTCTTGATCCTTTTCTTTTGTTACTCTGTGTACTCTCCCTAAGAGCTCTACTTCATGCAAATTCAAATCTTCACTACCTTTAGTCATGATGTGTACCAAATCTACCTTTCCATATTCATGTACTCAACTATCTATGGGACATCTTTCTTTAGATGCCATACAGTCACTTCAGACTCTACAAGACCCAAATTGAATTCATCTTTAAGATCTTAAACCTTTTTTCCCCCCATGTAAATAAGAAAATAAATCTGGCTGAATAATTACTCAAACTAGAAACAGGAATTATTCTAGATTTCTTTGCATTCCTCTCTCTCTCCTTCACAAATCCAATCATTTACCGATTCTAGTAGAATAGATTCAGCATTCTTAGAAGCTCTTATATCAATTTTCTTATTTCTTTTCCTAGTGCAAATCTCTATTACTTCTGCTGTGGATTCTGTGACAGACTCTAATAGAGCTCACTGATGAATAGATCACTGTTGATTTTAGGCAGCACTGTAGTTTACTATTCTTTACAATAGTTTACCATAGACATTTCTAAATATAAGATCAATCATTCCCTTGCTAAAAAATTTTCAGTGGAAAGCCTCAAGGTCCTTCAATATCAGTCCCTGCTTTCCTCTTTAATTTTATCTTTTACTTCTCCTTGTACCGTCTCTTCTCTTTAACTATCTGAAACTACTGGCAATTCTTCCAACATATCCTATTCTTTCATATACCATGTCTTCCTGATTCTGGCCTCTCTTCCTGGAATACCATTTCCCTTCCTAGTTCTTTACAATTCACCTTAATTATTATTATTATTATTATTATTATTATTATTATTATTTTGAAGAAGCTTTTTATGATGGGGCAGTCCATTATAGTACCTTGCTTATGTCATTAGCTTGGTTCATTTCATACCATCCTATAATTATTGACTTACCTTTATGTCTCCTCCATTAAATTATATGATGAATATGAGCTTTATTCAGTTGGCTAGCATAGAATCTATAACAAATACATGTTAGCAGAATTACTAAATTCTTAGCAGATCAGCTTTTCTTTCTATATGTAATATGAAATTAACAACCTTAAATTAGACACAGAATTTTTTAAGAGCACATTTAATTTTTCAAGTATGACTTTTTAGAAATAAAGTTTATTTTATTGGGATTGTTATTTGTGGGTGAAATTTATATTGTATTGCAAATGATAATTTTAGAAGTTAATTTGCATTTTGAATCATGTTAGGAAAAAATATTTTTATGTTTCATGTAGTAAAACACACTAGTATGTTTTATGTCAGAAATAATATACTGGTCTTTCTCCCTTACCAAAAGACCTTGAGGTTAATACTATCTCTAGATTCAGATTATATTACATTTTATTTTTATAGTAGGTTTGTAATAACTTCAAGATGCTTACATATTCTTGTGTACTTAACAGAATGGCAGAATTTTTATCTGTTTATTAGATTTATACACACACACAGAGAGTATTTGAAAAACACATTTCTTATAACAAAATGCCATATTAAATATTTTTTAGATAAAGTATATAATTGGGAATGACTATTTCTTTTGATTACTGGGTAACTTCACTAGAGCTGTTTCTCTTACTCCTTCTAGTGACATACTAATAGAAAATAATATGTGTCCAAAATTGTTGGTTTATTTACTAGTTTTACTAGTACCATCATCTATTCTTGTGTATATTTTCTCTAACAAATTTTAGGCAAAGAAATCCAATTCAGGTGTTTATAGTTTTTATTTCAAGCAGAGACTTTGAAAAAGCTTTTCATATTCACTTAACTGGGAAGGTTTTGCAAAATCTCTCTAAATAAAAAGTATAAAATTCCATTATACTAATTGGAAATGTAAGAAATCAAATCATTTGGAAGTATAGTTGGTTTCCCAGAATCTTCAAATGAATCACGTGTGGAAGAGAGACTATAAGTTCTTCAGAGGTTTCTGATACAGGATACAGAGAAATATATTAATTTTAAATTATAATTATCTTTTCTTAAAATGTACTAATTTCATTAAAAAAGAACTTAAATTTTATCTTTCTTGTTTTGTTCATGATTTTCATTTTGTTTTGTAATCTAGTAATTACGTTCATATCATGTGCAATGAGTTGTTATGCATATAGTTACTGCTTTCTCTACTACTTCTATTTGGGTTACAATGACCCATACAGCTTTGGTAAAAAGAATAGTGAGATTTTTGGAAAATAGAAAAAGTATTTTGAATACATAACTCATTTCTTTGGTGTAATTTTCTTTTCTTTCTTTCTTTCTTTCTTTCTTTCTTTCTTTCTTTCTTTCTTTCTTTCTTTCTTGTAAGAAAGCAAGACAGAACAAATATTCAAAAGTTTGGATATTTATGAACAGATCTTTTTTATGGGCTTTAGTAGAAAAAAAGTTTGTTTGTTTGTTTGTTTGTTACTGAGTCTTTTAAAAACTGGAGACCTCCAGTGGTATAAAGAGAAGCTACTCACATTCACTCAGTCAGAAAATATTTATTGAGTATCTATTATATGCTGATGCTGTTCTAGGATTAGGAATTATAAAGGATTTATACTTTGATGCAGCCTGGTTATAGAGTTTTTCTAAATATATTATACCTTTGCCTTGGGGACAGATATTACAAAAATATTTCATTAGCTACCCTTTAAAAATTTATTTTACATTTAATTTAATTAAAAATTAATGGAGCTTTTATTCTGCCATCCTTAAACAACACTGAAGAACCTGAGGTACCTATTTTAAAGATGAGAAAACAGAGGCTATAAGAGGTTAAGTTGTCCAAGAGCACAGAGTTGACAAGTGAAGGAATAAACTTCGCAGTATCAAGAAATGAAACTCCTTGCTATGTTTGAACAATGTCAATGATGAAAGTAGTATTGAAAGAGGTTTTTCAATAGGAGAATGACAGCTCATCCATTGTATGTAGCTATTACAAATCAAGCACTGGGTGGAAAGCAATGAGTGAAGAGACTATTAGTAAATATACCATGAATTCCTCCCCACTTTAAAACAGTAAGCATTCTTAAAATAATAGTGTGGAAATTATTAAAGTAATAGAAATTAGTATAATATAAAGCAATATATATTAATAATTTTAATAATGATCTCACTCTTTGAGTCCAATAATTTCAATCCTAATGATTCAATCTAAGGAAGTAATCAGTAATTCAGACAAAAATTTCTGTACAAGAATGTATACTGTAACTGTATTTAAGTGGTCAAAAATGTAAAAGGCAAAAAGTAAATAATTTTATCATGTCTAAAAAAGAATTCTGCCATCTTCAAAGGTAGTCTTTTATCCTATCCTTTGAAGAACATATTTTAAATGTTCTGAAATTAGAAGTAATTGCACAACACTGTGAACTGTACACTTTAAAATGATTAAAAAGGTAGATTTTATGTTATGTGAATTTTATCTAAAAATTTAAAACAAAATTTTGTTATATGAATTTTACTTAAAAAAGGAAATTATTTCTAAAAAAAGTTCAGAAAAATTCATCATGTCACAATCAAAATTAATACAAAAAAATTGAGTCAAGATATATTCAAATGAAGTTATTAGACCACTGGACTCTTGCATATGAAAATAATATTATATGTAACAGGTAAAAAACAAATCACTTTAAAATTAATAAAATAATATGATCTCAATATTTCACACATTATCTGCTGGAAGAAAGTTGAGGAATTCTTAAAAATTCTTAGGGAAAGAAAAGTTGTTTTAATAAATTCATCCCATTGGTTAAATTCATTTTCAAGTATAAAGATAACAGAAAGACATTTTCTAACATGCAAGGACTCAGATATGTAGCACCAATGACTGTTTTATAAAAGACAAACAATACTTCAACAAACCAACAAAAAAGCAAGCAAGCAACCAAATAAAAACAGATAATCTCTTTGGAATTAAAACTCAGCCAGCAAAGGCAGACTGGAGTAACTATCGTTAAAAATTGGGACTATGGCCTAGAGCTGAATGTGAGCCACACTGATGACTCAGAGGTGATTGATATCTTCACTAACAATATTTCTAAACATACACATGCCAACATGCTAAACATACACAGATTATACGGAGGTTAGCTACTACACTCTGTATGCAAGAGAAATATCACCTAAGTTGCCTTTGAGAATCCTTTTTATATCACACATAAAGTATAATACGTACACACACTATATTTCCTTCCTAAGCACTAAATAGCTAGTCCTTAAATTAGAATACATTGCTGGGGCTACAATTTAGCATAAGATAAAGTATTAGATTGTCGAGTACAGATTGTATGAGATGCACATTTTAAACACTAGAATTATACTTATTTGTGCAAAGCATTTTCACAATGAGAGTTCAGAATGACTATTGAAGATTCGTGTCTCTCATCTCTTCTTCCTGGGGCTATGTTAAAACAGGAAAATGAGGAGCGTGTTATCCAAACCACATAAATTATTTCTTTCTCTCCTTTTTCCCTTTTCTCTCTACCTCCCTTTCTTTCCTTCTTTATTTCCCTAGTATATTTACTAAACTTTTAGAAAATTAAATTCATGTATGATGTAAGAAATGAAAATATATTCATTAAAAAATAATTTTAGTAACATTAGGATTTGTTTACTTTTTTATGTAAGAGGAGAAAGAGTTCTATTTAAGTAAATATGGGGTGGTAGGTCAGACATCTGTTGATTATCTGCAAACACCAGGTTTTCCTATGTTGATTTAAGAGATACAGGTGATATAATTAAGAGAAAAATTAATCTTTCAAAAGTCATTAAAGCATCTATTACTCTAAACTTAAGAACTGCTGATTAGGGGAAGGGGACAATAATTGGATAGTTCAGCTTCCTTTTAGTCCTCAAGATAAGAGCTCCTTGGAGAGCTCCTATCTCTTAATTGAATCAAAGTTAATCAGTACAATTATAGGATTCCATGATTGGTATATAATTTCTGTGCTACACATTCATTTGCTGTCATTTAAAGGAAGAATTAGATGTTAGTATGGCGAAGAGGTGCCAATATCTTTATTTACATATGCTTCATTTGCGGTTGGTATAATTTTTCATTGAATGATCACTCTGCATAAGTGCTATAATAATGGAAGTAAAGAAAAAATACATAAAATTTGCTCATAATTGTGCATATACACTTATTTCCAAATGTTCTTGGTGATCTAAGACGATATCTATAATCAAATTAGTATTTGATGTGGTTAAATCTAAACACGGTTTAAGTTAAAAATTCGAATATATCTAACTCTCTGAGGAACAAACTACATTCTAATCTTTATACTATAATATGTCATCTAGTGTAGGATTCTACAAAGTTACTAATGAAGAGCTGAAAAGAAAGCATACACCGTTAATAAATGCATTTTTCTTTATTTACAAATAATACATATTGCATGGTAACACTAGTAAATTATGTACATGTAAAAAATATTCAAAAAATAAAAGAAAAGATGGGACCATTGACAATAGTTTTAAGAATATACATGTAGGATCTCAGTATATATCTCTATTTTACACAAGTAGCTTTAGTCATGGGTATAAAAATTCTCCTTCCATCAATAATTCTTTAAAAGTGATATTAATGATATTTCATAAACATTTCCCTCACACAATCTCTACAAACAAATTTGCAATGCTGCTACTTCTATGGTTGCTTACACAGCTGAGAATCAGCAAGTGTGTGCAGAAATGTCTGTCTTAGCTTTTATGGTATTGATATACTCCCCCATTATTGAAATATAGATATATTCCTTTTTTCTTCCCATGAAGTCCTATTCCTTTGTCTGGGGATCTTTGGAGTTCTTCAATATCCCATCAACTAAAGAGATAACAATTTATATGACAGTAACTGCAAGTGCTAGTTTGCATGTGATTGACCCTATACTATGATTGCGAAGATGATGCATTTTAAATTTTTACTTTTATTTTATTCCAATTAAAATTCTTTCTTAAAATTATTTAATGTATTTTATTTGTCATTTTACTCTAACAGCCTATCAGTTTCTTCAGATTTATCAAAGAAAATCATATCTACAAATCCTTTGTCTCCACTTTACCAATCTCACCATTAGTGGGATAAAATTGTTTACAGCTTTCTGTAAATAATTACAAAAATATATTCACTTATAAAATGTGTGGCTTCCCCAAACATTTTAATTTTTACAAAAAATGGCATATTACATACTTCATTGCAATTTTTTTTTTTTCATTAAAATGCATGGGACACTTTCTTTTAGTTTCATATACAAACATAATCAGTTATTTTATTTAGCAGGTACAGAAAATTTCAATCATATATAAGTACAGATATATACCTGGTGAGTGATATAATTACCTACCTACTTTTTTAATTTGGTATTTCTGGTATTTATATTATTTTGTGTTAGAAATTTTAGCTTTGAAGGAAATAGTCCTAAAATTAAGCCCCAGATGGAAAATTGTTTAAGTAAATACAAATTGCCAAGAAGTAGTCTGTTTATTGTCCCAAAATAGAGTAAATATTTCAAATATTGTTTCATTTATGCTGTGCCAAAGGGAAAAAATAGAGACAAATTTGATACTTTCTAAAAGATAGTTTCATTGTCATTACTATTTCATACATAGACCCTTATGATATAAAGGAAAAATGAGCATGCATTTGATTCTAAAAACACTAAAATGAATTTGACTTCATAAAAAAATAGTGTATCATAACTACTAATTCTTTTGTAATTTTAGATGTTTTTTATACATATGACAAGTAAGAAAAAAAATTTTCAGGAGAATTTTTGTTATTATTGTGGAGAATGAAAAACTGAGTTTGACACCAAAAGTCACCAGTATTTAAAGAATGAGATACTGATTGTGACTATCATAACTAAAAATTTGTGATTAATAATAGCTATTTTGACAGAAGTCTTTAAATATATAAGGCTATTTCACAATTCGACAGACCACATCTTCTTACATATGAGAAATGTGTATCTATTTTACAATTCCCAATGATAGCATTTATGGAATGACAAGTAGGTATAAAGTGGCTTAATTTAATTAGGCTTTCATATTCATGCTATGTCTATTCAGACACAGAAATCCATTAATATTATTATATTTTTGCTTTATTTAAGCATATTATGATAGAACAAATTATTTGCTCTCCCATGAGATAATTCCCTGTGTACAAATATAAAACTATAATATGTACATTTCAAATATATATGTTAAATGGTTATATAATTATATATGAAATAAATTACATGCAATATAGTACAGCATTTATATTGTATTTATCATGTTTCATAATATATATTTTAATATTGCTTATTCATGCATTTGTGGTTATTTGTTCATCATCTAGGATGCTATGGAGGAGCTGACTGGCTGTCAAATGGGGGCAATAGATGCTCTCAGTCTCTCTTCACTTTTTCTATTCTCTCCCCTTTTCAGCATTGTTCCAACTTCTTCGTTTGACGAGATGGTTTAGAAATTTTAGCATCCCTGAGGTATAGCTCTCTGTTTTAAGAAAACGAATTATCACATTATTTTCATGTTTGAATATTTATATAGTTTTAGATATGCTGCAAAATTCATTTCTCACCACTATTTTTTTTTAATCTTCCTCCATCTTCAAGTCTTATGGGTTGCATTCAACTTTCATAGTAGGGTGTAGATATTATTCTGTGTGTGTGTGTTTTTTTAAGCTGACAGTATCATAAATAAAGAATTCCATTATAAATTTGTTTTGGTTAATTTTTTGCTAATAAGCTTTTTATTTCAGTTTGTAAATTTGTATGATTATTATTAAATGCAAATATAGAGAATATGCCTATATTCTTCTTGAAGACAGAGAATGAATTTATACAATTTTAAAATTTCTTCAGTAAGGAATGTAGAAGATACACAATGCACAATTAATAGCTAAAAAATATTCAGAGGATTGTAAAGGCCAGAATTTCAAAACAGGACCCATAAAAACTATTATGTTTTATTATTCGAAATTGTTTATTAAGCCTTTGGTACCTCATAAAATTTTCTTTCTCATATAATGTGAGCAATATCCCTTTAATTTTGCTTTTCTTTTTTTTAACTAAGAGATTAACAATTTCACAGAAGCTTGAACATATCAACAACTGTTTATGCATGAGGTATTTGTATTCTGATTTTCTTGCTTCAAATTATGACAAAAATACATGAAAAAATGTATTTTAAATGTATTTTGTGTTTTTAAATTTACACCATGATGTGAATAATGTGAATAAAAAGAAATAGTCCTTAAGATTTTCTTAGAAAAATGAACTGAACATATAAAAGTCTTTTACTACTTCGAATGATTTTTTTAAATCTGATAATATTTCTGTAAAAATATTTTTGATCCATGGAATTGGAACTAAATAATATTTTGAAAAAAATCATATTTCCACTAACTTACTAGACTGGCTATACTGAAGGGAGTCATCTGTCAAACAGTGAAAAAAAGAAATAGTAATATGTTCTCGAAGCTGGAGTTCATCATCTCAGAATGCATGTGCTCCTTGGCAGTAGTCATAGCCAACTTTATCTCCCCATATTGTACAATATTTTAAAAACTATTTGTGTGTGATAGCTTCTATTGTAGTTATTATCCACCAAAGAGTCTGAATATAGCTTACTTATAGTCGAGAGATATTTTCTTATTAGTTTTCAGAAGTACACCACAGAAAAGCAATATAATAAGAACTATACCACAAAAAGCAAGATAGCAAGAAGAAAGAAATTCCGGTAATGACATCTGAACTTCCTCTATTTCTGCAAACTTAGGATTTTCAGTACGATTTTTGTGGATACATTGCATAATAAAACCTAACTATAGCTCTACAGATTATATTTATATTTAATTGGTTTGGATCTGATAGTGGACACTGTATGTAGTTATAATCACTATTGGGGGATTTAGGATAAAAAAATATTATTTTTATGTAAATGAATTTCTACAGTTGATAAAGTAAAAGAAAAACCTAACTCAGAATTTGAGTGTAATTTATATTCTTAATTGCTCTAAACTATTTGCTTTTTCTATTTGTATTTTTTAGCCACCATAACGATGCCAGAGAGAATTTCTCTGAAGCATCAACAGGAAAAAGTAGGAGAAAGTGAATTGAGGTTTTGTTTTCTCTCTCCAATAAAATTAGATTTTATATTCAGACTTTTTATTTTAAAAAAGAATCTATCATTGGAAAGTTTGAAAACAACTGCTCAGGAGTGCAGGGTAGTCTCAAATGAGAGGGGTCATAGTGACCAATTCCAGTGACAAGGTTTCTTGTTCAGGACAAGTAAGTAACAAAACCCGTGGGTCAGAAGTACACATTAATTGGTCTGAATATACTAGAAAAACTAAAATATTAATTTGCATTTTGGAGAGTTATATAAGCTCAAGTTGGATCAAACTTATTTTTCCTGGGAAGTTATTACAAGATGATGCTAATTAACTCTTTCTTCTAAGAAGATATTTAATAGTGTTATTTAGAAGTCCATCATAGGATCATTTTAAGATTGGGCCATTATTTTTTTCCACTAAAATTTATTTGTCATTTTTTTCTCAAAGCACGTAGATAAAAAAACAAATTACATGGAATACTACATCCACTGAAGAGTACTACAGATGTAAAACAGAACTCTCAGGTAGGCAGAGAACTTCCGCTAAACAAAAATAATGTTGTTAACTGCCAAGCAGTTGACATCTTGAATTGGAGAGTTTCTTAAACTAGAGAAAAACTTTGATAGATAGCAATAGGCAGAACAAGCAAACAAAGAAAAAAACAATACTTAAAGGCTTATTTTAAGCCAAATTTTAGGCAAACATTAAGACCCCAAGTCTGCAACGTCCAGCACAGCAGCCACTATTCACACATGGCTAGTGAGACCTTGAAATGTGGTCACTACAAACTGAGATGTGCATTAAGTGTAAAATACACACTAGATCCTTAACACCTACTATAAAAAAGTAAATAAAAATATCTCACTCGTAATTTCACATTGATTGCACATAAAAATGATAAGGACATATTGGTAATAGGTGATCTGTTTGTGAGATTATAAAAAGGATAAAAAAGCCCACTCATAATTAATTTTATATGCGCACATAAGAAACTTTATAACTCAAACACTAAAATTTGGTTCAGTCATTTTCAACAAATATTATGCTATTTTTAATCCTCTTCGTAAAAGGAGTTGTTTAGATATTGAACTGACTGAAACTTACCTGATTATTAGAGCTAAAATTTTCAGGCCTAGAATAACGTGAAAGATGTGAGCAATTTATTCTCAGATTTTAGTCAAAGTGAGACCCTTTTCTGTTTACAAGTTATCAAAATTTTAATGGCTAACAAAAGAGCACCATAAAGCACTTTTGTGTCTTTAGTTATTAATTATATTTAACAAGTATTATTAAAAATAATTATGCATATTGCACAGAATTTGTCTTTAAGGGAAGTATGTGATTTATTTTTTGAAGGCAGTACATGCTGTATTGGGTAAGAGGAAATAAAGCAAATCAGCTTTAATGTGAGGATTTATGTTCATGTCTTAGAGTTGGAATGTGTTTAATGTTTGTTGTGGTTATAGGTACTAGAGGCTTCAAATTCCTTTAATGTCCTTGTTTATGTCTTCTTTTTGTCCTAGAGGCTTTTCCAGGTATTGTTCCTAGACACTGCGTTTTGCAGCTCTTTGGGTCATAATTATTATTATTGTACTGGAGCCTCTTTGCTGTGGTGGGGGAGGGAAAACCTCCTATAATCTTTTGATTAAATTTCAGTCTTTTAGTGGGACTTTGCCTCAGGCTGTGACTTTCACAAGTGTTCTTCACTTTCCTTCAGTTTACAGCTTTTTTAAAATCTTATTTCCTACTCCCTTCCCTGTCTGCAACATTCCTAATTTGTATCCTTAAAGCTCTCTCCCATGTAGTTTTCCGCTGTGAGACAGGAAAGCAGGAGAAGATGAAGTGGGCAGGGATTTCCTTCACCCAGCTGAGTCAGCGTTTCGGAGATGTTCAGGCAAAGCTCTTTCCCCTGGAGAAGGATGATCTGGTAGTGTTTCAACACTTCCTCTCCCCTGACAGGGCCACAAGGGTATCTTTCTTGGATCCTTATGATGAATACCTGGTAGGATTCTCTAAAACTGTATCCTTACTCTCATGCTTGTCCATCTTCAGTTTCCAAAGAGTCATCAAAATTACCAAACGTTCCTTCAGTATTATGGTTCTACGTGCTTCTGCTCCAGGGAGACAAATCTTGTTTGCTGTATCTCTCTGGATATACCTCTCTCTCCAGATTTTGGGGTGGCATTTACTGTACCACCCCAATTGTCTGATGAGTCTAAACAAAGTCTTCAATTTTCAGTTTGTCCAACTATTTCTCATTGTGAAGATGGGAGTAAAGACTTCCAACATGCTTATATGTCAGGGCTGAAACTAGAAGTCTAAAAGTCTTTTTAGAATGTATATTTCATATATTTCTGCCATGTTTTTGTCTGCTAAGTAATGAATCTTGCTATTCTTTTTGAAGGAATATATATCAATATTGTATTTCATAGCTTATTCAATAAAACATTGTCATGTATTAAAATGATTAAGTGAAATTAGAATAGATTACATTTCATATAGGATTTTTTAAAAAAGAATGGTCTTCCAGAAACTTCTGGAATTTTGTACAAAGAAGCAAGAAGGTTAAGAACAAAGCAGGACTGATCACATAAACAAAGATTGTAATGGTCAAGAGAAAATTATATCAAACCTTGGTGGATGAAGCCCAGCCTGTGGAAGAACCAGTGTTTACTACTTATTCAATACAGAAATATCAATTTATGATGTCAGGCATTTTGATTTTTTAAAAATTGATATAATTTCAATTTTAATATTATAAATTTACATTACTTCTAATCTACTAGTTAATAATATATTTAGCCACTGGACTTAGTATATTCAGAATTTTTCATACAATAATTTACTTTAATATAAACAGGTTTTTGAAGGTAAATTAGTCTTTTCTTGAGAAGTTTTCAGAGAAAGAATGCTATTTTTAGCAATTGACATCTAGAAAATATCTTTTGTGAAGTGAGATATTTGTTTTGAATCAGGCCAAGCTGGCAAGATTTTTTTCTCTTACCTGTAAAATTGTTTAAAGAGACACAAAAAGTATTACTTAAAAGGTATTTAACGTAAAAATGGAAAAATTCATTCACTGATATTCTTTCATTGAAGAGTCATTATCATTTTTACATTTCTTTCTTTAATCTGGGATTTTGTAATTACTTATAATTTGGTTTCTTTTCATAATTAAATAAAATTTTGTACTTGCTATATTAGGAAAAATGGCTAATATATCAATAGCTATGTTCTAGCCTATATTAGAAGTTCTTACTCTTATATTTGTTATTGTCAGTTTTCTTCCTTCTCTAAATACTAACTCTTATAAGAAATTGGCAGACCATAATTGGTTCTAAAGGGGAAATTGAGATCAGCTGGGCATCTGTATGTTCTTTTCTGAAGTATATAGGGATTATTAAAGCATATTACATATTTTTCAAAACCCAATTGAGGTCCAGTCTCTTCCATAAGGTTATTTTTTGCTGGAGTAGGTTTCACTGATTTCTATAACTCCTGATATTCATTTATGCTCATAGTTATATTCTTCAAAATTTGACATTTGTTTGCTTTTTAATATGGTTTCTATCATTTTTACATTGTAATGCTATATCTTTGTGGTAGATTATATTTTCCAAGACAGCTACAGCAATATCTGTGAATATGTTCTATGACCTTGACACTCTGTTCAATTCTTTCCCCTGAATTCTGAGTAGGCTTGTGAGTCAATGACAACCAATACAATGCAGCGGAAGTAATGCAGTGTGACTATAAAGGCTACGTTAGAGAAGGGGATGAACTTGTCACCAGGACATTTGCTTTTGGAGCACTGAAATGCTACTTAAGTTTGATTACTCTGAGGTAGCCATGTTGTGAGGAAGTTAAGCTGAGGTTTCATTAGACAGTCAGAATCAATTGTTAGACACAGGAATCAAGAAACCTTCAGCTGATTCCAACTCCAGGCTATTGAGTCAAGGTCAGTTATCTAGTCTTCCCAGAAGACGCAAGCTGTAATTGTGTCCTGTCCAAATTTCTCATTAACAGAATCCATGAGAATAAAAACAATTATTGTTTTAGAAAACCAATTTTTGAAGTTTTTGTTATGCAGTAATAGTAGTTTGATCACTTTTAAATTACATAATAAGTTTTAGTGGGAAGGATGAATGTATTACAATTCTTTTATTCCTACGTAGTCCTCTGTAGTTGATAAAGGAGGAAATTTGTTCTACACATCTCACACGATTAATAATATACTTAGCCACTGTACGTAGTATATTCAAAATTTTTCATACAATGGTTGTCTTTAATATAAACCGGGTTTTGAAAGTAAATTAATCTTTTCTAGGTTTGTCCAGATTTGAAGTCTCTGATTGGCCCATAATTGTACATTGGTGAGGTTGCTGAATTAGAAGCCTATGCACAAAGGTACATGGTGAAGGGCCCAGGTTGCTGCCTCATACCTAGCCATCTTACTTACCTTCTACTCTCTTCTTCAAAATTACTAACGAGATCCTGGTAAGTTTCAAAGATTCGGGTCAAGGCCTTGAAGGGAAATAATTTCCTTTAATCCTCTGTTTAGGCCAAAACTCTAGCCCATCTCTACATTATTCTTTAGATTAGGGTTTGATGCCCAAATCCAACTAAGCTAGATTGTGCTTTGTTTTCTTTTGTCTTTCATTATCCTGTACTTTCAACTCTCTTGACAGATGTATAAGTGCCAGAGTCTGAGGAATATTGGTCAAATACTACTTATCAATTCTAATTTCCAAGAGGTGGCAAAGATGATCTATTAATTTCTAATTGGAGAATTCGCAAAATACTACTTAATTAGTTGATTATCAACATCAAAGTTTATTACTTGGGAAAAATTGGTAATAATAACAAAAATGACAAAAATAATAATAACTAGAATTTACTGAGAACTCATGCCAACTTCTTTCTAAACACTTTGCATGTGTTCCATCTTTTAATAGTTCTATCAGACTTGTGAGATAAATATTAGATTATATTTTAAAGGGCATATTTCTATTTTGGACATGAGAAAACTAAAAAAAAAACCCAATAATTTGTTTTAGGTTGTACAACCAGTGAGCAGCAGCACCAGAATAAACCCAGGGTATTTGACCAAAAAAAAAAAATTACTTCCTCAACCTATAGTTTGCTGAGCCTGTCAGTGATTGTTTGGGAAGATTTGATTTTTTTTTTTTTATTTACATCTTCAAGCACATTCATGGTCTTATCCTTTTAGAAGACTAAATCTGGGAGTAAGAACATTTTCATGTTTGCAGTACTTTTATTACTGAAAGTTCACATTTAAAATTTTCATTACAAAACATATAGAGAATTTTACCATATAAATGAGTTTACCCAGACTAGGCTAAACATAAAACCAATATGTTTACTATAAGTTCAATTTTTAGACTCTTTAGTTGATTGTATCTTATAGTATGTGAACTGATGTTTCAATTCACTGGCATTAGTACCTTTGATCGACCTAGCAAAAAGATTTGATGTCAATCTAACCTCATCATAAAGATTATATTTATTCACATATGCCAAGCATAGAGTTGAAGGAATTTACACATAGAATATAGAAATGAAGTGAGTTACTTGGAGACAGGTGATAACTGTATCAAATACATAGTTATACACTTCAATAATGCAGTTAGCCATGATTAAATTTAAGTAATACCATGTCAGAGACTATGAGAGACTTTAGTGTTATTTCTCTGCAACATAAAAATGTTTACATGTTTTCTGTATATTTTTTTTGACTGTGTGTATTCATAATAGACTCATTTGTTAAAGCATAACATAGTTTCTAGGAAAATTTGAGAAATTTTGCATGCACAATTAAAAGAACTATTATTAGTGGAATACTTTGATTATAAATAACATCATTAAGAGAACTTACTAGATATCTAAAGAAAAAAGTAAAGTTACATATATAAATATTTTGAAGCAAAGTTTCAAAACTAGAATGCACAATTATATATTTTTGATAGAGTGATAAATCGACATACATTTGCTTCATTTTAAAGGCTCCACATATGTAAGAGATTTTAAAAGTCCATAAACTGAAGGGTATTATTAAATTTAAATAACAGAGATGCAATAAATGAAGATACTGGTTAACAATACCTATGAAGTTTCAACAAGAACATTTGCCTGAATAATCAATTTTATATTGGTTTTTCTGCTCTCATTTTCTCTAAAATTGATAATAAGGATATCATTTGGATTTTAAGTTCAAGGTAGTGGGTGAGAAAGAAATGAGTGTACCCCTTGATAGGCATGTGAGAATTGTCTTACTTTTAAAGTTGGAAGCTTTATTCCAGCTATGTTTGGACAATTAAAACAGACAACTCTTTCCTATCAGTCTTCTCCAGTCTCTTCCCACTTCGATGCCCCTTTATTTCCTTGATGCTCTGTAAACTATAATTTTCTCTCCAGTTACATTATTCTGTGCATTATTCTCTTCTTTCTGTTTACTCACTCCACTTGTTCTCATCATACACACCTTTATTTACCTTTTCATGTAATTCATTATAATAAAACAATCCAAGTGCTATTTTATACATACTACTACAACAGGGAGGAACATAATTATTTTTTAGTATCGAATATGAAATAACAGCATGAACACAAAGGATTAGTATTAATCATTAGAGATAGTCGGTGAAAGAAAAAGAAGCTTAGGGCAGTGAAAGCATTCTGAATTGTAAACGGAGTAATATGCCTTTGGCCCTCTGATGTATTATCAATAATAATTTAGTATAATAATTATAATAAATCATAATTTAAAGAACTTAAAAATTTAATGAAGCTCTAGTTAATGCTCTACTAGGCATTGCTAAATTAGGAACTTTATCATTATCTCCAATATGAAGTTATTGATATAATTACTCTTTTTTTTACAGACATTGAATACAATTAATACCTACAACGTTCTGACAGTGGAAATTCTCCAGATCTCAGATTTTGACAGCAAGTTTTTATTGCCCCAAGAATAATCAAAAGGTAATAATAAAGAAGTCAGTATTGCTCAATTGTGTCAATCAAGTGTGAGGCCCACAATGCATTCATTAATTAAAACATTATGTTCATTCAGCTGGTATTCATTAAATGTTTCTTGTGTGATGTGGTAGAGATACAGTGGTGAGCAAGGCATAGCAATGGCTAGTGAAACAAGGAAGACAAGCATCCAGCAGGTAGTCAAATTGGGAGGATTATCACAGTGAGTATGTAAGGTTGAGTGGGGGAGGATAGTCTCCCCACAGCAGGTAAAATAAATTCCATGATATCATGACTCTTGGCAAAGATTCTAAGAAAAATTTTTTTCTAAAATTTTTAAACAGAAAACAAGGTATTTTAAACTTAAGGTTATTTAAATGCTACAATACAGTGTCAAAATACCCTATATTTAACATTATAATGCACGAAGGCAGAAATTGTTTCTAAAAAACATTTCATAAGATTTATAAACTATTTTGAATTGATACTATAATTATTTTATTCCTTTTTTTACAAGGAAAATTTTGATTTTATTTTACTCTAAGTTTTACTTTGATTTAATATGATAAAATTCATAAACCATGCTTTATAATGTTTTATATTTTATAATTTGAGAGAGGGTTTGTGGGAGAAGATAGTTACATAGATTTAGTTACTAATTTGTTTTTAAAGCTACCAATAAATATTCTAAGAATTACTTCATAGTTATTAATATCCCTTGACATTTATTTAAAAAAGATGATTTTATGATAATAAAAGTCATTGACAGTTATATCTCCAATATCCAACATGACTACTCTTTTTACTAACAGAGTCCAATTTTGATTGCAACAATGACAATTGTCTCCTTTAAGTTAGGATAAGTTGTCGGTTTTGATCAATACAGCTATAGTCAAAATCTTCTGGTGACTTCCAAAAGAGTTTGGGCATTTCATTCTTCCTGCTAGAAATGAAGATGAGAAGCTAAGGGTTGACAGGCCATCTTGGTAATATAAAGTGATTATGAGACTGTTAGAGCAGAAGTTAGAATAAATCTAGGACGTTGATGCATTACGGACCTACCAAAGCCACTATAGATGGGGTTTCCGGTTTGTAAAAAATAGTGGTTAAAGGCAGTCTACTTGAGTCTCTTTTAAATGCAGCTGAACTCATGCAATGACTAAATGGTTTTGTCTACAGTCTATGTGTTACGTTCCAATAGTTCTCAAGGAAATTTTTTTTTGGCAAAAAATCCATTTATATACAGAATAATTATTAATACATAAGTAGATAACAGTAAAACCAATTTGTAAAGTTATGACATTATCATAATTTCTTTATTCAAATTCCCATTTTTTTCCCTACCATACTGTATTGCCTTCAGGAAAATCATTATGTAATAATATATAGCACTTTCATTACTGTTTTGCTATGCTAGGCTTAAAATATGTGACTCAAGGTTAACTAAGTGAAAATTCTAACTTCAAATAGGATGGGTTAGAAAAATAAGCTGTCAAAAGTAAGCAGTTTAAGGATAGTTCTCAAAAAAGAACTTACTGCTATTAAATTAAGAAAGAATTAGACAAAAGGGAACTTTTTTCTTTTTTCTTTTTTTGCCCATAAGAAGTGGTGGTTGAGTAATTATTTTAATATATATTACCTACTAGTTACTATATTAAAAAACCAGAAAACTGCGTGTTGTACCTAGCATATAGAGACTAAAATTCTTATTTTAGATATTGACAAGAGAAAATTTCTAAGATGTTCTAAATTAAATTGCACTAGCTGGAGAGGAAATAAGCTAAAAATAAGCTGTTCATTGATTTATGAATTATTATCACAAATGACATTTATTTTGATTATTTTAAATGTACCCATATTCTCAGCAGGTCAAATGACTACACACAGAGAGCTTTATGACGTTTTTCAAAGGATCATAGATAAATAAAAAAAAACTTTTTTAAAATGTAGAAACGACATAGGTCATCATGAATCACATATTAGGATACAATTTCCACAGTTCTCTCAGTCATGACTCATCGTTGAAGCTGGAAATATTCCTATCTATTAAGAGCAAACTGAATCATATAAAGGCTGAAATAAAAAACACATACATAAATAGATTTTAATGGATAGTTATGAGAGTATTCTAATACTGGGTAATAACTAAAACAAGGGAAACTGGAACAAATATTTTGAGTGTCTACTATTTGACAGGCAGTATCCTAGGTAGACTGAATAAAATATTTAGCAGTGTAGATATAATCTCTGCTTTCCTATAGCTTATTGTTCAGTGGAACAAATAGGGTAGTAGCTCTGTTTTTAGTAATTGACATGCATAATATATAATCAAGGCGAAATTTTAATATAGGCATAATTAATTCCTACTTTTTTTTAAGAAAAAAAATAGCTCAGGAGCAAAAATGATTTAGACAATGACATAGAGTTTGGAAAGGATCAAATATTAGTCAAAAAAGCCTGGAAATTAAGCCTACAAATCTACTACATACTCTACATTACCATTTGGTATACTGAACTTATGCTACACTGAAATTTAATTATTCATATTTTACTTCATTTCAGTGTTTTCAGTTTCTAACAGAGTACTGTATGTATTAACCAAATGATCTAAGTCTTACTTTTGGGCTCTCTGGATTCTGATTTTGACATTTTTAAAGAAGGCAATAATAAAATTACTATAAGGTTTTAATAAGAAATACATATAAAAGACTTCGTTATAGTACCTAGAAGTGGTTAGCCATTAAATGATAGCTAGTTTGTGATTCATAGCGAGATTATAAACCTTATGAAGATAGGAACTTGTTAGTTTTTTTTTTTCAACATGCACACAGATACATCATGAATGTAACAAGGGCTCCATAAACATGTGTGACTGATCATTCGGTGTTTAGAAAGATCAAGCAAACTTTTAAATAAATTTAAACAAATCACAATGTTCTTTCAATATTAAGATTCTATCACTGATAATCTGACAAATGTAGAGTAAAACAGTGATGACCAATTATTTACTACTTACACCATCGAGGGGGAAAAAAGTAAATAGGTATTGTCATAAAGAGTACGTGAGTACTGCCCCTCTCATTCTGATTGTGGTACTGTTAATGTAGGCATCATATGAAAAACCTTAAATGATGCATTTTTTTGATCCAAAAATGACAGTTTTAGGAGTTTATATTAAGGGGATTATCAGAAATTCCATAAAAAAATTAACATGTAAGAATATTCATTACAACAGCATATATAATAGTAATATTCTGGACATAACTATTAAACAGCTTATGGTCCTTCTATACAAGATATTAATATGTAGTCATTAAAAGAAATTATCTTAACAAATACTTAAAACCATGGGAATTTTTCAAATTTATTATTAAATTAAAAAGAATTACTGATTCAACTGCCTAGGCACTATAGCAATCATGGCTATATTTGTGTAAGCCAAGAACTTCAACAAAAACATGTAACAATGAAAACCTATATTAGTTTCCTGTTGCTGTCGCAATAAATTCCTACAAACACAACTGCTTAAAGCAATACGAATTTAATCATAATATAGCTCTGGAGATCAAACGTTAAACTAACCTTATTTCTGGGAAAAATCTCATTAGTTATGGTTTATAATCCTTTGTATATGTTGGTGGATTTGTGTGCTGGTATTTTGTTGAAGATTTGTGTGTCAATATTTATGAGATATTGTTTTATAGTTTGTTATATTTTTGTCTAGTTTTGGTTTCAGGGTAATACTGGCCTCATCAAGTGAGTTGTCAAATGCATCTTATTTCTGTTTTTTTTCTGGAAGAGTTTCTCAGTAATTGACATTAATTCTTAATTAAATATTTGGTAGAATTCATCCGTTAAACTGGGTTCGGACTCAACTTTATGGGATAGTTTTTAAATTAGTAATCCAATCTTTATTTGTGTAGTTTTTTTTTCAGATTTTCTAGTTCTTTTTTAGTCAGTTTTCAGTAGTTCATCTCTTCTTCGTAAACTGCCCATTTCATTTTGATTATCTGACTATACTATTACATAGTCATTCAGTGTTCCCTTATAATCTTTCTGTTTCTGTACAGTGTTAATGATATCTGCTCTTTAATTTTTTGATTTTGGTAATTTGAGTCTTCTCTCGTTTTTCATGGTCACTTTAGCTAAAGGATTATGTTTTTTTTTTTCCATTCTGACAATCTGATTTTTTTGTTAGAGTATTTCAACTAATTAACTTTCAAAGTGGTGATTGATATGATTATAAATCTACCATCTTGCTGTTTGTTTTCCATTTTTCTCATATGTTTTTGGATTATTATCTATATTTTTTGTTATTATAGTGATAGTAGAGTTCAGTGTACATTTTTATTGTTTAGTGGGTTTGAGTTTATAATACACATCTTTAACTTACCCCATTAATTATCAAGTAATATTATTTCACCTCAGATTTATTATAAAAAACTTAAAACATTATATTTCTCTCTACTGCAAATGTTTTTGCTACTGTCATACATTGTACTTCTATATAACTATAAACACCACAACATTTTGGTATTGTTTGGGTTTAAATAGTCAATCTTTCTATGTGTACTTGTTTTGTTACTATCCTCAATACTCTTTATTCCATCATGTAGATCCAGATTTACACATGGTATTATTTTATTTCTGCCCATAGGATTCCCTTTAACATTTCTGGCAGTGTGAGTCTTCTAGTGATGAAATTTTCAGCCTTTTGTATAACTGAAAAGTTCTTTATTTTGTTTTTTTTTGGAAATATATATTTTTTCTGGATATATATTTTTAGTTGACAGATTTTTTTTCCAGAGCTTTATAGATCTTAACAAAACATATTGCTTGACTCATATTTTATGAGGATTCTGTCTTTTCTTTATCTTTGTTTCTTCTAATGTAATGGCTGTTTTTCCCTCTGGTTGTTTTAAACATTTTTTTCTTTGTCCCTGATTTTGAGAAATGATATTGTATGCCTTGCAGTTTCTATCGTGTTTCTTATGATTAGAGTTCATTAAGCTTCTTGGATCTGTAGGATTATAGTTTCACTAAATTTGGTGAGTTTTTTTAATCATTATATCTTTTAATATTTTTTATGTCCCTTCTTTTCTCTTCACTGTCAGAGGTTCCAATTACACATATGTTAGGCCTCTAGCAGTCATTCATTTTTCAGGAGTTCTGTTTCTCTGTGTACATCATTTTGGAAATTTTCTGTTGCTGTCTTCAAGTTTACTATTTTTTTTAAATATGTAATCTGTCATTAATCGTATCCAGTATATTTTTTTATTCTCAGACATTATAGTCTTTACCTCAGTGATTTGATATGCAACTTTAAAAAAATATCTTCTAAGTATTTATTTAAAATTTTCGTCTTTTATTTTTTTATCAGATAAAATGCAGTTATAATAACTTTTAACTGTCTTTATCTGCTAATTCTACCATCAGTGTTAGTACCGAATTTGTTGGGTTGATTGATTTTTCTCATTTGAGATTATGTTTTCCTGTTATTTTGAATGTCTGATAAGTTTTGATTGGCTATTACTATTGTGGGTTTTTGAGTGGTGGATAATTTTGCATTGCTACAGTTTTTGAGATTTGTTTGGGTAAGAAATTAAATATAGTTTGTTTCTTTCAGTAATGCTTTAATTATCTGATATGTTGGACCAGAGCAATTTTTAATCTGGGATGAATTACTCCCTACTGTTGAGGCAAGACTCACAACTCAGAACCAGGTAAGAAAGTAGTTTCAGTTTAACTAATTCGACACAATTAAAATACATCACAATTGAAAAGAGATTCAATGTAATGATGTGAAAAAAACGTTGATTAAATTTAAATTTATGTGGGAAAAGTATAATTGGTGATGGAATATACTCAATTCTGTTAAAGAATGTTACTCTACTAATGGGAGCAAAAAAAAAAAAATGGAACAATGGTGGGAGGGGAAACAGGCAAGAAAGAATTTTTAAATTTTGGGTAAAATAAGAGTGTGTTAATGCAGGTAATCCAATAAAGAGAGAAATTTTAGAGAGTCATGAGACAGAAGGTAGAAATACTGGTGAAATGCCTTTGAATTGGGAAGTGGGAATGAAATCTAATTCATAAGTGAAAAACTGGCCTTCAATAGATCTATACCAACAGAAGAGAAGTCAAATTATATAGGTACAAATTCAGGCAGGTAGGTAGATGCAGGGGGGGGAGCTGGTAGAAGTTCTCTTCTGATTGTTTCAATTTTCTTGCTAAATTTCAAGCTAATCACTGGATGAAAAGAAAGACTAGAGTAGATATTCATGAGGGAAGAGGTAATGAACCATCACTTCAGAAGGGTGAAAAAGCTAGTGGACTTGAGAAATTATTTTTATCAGGCAACATGATAAATCCTCTTGAGAATCATTGTCATAACTTAAAAATGAGACCAATCAGCGTGCTTTTGTCATTATCAAGAGTAGATATATAAGGTCTGTGATCTACCAAATAGGTTTGTAGAAACAAACATAATGATTCTACTATATGGAATATGGGTGAATTTAAATGAAGCAATATACATTCTGATAGAAACATGTTGTTTTTATTATTTTAATAGTAAATATATATGTGTATATATATCATTCTATAAAATATGGAAGCGTATGCTAAGGGAAAGTCCCTGAAGTTTTGAAATTGAACACATTTTTATTTGAATAAAAATTTTACTATTTGCATTTGTGACCTCGAGAAAGACATTAATACTTTCTAAATTTTAGAATAAAACCACAAGTCTGAAGGAAAACTAGCCTTACATGAGTGAGAAAACCTTTGGTTCAATATCTATGAGAAACTCAATAATATTTTTTTCCTTATTATAGAAAATAGAGAATTTTATAAAAAGCTATTACCAAATGGTTTCTGTATATGTTAGCATGATAAAACTTGAAGAGATGAAGTGATATTTTTCCTCACGGGTTGAATTGAATGAGTTTCAATCACATTTTAGAATTTCTGTCCAGTGAATTAATAATTTTGAGAAAATTGTACTTTTTCTTGATGTCTTGCAATTTAAGTTTGTACTAGACAGTAAATATTATACAGGAGAATTTAAAGAAGAGAACCATTTCAAAAATATTAATCAAAACTTTGCCTTAGGATCCAGAAATTTATGTTTTTATGAATATTCTTATACAGCCAATAATACTTTTAAAAAACAAAACACATATCTAATGGATACCACTTTGCCTTTTTTTTTCTACTGTAATAGGCATTTGAATGAACTGAGTGAATCAAAATATCTTTTTCTTTTATGTTGTTATAGAATATTCTTTCTGTAATTCAAAGGTAGCATTTTTCCATTTGTGGAAAGTTTCATGAGAAAATGAAAAAACAATAAATGGTATAGAGTTCAAGAGATTCTATTTCTACACCCCAAGGAAAAGGAGATGCTGCAAAAACTGACCTTTAATTGGGAGCCTCCAGCAGAGAGACAAAACTGTCATGCTGGTAAATGGCCAGCAAAGTCAAATAAGCACTTCAGACTAATAGAAGAAAAACAAATACTGCCTTTCCATTACAAAAGTAACTAATAAGAGAAAGGATGTTAAATATTGGCTAAGCTCAAAACTGTATTTAGCAATTGTATAATTTTTTTCAAATATAAAATAATCGTGTTGTGAGGTTATTTTTCTTTTTTTAGCATTTTGCTCTAAAATAAAGAATTTTCACAATTGTTTACATTTATTCTTCATAAAGATACATCAGAAGTAAAATGACTGTTAATAATAGTGTAAAGACTGGGAGATACAAAGAGAAATGATACTACATAAAATGGAATGTGTGATTATTTAAAGTTGCATACTACAATCCTTATTTCATCTTTCAAACTGACAAAATGAAGAGTTATAACTAATGAGCTAAGAAGAGATAAACATGAACAAAAATCAGTTTTAAAAGTAGTCAAGAAAAAGGGTAAAATAAACAAAAATAAACATAGTATAAAAATAAAACAAATAGTAACATGGCAATTTAAAACCCGACAATATCAATAATTATTTTAAATATAAATAAATACCACAATTCAAAGGTATGAACTGTCAAGATGAAAAATTAAGACCCAACTATATTCTACCTACAAATCTTATGTTAAATAAAAGACACAAGTTAAAAGTAAAATGTGACAGTTAATATACAAAAATGAGTAGAACAGTGTCTTTCAATAATACATTAAGTAAATGATGCCTCTTAAAAAGATAATGTTAGATTTTAGCTTTATCTTTCATAAGGTATAACTACACATGTGTAAGATATTTTTAGTAAGGGTAAATTATATTAACACAGGTGCCAAAACAATTGCTTATAAAATTTAAATTAATTAACCAGACCAATTGCTTTGTCTGCATAAAGCTATGACTCATTGTATTTGTGGATATAATAATTGTTATAAGAAGCTAAGATATTTAAATGTCTATTTTTAATTGACTTTACCACATACATAACTATTTTATCCTCAAGAAAGATAACTTAATATTTACTGAAAAATAATATCTTTTTTAGAATGAGTAGATGTTTAACTGATATATTGTAGTCTTAACATTTAACAATTTTATTTTTATCCTATGGTTAATCTAGCTTAGAAGTTAAAAATTAAGACTAATTATCAGATAGTATAAAAAGCAGCTCGATTTGGAAACTACAAATTTATTATTATAATTTTTATATTAAAGTGACTTTCTATAAGTTTATAATTCAGGTCAATTATTTGAATTTCTGAAGGACATAAGCAGATTAGATTCTTGATTATTTTTGCTCTCTGAAGTTATTATTTCTAAAATCGAAAAAGCTGGAGAAGGATGGTCTCAATATATTGAATTTGTAACACATTATGCTCTAATAGATACAAACTTGAAATTAAAACTCAACTTGACATTTCTAAACTTTATTAAATTTACTATCAGTAAGAACATCTTTTAGAACAGAACATTTTCATTGAAGTTACGGCAAAAATATTTTGGTTTGGCATTTAAGACTCGATTACTTTGGAAGGACATTTGTCCTTAGAGGTTGACTGAATTGTTCATATTCTGTACCCAAAGATATAGCTTAAAAAAATGAACTTCGTTCTCATTCCTTGTTGTTTATTAAATACACTTCATCATGAAACTTATATTTCTGAAACAGTAACTTCCTCTGTGATTATTTTTACTCTAGAAATATAGCAAATACTAATGTACTTAATTTAGAAATTAAGTGAGTGGCACCATGAGAACTCTCTTTTAGTGACTACTTAAGACATAGGTACTATTCAAGCTTTCTTAGTAAAATAATTAACCAGTTGGTTGCATGTGTTCTATCAGAAATTTGGCTAGTTATATTGTTATTTCCATGGAAAGAATTTGGACTAATAAAAGCAAGGATTAGAAAGGTTAAAACATTAAATGTGTAGGGAATATATAGTTAGGAACTTTTCTTCATCTCAAATCTTTTGAAAAAGTTAGTAGACTTCTGAGAATTATAACATTTTTAATTTCGATTTTCTTTGAAAGCAGGGAAAACTTTTAAGGTGATTCTTCAGAAATAAATAATACCATCACATAAACTAAGTTTTGTGAAGAAACATAGTTGATGTCCAAACTGAAAAATAAACCAGATAGACTTTTTTTTTTTTTTTCTGTAATGTATATTCAATCCTGTTTCTTACAAACCTCCCTGAGATTACTTCAGTTCCTGGTCCCATCTAACGGGCCACTATTAAAATGATCTCTCATCTTTGATACTGTCTTACAAAGCACTCTGCACTTGCTCCATGGGGTCTTGCAAATCAGATTTGCTTCCTCTCTTTATGCTTCTTTCTCCTTGGTAATAGTTTACTCTTCACATCATTGCTTATAAAAGGAAATTTTTCTTTATTTCTTATCAAGAAAATTATCTTTTCGTCATATTTATATATTCAATGTCAAATACCTTAAAACTTTTCTGTGCTATGGACCCCTTTGGCAGTCTGGGAAGTTTATATCCTTTCCTGAGAATAATTTTCTTATATTAAGACTTCATTTTTTTTTTTAAAGAGAAGTTTTAGGTTCATGGCAAAATTGGGAAAAAGATATAGAGATTTCCCATATACTTCCTGTCTTCACACTTGTAGAGCCAACCTGACTATTAATATCCCCCATCAGAGTGGTACATTTGTTATAATTGATGAATTTAGTGATGCATCATAATCACCCAAAGTCCATAGTTTATATTAGGGTTCACTCTGATGTCATACATTCTATGGGGTTGGACACATGTATAATAACTTATGTATTTTTTTCTCACCTGAATTGTATAAACACCCAAATAGCTCTCAAAGAATTCCCCTAGATCGGTGCCCACTGTAGATACAGTGGTGAGTAAGGAATCATGAAATATGATTAACACTTGGAGAGCCTGAAATTTCTTTTGAGTCTTAAAGAGTTAACAAATGATGCTTGAGAATGAAAACTTATTTGACAGGTGAATAATATTTCCTCCTCACCCCTGCCCTGGAAGTAAAGAATACTTAAAAGATGATCTCAAGATTAACTACTAGTTTTCCCTGTCTAAACATCACAGCAAAACCACAGTAGGGTGAAGAGGATAAAGAGGAGTTAATGATCAGGTATGCAAGTGGAAACTGTCCAGCACTAGGGAAGGTGAACCTAGTACCCCAGTGCCATATACCATATAGGATAATTGTTAGGCTTAAATGAGTTGCCTTCATCTTTGGTAAGAGTACCTAGAGATTTAGTCATCCTCTTCTTCTGGTTCAGAGAGGAACACACCCTTACAACTAGAGAATTTCCTTATAAATATAAACATTCCTTACAAAAGGGTCCTCGTGTCCATTGTTTCTTAAAAATAAACAGCTCAAGAGAATCCTTATGCCAAAGAAGCATATTTTGGGGTGGTGTGCTTATAGCCTCTGTTCAAGAAATTGTTTTTCTTCCTGCCCTAGGAAAGGCACAGATTTTTAAACATTTGTCTTGCCTCCATTCTTCACTAGTGTTACTAACGAAGCAATGTCTTGCTAGCAGACTGGTAGTTTACCTTTGTTAGACGTTTTCTCTTACCAGAGCAGTTTTCCCTCACTAGAAAGAAATTAAAGGAATCTTGTGAGAAATTCTTTCAGTATACCTAGATGTGCTATATCTCAGGCAAATTGCTTTTCCAAGCCTGTCTAATCTTTAGAGCTGGAAATAGATCATTATTTTGACCACTGCTTTTTAAGAACCTGCTCATTTGCAAAATGTACTCTATTATTTTTGTTCTTTCTGAAGAGAAATCGTCACCAAGATCCAAATATTTTGAATCTGCCTAACTGTGCACACTAGTCCAAAGAAATGCATAAGCAGAACTTTGCAATACGGAAAGAAAAATAGTTTGATCTTAAACTGGTCAATCTGGAGGCAAGGAGCTAATGTTTGATACCCAACTCCCTGATGCCATGTAGGTTACAGATTACATAGGGCAAAATCACAAGATACTACAGATGTAGGGGTTTTGGGGTCCTCCTGGGAGCTGATTGGTCAGAGGTGGGGTAAGGGTAAGAAATCATTTCTTCAGGTCTTGAGGCCATTTCTGAGGTTAGTTCTTGTACCTTTTTGTCTTGTTTCATGGGAAAGTAATCAGCAGGTCATTCCACCTTAGGGCTCATGAGCTGAAACATAACTTAAGTCAAGTTGTTACCTTTAGCCTGTCAGAGGTCCAGACCTTGTCAAGTCTGGGCTACTGTCTTCAGCTGCCTCTGAGGTTGCTGATTATCTGGGGGAAAACGCTAGGTCTCTGAGGCATATAGGAGAGGGTGGGATATATTTCTAGAGGTAGGATTTAAAACTAAATTTAATCAAAGTCATAAGGACCCTTAGTTTCAGTATTCTGACCTTCAACTAGCATTTAAGTCATACATGATTATTACAACTTAAATTCATGTAAAGATCTGAAGGCACGGGACAGCATAAAAAAGATCTATCCAATTCATTAATGGGTGTCCCACTAAGACAAATAGGAAAAAGGAACCTACAAACACTGAACTTGAACTTGAAATGAATTGTAGGTAGAGGAGGACGAAAGGTTGTGATGTTATAAAAGAAAAAAAAACAGACTCAAAGTGAAGTCACTTGTGGTAATTCTCACAAGACTTAATTCTGAACCTAACTGCAGTTCCAGTTTCTGAAATTTCCTGATCAACACTAGTGAGGTAATCAGCCTGATAAGACCCCCCCCACCCCCACGGACCTGGTTCCATAGTATAGCAGTTAGCATGGCTGCTTTACACACAGAAGGTCCTGGGTTTGTGCCCCAGTGGAGCCACAGTCCCCATGGTCTACAGCCATGCCATCCTGAACAATCCTGATGTCTGATCTCAGAAGCTAAGCAAGGTTGGGTATGTTTAGTACTTGGATGGCATAAATGAAAAAAATAAAATAAAATAAAATAAAATAAAATAAAGACCCCCCCCCCCAATGGAAGGTGACTTTGCCTGAAATATAAATCTCTTTGCTCCACCCTCTTTCTGGTTATTAAAATCTTCCATTTTGTACTGTTCCTCAGAGCTCCCTTCTAGATGGTCCTTTTCCTAGATGAGATGCTGCTCCATTCATGACTCCTTTAAAAAAGTTAAAGATCTTCAAATTTACTTGGCTAAATTTTTGGTTTTTAACAGTTGTTAAAGGCATGGGGGCAGGTTTGTGTACTTTGTAATATCATTTTTTCTGTCCAAGAAAAAAAAAGCTGAGAACTACACATGTGGAAACACTATACCTGTCACTGTAAGGTGGAATTGACAGAAGTAATCAAATGTGGATGAACAAATAAATACCAGAAGCAAGAGGAAGAAGCTAGAGTCGATGAGTTAAAATGCCATCTCAGGATGCAAAGTCCTTCCTTTTTCAAAATCCTGGTTACACTATTATCATTTATTTTATTGAGTGAGAAAGTCAAAATTGGAGCAAAGCTATAGTCTTTTGTAATGATCATGAGAATCATGGAGAGGAGAATATATTGTAACTTATTGCTGTAAGGAGACATATATATTTTTTAGAGAGATAAAATTGAGGATTGGCATGCATGATTTCATTCCTTAAAAAAGGCTGAAATTCAGGCTAATATATTATAAAGTAATATTTTTGAAATGGATATAGGAACTCTGTGTTCTAAAAAATCAATTTTAATTTTTCTCCCTAAATTTAGATTTTTAGGAGATTGTAAATATGCATTTATGATTTAATGAATTTAATTTTCCCATAAGATAGTTTAGAGAAAGTTGATCATATTAAACCTTTATCTGATACCTTGGCTTATTACACAAAAAGTTTTTAATATTGAAACAAAATATTAGGTTTAGGAATGTGGAATATAAAACTTTAACATATAGAAAAGTAAGATGGAAGACAGCAATAGGATAAAATATTTTATGTGGTACTCAAGAGATTACCTTACTCTCTGGCTGTTACAACATTTTTTTAATTTGGCTGCAACAAAGTAAATTAATTGTTCTTTTGTAAAGTGATCCATATTACTATTATTGGTGATTATGTGATGTTTGCCCTATAATAAGTAGATGTGAGTGGAATAGTCTTTGGATTAACTGCTCATGCTTTTTTAAGATAAACATTTTCAAATAATATTTATGTAATTTACAACAATTACTTGTTATATATAGTTGGTCTCACATAGCTAAATTCTAGGATGCTTACTTTTGCTTAGTTCTTAACACCAGTAACATCATTACTAGTGAATATCCCACAGTACCAAGATTTTATAATTTTGGTACTAAATTTGATATGCTATCTTCTCAGGAAATTTTGACATGAAGATGAGCTAATAATTCCTTTACCTTTGCCATTAACCAAGACTTATTTATTGAAAATATGCTATTTGCTAAGTACTGGAAATTTTAAAATGAATTCAATCCCTTACTTTCAAGGAAATGGAAGTTTTTTGAGATAGACAGGAATAGAGTGACAGAGATATTACAGATTATTATGTACTTAACATAGTATTGGAGATTAGAAACTTTTTTCTGAATGAGGGCTACTTAGAGTATGTTGGGGCTCAAGTCAGGCCAACCCAAAGTATGGCACAATAGTATATTGATTATTTTGAACTAAAGTTACTTGAAAAACAGAAGCCAGAATAAAAACAAAAACAAAAAAAGGAGGATACTCTAATTCTCTAGATTTCCTCCTGAACACAGGGCATTCTTATCACCAGAGTAAGGGAATTCAAGGCTGAGAAAACTGTGTAGACAAACTTTGTTTCTTCTTTATTAGTTTGCTATCCCAAACATAAACCCCTTGTTTGTCCAATATTAGCAAATGAGTGCTTTTTTATTTTAAAATAGTATATAAACAGTCTGTTTTGGTCACTTTGGGGGCCCCATTTCTATGACACTTCCATGTGTGCAGGTTCAATTGTTTTTTTCTCCTGTTAATCTACCTTGTGTGAATTTAATTGTTAAACCAGACAAAAGTACTAAGAAAGATAGGGGAAAAATTTTTTGCCCTCCCCAACAAGTGATTAAAGATTTGTAAAAGCTTATCCAGAAGATGGAGGCAGTGAAGAAAGGAGTGGGACTTGGAAAGAAGCGAATGAAAATGAGTGAGAATGGACATATTCTAGCATCTTATGTTACAGATAATTCTCATGGTAGTGTTGTTTTTGTTCACTGTAAGTAGCAATTTAAAAAATCTGTATAATCATAACTTTGTTGTTTTTTGGAGTTGACTAATTTTATAAGGTGGGGTCCTTTTTTTTGTACTTTGATTAATATCCATATATTTTAGCTTTACGATTTTAATTTATTTGCCTATACTCTCTGAAAATTATTTTCTTTATCATTCAGATTACTAACTTAATTTCAGCTCTCTTCATTCTTCCAATTAGCACTTTAAACAAAAATTTGCAATTAATTTTTAATATTCATAAATTTACATGTCTTAAAAGTTCAGGTTGTGTTTGTGCAGCTTGGCTAACATAACTAGTCAACTAATGTTATTAAAGAATAAACTTCTATTTACTCTCAACATGTTTATTTTTAATCTTTATAAAGCTCCAAGATAAAAACTTTTCTGTGTGGTACTGTTGCATGAACACACATATATGTATATACCTGTTGTGTATATATGTACCTGTTGTGTACAGATGGTATTTGAGTATTACAAACACTCAATATTCTTGGGTGAATAACACTAGATTTGTTTCCCTCTATATGTTCCATCTTTTTCTGCTGTCTTAACAAGATTTATTTCTCCTTGAATGTGGTCTATATTTGATATATACAATGTGTGCTATTCACCAAAGAAAATAAAGAAATAATTGATGTGTTTACATTCTTCAACTCTTTGTTTCTCTGCAATTAATCTGAATAGCTATGGTAATGGAAAATTTCTTCTCTCAAAAAGAATTTCAATACTTCTTAAATATTGGCCAAAGAAATTTAGTTTTATAATTGTAAACTAAATCAAAAAGATCATTACATTTTTCTTCTATATTTGTCTTAAATTATAAAACATATTATATCATCATATAAATGTTATAACTATTAAAAACTATCATTAGGATTAAAGAAAGGAACAAACCGAGACAGAAATCAAAGTCAGGTTAATAGTTACGAATACAATTAGGCTGTAAAATAATATTGAGAGAATTTTATGATACTGTAACTCTTCTATGATCCCTCCTGTTTCTTTGTATGTATATATATGTGCATATGTGTATATACATTTTTGTATATATCCATATATATCTTTGCATATAATCCTCAGTACACTATAAGGTAGGTACTACTTAATTTTACCTTTAGGGAAATAGAAGTACAGAGAAGTTAGGTAACATATCAGAATCAAACAGCGTGTAAGCGTTACAGAATGAATTTAAACCCAAGTGTCTGACACCAGCATGCAAGTCTGAAATATACAGAAATAACAGTGGAGAACAATTTATTATGTGAAAATATCTATTTTGAAACAGCACTATGCAATTTCACATGGGAGATTAATAAGTAAGAAAGTGCTGACATGAGAGCATTAGTAGAACTGAAAAACCAAAAACCTGGTAAAATTTTCTCTTTATAACTGGCAATGTACCATAGTCAAAATGTAAAATACACTTGATTATAATCCTAGGACTGACATCATTAGTATCTAAAACCATTTAATGATGTTTTATGAACAGACACTTTTAGAGTAATTTAACTGGTATTTTAAGCATAAATATTGCAGCATACAATTGCTAGATAGTTTTGATCTAATTGACTGGTTAGTTAATGTGCTAATCAATCTATTTAATGGATTCATTAAATCAAGTATCTGAGTGTGAACTATTAAAAAATTATTATATGCATCCTTTAATAAAAACTCTACTTTCTCTTTTGTCAATATAAATGCATGATCTTAGTTTTGGTTTCATATGTTTCATAAATTTATTCTGATTAATTCTAAAATAATTTCTGTTGTTTTATGTATGTTCTATTTTTTTTAATTTGATCACATTTTCCTTAAAAATGATACCAGAAACATTCATACCTAAATTACATAAAATTTAGGTTCACTTTTTTAATGATTAAGTGGATTAAAGAATACTGGTTACTTTGAAATTGAGTAAAATCAATATATATTTCAAATAAACAATCTAAACTTACACCTAAGGGAAGTAGAAAAAGAACTATAAACAAAGTTCAAAGGAAGTAGAAGGCAGGAAATAATAAATATCAGAAAAAATAAATAAATGAAATACAGTGAACTACAACACAAAAGATTAATGAAACAAAAGTTTCTTCGAAAAGGTAAACAAATTGATAAACTTTTAAAGAAAAAAAAAGAAGGCTTAACTAAATAAAAAAAGAAATGAAAGAGAAGTGACAACTGACATCACAAAAATACAAAAAATACAATGAACAATTACATGCTAACAAATTGGAAAATCTGGAAGAAATAAATTCTTAGAAACATACAATCTTCCAAGACAGAGTAAAAAGAAACAGAAAATCTGAACAGAATGATAATAACAAAATCAAATTAGTAATCAAAAAAACTCCCAGCAAGCACAAGTCCTGGATCAGATGGCTTTACAGTTAAATTTTACTAAACATTCAAAAAAGAATTGACACCTATTCTTCTCTAACGACTCCAAAAAATTCAGGAGAAAGGAAGGCTCTCCAGCTCATTTTATGAGGTCAGCATTAGCCTGATTCCAAAACCAAACAGCTCACAAAAAAAAAAAAAAAAAAAAATTGTAGGTTAATATCTCTGTTAAACATAAATAGAAAAGTCTTCAACAAAATATAACAAACTGAATTTAGTAATGCATTAAAAAGATCATATACCATGATCAAGTGGGATTTATTCCCAGGATACAATGTTGGTTCAATATCCACAAATTGATTAATGTTGATAAACCACACAAAATAAAGAGTAAAGATAATATGATCATATCAATAGCTGCAGGAAAAAAAAGGCATTGAAAAAACCCAGCTCCCATTTATGATAAAAATTCTCAGCAAAGCGAGAATAGAGGAAACATACCTCAACATAATAAAGGCCATATATGATAAATCCACAGGTAACATCATACTCAATGGGCAAAAGCTAAAAGTGTTTTCTTTAGGATCAGGAACGAGACCAGGATGTCCACTTTAATCATTTTTATTCAACATAGTATTGGAAGCCCTACACACAGCAATCAGACAAGAAAAAGATATAAAGGCATCCAAATTGGAAAGGAAGAAGTAAAACTATCATTATTTACAGATAACATGATAACATAGAGAGAACCCTAAAAATTCCAGGAAAAAACTATTAGAACTGATAAATAAATTCAGTAAAGTAGCAGGATACAAATTAATATTCAGAAATTGGTTGTATTTTTTTATACACTAATAATGAACTGTTGGAAAGAGAAATTAAGAAAACAATCATATTTACAATTGCATCAAAAAATTAATAAATAACACACTTGGAGATAAATTTAACCAAGAAAGTAAAAGACCTGTATTCAAAAAATTATAAGACATTGAAGAAAGAAATTGAAGAAGGTACAAATAAATGGAAGCATATAGTGTGCTCATGGGTAAGAAGAATTAATAATGTTAAAATGTCTATAATGCCCAAAGCAATCTATAGATTCAGTGCAATCCCTATCAAAATACCAATAGCATTTTTTTTACAGAACTAGAATATCCTAAAATTTATATGGAACCACAAAAGACCCCAAATAGATTCAATAATCTTGAGAAAGAAAAAAGTTGGAGGTATCACACTACATGACATCAAACTGTATTATAAGGATATAGTAATCAAAACATCATGGTACTGGAATAAAAACACACATAGATCAATAGACTAGAATAGAGATCCCAGAAATAAATCCACACCTGCATGGTCAATTAAGCTATGACAAAAGAGGCAAGAATATGCAATGTGGTAAAGACAGTCTACTCAATAATTGTGTTGGGAAAACTAGACAAATACATGCAAAAAAAAAGAGAAAGAAACTAGACCACTTTCTTACATCATATACAAGAATAAAGTCAAAATGAATTAAAGGTTTAAAAGTAAGACCCTAACCTATAAAACTTCTAGAAAAAAATTTAGGTAATAAACTCTCTAACATTGTTTTTATTACTTTTTTTCCTGATATGTCACCTCTGGCAAGGAAAACAAAATAAAAAACAAAGAAATAAGACCATGTCAAACTAAAAAGGTTTTGCACAGCAAAAGAAACCATTAACAAAACAAAAAACTATTGGTTAAGAGAAGATATTCGCTAATGATCCATCTGATAAGGGGTTCATGTCCAAAATTTATAAAGAACTCGTACAACTTAACACTAAAAAAAAAAATAATAATTTAATTTAGAAAATGGGCTTAAAGGACATTTCTCCAAACAGGGCATATTCGGGTGGCCAATAAACACATGAAAAGATGCTCAATGTCACTAATCATCAGAGAAATACAAATTAAAACCTCAATGAGATACACCTCACACCTGTCAGAATAGCTATCATCAATAAATCAACAAGTATTGTTAAGGATGTGGAGAAAAGGAAGCCCTCTTGCATTATTCGTGGGATTGCAAATTGGTATAGCAGCTCTGAAAAACAGTATGAAGTTTCCTCAAATAATTAAAACTAGAACTAACTTATGATCCAACAATTCCATTTCTAGGTATCTGTCCAAAAAAATACAAAACACTAATTTGAAAATATATGTGCATCCCTATGTTCACGCAACATTATTTACAATAGCCAAAATATGGAAATAACTTAAGTGCTTATCAATATATGATTAGATAAAGATGTGGTACATATACAGAATAAAATATTACTCAACCACAAAAAAATAAAATAAAACCTTACCATTTGTGACAACATAGATGGACTTAAAGTGTATTATGCTAAGTTAAATAAGTCGAGGCCACCTCAGACAGCGTGCCCAAAAATGCTTTGGCCCACACTTCCATCGTCCCATCTGTGCATCCATCATTGTCGAGAAAGAAGCCAAAATGGCAGCTTTCAATTTGTGGAAAGACGTTAATTTGGAAAAACTTCATTTAGCTCTGGTCTGAATTCTGACGCTGTTACTTCTTAGGTGTGTGATCACTTCTCTGAGCCTGAGTTCTCTTCATTTTAAATAAGTATAAAAGAACCACCAGGAGCACCCCAGGAAGAAAGGTGTGGGCGGGGGATGTCTGTTCACTCTAGAAGTCTGATTGCAGAAGGAGAAGGCAGGAAGGGGCTAAGGTGTCATGAAAAACTCCTGGACCCCTGAGCTGAGACGAGACCATGTTGAACTGTGGCTCTGGGACCCCGTCCGTCCACACTCCGGGGAGGCATTTTGCAGTCCAGAGGGTGACTTGGGTGGAATGATGGAAGGATCAGATATGTCTCATACACCTTGGGTCTCCACCAGATGTGCTGGCCTTCTCATGTCTCCCAGTGAGCCCCTTGGAGAACCAACTCACAGCAAGGTTAATTTGGCAGTGGGGGCTAAAGTACAAGCAGGCTGCTAACAAACTTTGTGACCCTGGGCAAATGCCTTCTACCTAGCCTCTTTATCACACTCTTAGTTTTGCAGAGGAACATCATGTTCACTGCCTTTTGCTTTCCAACAGGGACTATGTATTCCCCCTTGGCCAGAGCTAAGCAGAACTTCTTCGAAGATGCTTTCAAAAGCATCTGCTTGGAATGGCCAATCTTTCTTAGGGGATCTGAGGGCCACACAGCTTTTTATTACATATAATATGTATACATATATAATATATATATAATGTGTATATATGTATGTGTGTGTGTGTGTGTGTGTGTGTGTGTGTGTGATCTTTGGGAAAACACACTCAATTCACATGAATTATAAAATTATAAACTAAAAGTGGAAACTTTCAAAGAAATTTCTCACTTGTGCCAAATGCACAGGCTTTCCCAGCGCCTTGGAGTCTGTCCGGAATATTCAGTCATTTGCCAGTACTTGGGTATAGGAGTTTGAGAAGCACTCACTGACTCATTGGGCTCTTTAAGTAAAAATTATGTCTCATTCCACTCTGTATCCTCATGCAGAATTCAGGGTCACCCACAGACAGTGTGCCCGGGGATGCTTTGGTCCACCCTTCCATCGTCCCATTCGCACATCTATCCCTGTCGAGAAACCAGCCAAAATGGGACCTTAAACTGGTTGAAAGAGCTCATTTTTGGTAGACTTCACACAGCTGTGGGTCTGAATTCTGACTCTGTCACTTATTAGCTGTGTGATTACCTCTCTGAGCCTCAGTTGTCTCAATTTCAAATGAGTATAAAAGGACCACCACGACCAGCCCAGGTAGAAAAGTGAAGGAGGGGGAGATGTCTTCTCCAGTCCAGAAGTCCGATTTGAGATTAAGAAAGCAGGCAAATTATAGCACTGTGTCGTATTCAGAGCCAGTCTGAATGGGTCTTGGGGTCACATGGAAATTGCACGAGAGGATTTTTCACAATCCCAGCATGCTTCAACCAACATGTGTGACTTCGTGGAACAATCCCTAAAACAATTTAACTGATTATGAAAAATTACAACCTGAGTTTAAGTGACTCTGCATGATATGATGTTAATAGTCAGAAATGCAGTAGAAAAATTGTCCCGCAAGGAAGACTATTTTGTCATACACTTTGCATGGGTGGGGTAGATGGAGAGAGATAAAGATCCTCCCAGTTTCATGGACGCAGACTTTAAGTCAAAACTTGGAAGTTAAAAGATGGGGATATTTGTGACAAAGTCTGGTAGAGAGGTATGTGGGACAACTTTTTGGAATAAGTCCAGAGCATGAAAACGATTGTGTTCAATGTGAACGCTTATCAACAGGAGCATATAAAAGAATGGAAAGGATTAAATGTCAGCTCCCTGTGTTGGATAGTGTCCACTGTTAAATGGAATTTCTTCTTATACTTTTTCCTTATTGAAACAATGAGAAGGGAAACAAATTAACATTTCTCCCATCCTGAAAACTTGAAAGTTTGGTCCTGCCACAGAGATGTAGATTTATGATACTTGACAGACAGAAATGAGGTGGAAGCCATCTCCTGATGCTTAGCTGTTGGCAAGTGACTTTTCTCAGACAGGTGAGTTTGTGGTGCACATTCCAGTGTCTCGTCAAAACGTCACAAATACGTGGCAGCTGGGTTAGAGCAGCAGAGGCAGGAGTAATAGCATTCCCAGATCGCAGCTACAGTGGTTATCATCTTGAATTCAGCAATCCAGCTTATGTCTCTGACTTCTATTCCTCCATTTTTTTCAATGATTTTGTAAGCATCTATTTTCCCATTTTAGATCATTTGCCCCTTGATAAACCCCGAGTGGTTTCTTTTTCCTGCATTGCTTATTGATACATTCACATCCTTTCCCAACCATTGCAGGACGGGTTCAATATTGTTCTTATGACGCAAGTAGCCAGATTTTCAAGATAGAGACTAAATATACACTCACCATTTTGTCTTCTTCCTTTCACAAGATTTCTGTCGCTGTTCCCTCTGTTGAGCACCTAGTGCTCCAGTGGCAATAGCTCATGCTTAGACCTTAAACAGTTTACTTATGCAGAGCAGTCAGCATTAAATTTCTTTCCTTATGGCTAGTTAGAAGTTGTCCTTACGTGAGGCAAAACTAATTCTTAATTTGATTTCCTTTCTTGACCCTCATGTTCTTTTGATGTCAATATGCCATTTTCCCTCCTCACTTTCATCGAACATTATAAAATCTTCATACAATGGATCATGCAAACTGTATTAACTTTTGTGTGTGTATTTCTGTCACTATTTACTTGTTCATCTATTATTTACTACCTTATTTATATTGTTTCAATAGATGAACTCTTCTGGGTTTTTATGTGTGTCATGTGTGTATGTAAGACAGGCAGAAAGAGATAGAGTTTTGATGGGGACAAATCTTTTAAACAGAGTGAAAAAACACAGAATATATGATCCTTTCTTTCAAATAGGAACCAGAAAACATACACACCCCGAAAAGAAATCTTCCATTGAATGAATAGTAATAGTATTGTGAATAATTAATAAAGAATAAAACAAAATAAGAATAAAACAAAATATAAGAGAAAAAGTTAATCTAATTTGGAGAATCTAATTTTTTTGGAGATTTTCTCCCATTTGAAGAAAAGGAACAATTGACACAGACACATATATACAAAGTTAGTGACATTAAATTTTTCCTGGTATTCAAATTTCATCACACTTTGAGTGTAAATAACAGCCACAGATATAAAGGCTATTTCAGTAAAAAATTTTATTATCCTAGTTCATTATGACTTTACTTACGTCAAATGACAGCACAAATGAACCAAAAAAATTACTCATTTGCTTTGAAATTATTTTCTTGTGTTAGGTGTTTTAATAGGGTATAATTATAATAATCGAAACCCAGAATTAAATTATAGGGATTTAAAATTTCTTTAGAGATAGACATTAATATAATCTCAGCAATCTGGTATGCATAGCATTATTCCTAATTGCAAAAGCTGTAATTAGTGCTATATTGTAGGAAATAAAACAAGGCTGATGGTATCTTACCCCACTCTGCTAAATTAATTTGTCATTCTATTGTTCAGCTCTTCTCTATAATTTTTATTAATTTAACTCACATCTTTATATTGATTTAAAAATCTTCTTAAATACATCTATAAGTTATTTGGTAAGATATTGAATAAAATTAAACACAATTCTCTTGGAGAAGAAACACTTTTGTAAAAACTTTTTTGGAAGTATTGTGCATTATCTCCTTATTCGAACTAGGTAGAATGACAGATTATTGCTCAGATATAATAATGATAATACTGCTCTCTTCCACTTTGGTGAGTCAGAGAATGGCCTGAATAATTTTAAGTCATGTAGTATTGAGAAGAGTTTTATATTATTTTAAGAGAAAAAGATACATATTCAAGGGAAGGGTAGCTCTGGGCAAATTTCTTTAAAAAGAAGGAGAAAAAGTTGAAAGTACATATCATTAAATGCTCTATGTGCATCACATTAAATACTCAAACTTTCCTTCCTTTTGTACTAAACCTATATCCAGAGCTGGAGTTCAAAGTCATGATCTTGTCTCCTTTTGTAGAGGAAATATATTAGCGTAATTTGAATCATTATTGGATGAACCGAATTTTTATTTAAGGCATTTAAAATCTGAGGATGGTTACATTTAATTCTTGTAATGATTTTTCTGGGCTCTCAAGAACATCTATTTTTATCTTTTTCTTTCCCACCAAACTCTTCTACAATCTTTTAACACTGGATAGTTAACTTTTCAGGATCACTATCTCCTAGAGTATTTTTTTTTTTTTTTGGCATCCATAGTCTGAAATTTAGTTTATTTAGGTCTACTTTCTTACATTTCCCACATATGACAATCACCAATTCTTGTTTTCTTTGGAAATTCCTCCACTTTTTTTTCCACACTCCCACTAGCAATGCATCAGTAAGCCCTTTCTGTGTCTCTCTGACTTCATTCTCCCATCTCTCCTCTGATAACTCAAGTGCTTTTTCTCAAGTCTAGTCCAGGTCTTTTTCCAGAGTGAGAACTTCCCCCAAAACATTAATCCATTCAAGTTTTTCAAAATCTTAAATTTTCAGTATTGTTTTCCCACAAATTAACAACATTGTGTGATCTATTTGTTGTTTTACTAATTGTTTTATGTAAAATCCTTGAATTAGTAAATCATTATAAACTTTTTGAAGGCACAATTCACCTTATATTTTTTGATATTTTCTCCTCATCTGAGAGCTCATGTGATGAAGGCGATTATTGGATATTTATTATTATGGCACAGTGATGACTCATTCTTTACCTCAGATCTCATGGGATAACATAATCCCATAATATTTCCCAAAACTGTTTGAGTCACAGTGATTGGCGGGTGTTAGGTGTTCTATAAATATGTAATTATTTTAGACTGAATATAAGCTAATATTTTCATGTGCAAACTATCAATTCATTAAGGCCTGTAAGTAGAAGGAAAAAATTAGAATATTTTCATTAGAAAATTTCATTAAAATGCTAGAATGTTAGGAGTGGATTAAGCATAAAGAAGATATTCATTATTATTTTTTTATACCTGAAACCTTGATATGTTCCTGTCTTTATATATATTCTCATTTCTTTTATATCAATTTAATATTGTATAATACTTTCAATATTCCAAAGTATATATAAATTAGTAAAAACTTTCATCATAACAGTACTGTGAAGATCAAAAAACAGACCAAATAGCAACTCAGTGACAAATTCAGAGAGTTCAGATGTTATTGCTATTTATTCAGCCATTCACTCATTTATTCTTTTATTAATAAACAAATAATATATGTGCTAGAGGCTTGGTACACAATAGAAGGAAAAAAGTTCTTTTTCTATAAGATATTATTTAGTAAGGTGGCTGGTTTTATTTTTTTTATTAAATATTCATTGTAATAAATGTTAAATTAAAACTCTGATAACTTCATAGTACTGTAATGACGATTACAATAATTTACACCTGAAAAGTCGAAACATCGTCTGGCATATAATAATCACTAATCTTAGTTAGCTCAAAAATAAAATCTTCTGGATTGCTATTGGATGGCTCTTACCTATGATACCACAAGATTTTGAAGGAAGATACCCTTAGAAAGGTGCTCTTGAGTTGAAACTTTAGTGGTTAGCAAACATCAACTTTAGAAGTAAACTGGGAAAGTATCTCTCAAGGATAAGAAAGAACAAGAACTCTTTCACCAAAGAGAGCAGGGTAAGTATCATGGAATGAAAGAAGCTCAAAGTGTCTAGTGCAGAAAGAAAGAAGGGGGAAGGGGAGCCTATAGAAAGAGGAAGGGACAAGAAGTTCAATTATGTAAAGTTTTGTTGACTCTGCTAAGGAGCTTTTATACTAAAAAGAGAGAAAACCATTTAAATGTGTGAGTATGTGTATGTATGCTTGTAACATGATCACATTTTAGATCGCATTAAGTCAAGTGTATACTGATTATTCAAAAACTGATTTCTTTATATATATATACATATATATTCATATATATTACATATAATTTCTTTATATGTACAATTGGAATATAACTGTGCCACTCATAAGATTCTTATGAGACTAAAATAAGTTAATAAGTATATAGTGCTTACAATAGTACCTAGCAAAAACTAGGAATTCAATACATGATGTTAGCTAGAATACCGTATGCTATGGGGCACCTAGTCATTCTACAACATTTACTGTGTTTCTGCTCTATGACAGGTGGTTACATTAGGCACGATGTAGGGATATACAGAGAAATTAGAACGTTTTTCTCTTAATGATGCCACAGCTTAGTGGAGCAGAAAAACTCATAAACTCAAAAACATGGGACATTGTTGATAAATGTTAATAGCAGAGACATGCGCAAAGTTCTAGAAAAACACAGTTTTAAAAGCTGAGGAAATTTCATAATGGCAGTTTTACATAAGCAAAATTTTGATAAGTTTGAAAAATAAGCTTACTTCTTGAGAACTAATGGTAAATTGAAAGAGGCAAATTTGGATCAATCGAAGGGAGACTTTCTGTGTGTGGCTTGCAGAAAATGTCAGTATACATTAAGATGTGACACAGGGTAAAAATTCAAAAGTAGAGTAAATATTGAAAAATCAAAGAATTTAAAGTCAAGTACTTAAGCCAAATCAGATTACGTTTTACGTATTAGTTATTTCTTGCCGAATAATATGTTACCCCACAATTTAACAGCTTTAACCAATAAATATTTATTATTTCACACGATGTGAGTTAGGAATTTGGGCACAGCTTTTCTGGGAGACTCTCACTTCTGAAGCTGCACTCGAGCTGTTAACCAGCGCTGCAGTTCTCATCTGAGGGTTTGACTGGAGAAAGGTCACATGGTTGTTGGCCACATTCAATTTCTGTGAACATAGGCCCTTACTTTTTTTCTGGCTGTTAACCAGAGGTATCCCTCAGATCCTCTCTATGTGGATACTGAATAGTTCAGATTGCAACATGGTAGCAGGCTTCCCTCAGAGAACAGAGAGGAAAAAAAAAAAAAAAAAAAAAAAACTGAGGCAGAGTGCTCAAGATATAAGGCAGAGCTCCTCCCCTAAGTGGCCTGGGGTGACCTCTGAAAATGGTTCACTATTTATTTGACCCAGAAAACCCAGCCTAATCATGCAAATCAAGAGGTTTAAATCGTCGTGTTCATTTTAAGAACACTTGTTAAACTGCTCAGGCCATCAAGGGTATACATATTCAAAGCGGCTGAAGCGTATCACTTTATAGAAGCAATGTGTGCCATTCCTTTGCTATAATGTTAGAGTTGGTAAATGTGCCCAGGCCAAACAGTGGGGCTGGACACAGGGTTGGTGGCCCAAAAAGAGTACTGAATTTTTCCTGTACATGTTTAAAAATGCAGAGAATGATGCTGAATTTAAGGATTTAAATGTAGATACTCTGATTATTGAGCACATCCAGGTGAATGAAACTCCTCAGATATCACACAGAATTTATAGACCTCTCCCTGCCACATTGAGATGATCCTTCCTGAAAAAGAGCAGATTGTTCCTATACGAGAAGGGGAGGTTGCACAAAAGAAGAAGTTATCCTAGAAGAAACTGAAGAAACAGAAACTTATGGCCCAGGAGTAAACTCAGCATCAAGTAAAGGCTAATAAAAGTAAAAGCAAAAAAAATTATATATGCAAATATATAAAAGCAAAAAAAAAATTACACACACACACACACACACACACACACACACACACACACACACACTACAATCTTCTTGTACCTAATTTCAGAAGTAATATCCCAGAAAAATAACAGAGTCGGAAGCCAAGAATCTGTTTCCCCACCTAGACAATTTTTCACTGAAAGAATGTGTCTGATAAAATTATTTTGGAATTCTGGAGTCTACCGAAGGCTTGCAATCTCCAGGGGAATGTTTGTGGTTAATATGGTCAATTTGAGTTTTTAGCATAGTAGCAGGTATCCAAATCCAGGCCCAGCCCCATGACAGTAAACTGTGCACATGTTCTTGGAGCAGCTTGCACATAGCTTGAGGGATCAGGGTTGGGAAAAATAATTCTGTCCTACAAATAATAAGGATCTGTGCTCTGATCACTGATTCCTACTTCTGATCCCAGAGGTGCAGACAAAAAAGTGCAACAAAGAGGCAGGTGGACTCTTTGTTGTCACTTTCTCCATTGTCGTACCTCTCTCTATTGTTATAAGGCCCTCTTCCTGGCTGAAGTGAATCCAGGAAATTCGAAGGAATCTTGTCCTTCCCACTGCTTTCATTTTTCTCTTTTCTCATACTGGGAGCAAGACATTAAAGACTAGAACATTCAAAATGAACTGTATATATAGCGAAAATGAGAAAGTGACTGTGGATGCCCAGAGAAAGGCATAGAAAAAAACTTAGAAGACCTTAAGTATACACCTCAGGCTTATCTGCTACACAAAGATAGCCTATAACAATCACACAGACACACACACAATACACACACACACACACACACACACACACACACACACACACACACACACCCCAAATAAACAAACAAGCAAATGAAAAAACAATACCCAAATCTAGCAGACCCTGGGGAAAGAGGAGAATTTGAGCTCCAGAGTTACCATATCATCAGATTGAAATGTTCAATTTTTAACAAAAACATCACAAGACATAAAAAATAAACCCCAGAAAAACGTAGCCTATTCAAACGATAGGTATAAGTCAACAGAAACTTCCTGAAAAAAGTTTACTAGTCAAAGATGTTTTAAAAAACTCTTTTAAAGGTGCTCAAAGAAGTAAAGAATGAGTTGGGAAAAGTCAAGAAAATGATATATAGATGGAAACTTCAATAAAGAGGGAACACATAAAAAAATAAATTCTGGCACTAAAAAACACACTTAAATGAAATGAAAAGTTCATTAGAGGAATTCAAAGACAATTTTGAGCAGGCAGAAAAAGGAATCAGTGGGCTTAAAGATAGGACAGTATAAGTTATTGAGTCTGAGGACAAAAAGAAAAAAGATTGAAGAAAAGGGATTTAAGCCTAAGGGACCTGTGGGACCATGAAGCAGACCAACATATACACTGTGGGAGTCCCAGAAGGAGGAGAGAGAGAGAAAAGACAGAGAGAATATTTGAAGAAATAATGGCTGAAAACTTCCCACATTTCATGAAAGGCATAATAAATATCCCAAGAGCTCAACAAACTCCTAGGAGAGGAACTCAAAGAAAACCGCACTTAGACACATTATAATCAAAATTTTGAAAGACAAAGGCAAAGAAAGAATCTTGGAAGCAGCAAGAAAGAAGCAATTCATCGTGTACAAAGGATTCTTAAGAAGATAGCAGATTTCTCATAATAAACTCTGAAAGCTAGAGGACAATGGAATGATTCAAAGTGCCCCTTTAATCTATCTCTGGCCTCTTAAATTTAGCACCTTCACTTGCTCATATGTCTATTGTTTCTTTCTTTATCTTTTTACTATCATGACTCAAAAATTTATAATCCTGGCCTCAAACTTGTTCCTGAATCTCAAATCAATATCTTCATACCCTACATATAAATGTTTTACAAGCAAGTTAAACTGAACATGTTCCGAAATAAACTCACGTGTTCCTAAATAAACTTCATCCTGAAAATTGTTTCAGTGAATAGTGTGCCCACATTTACGCAGTTCTCTAGATGTAATGTGAAGTCCTTTGGGCTTCACAACAAATCAGCCACCAATTCTAGTGCTTAAACTTTCTAAATTCTCTTCATAGACATGCATAGTTGAATAGTTCCAGTAGCTTCAATGTCATTCTCCTTGAAAGAAACTATTTATTGCCAATATGCCTACCAACCTGTGCACAGAGCATTTTGACTTGTTTCTTTTTTGAAATTCTACAGACCATAGAAGTAAACTCACTACCTGTGTATTTTCCTAACTTTCATAATGATTTTATGTTATTACATGGTGAAGAACATTATTTTGAGTTGATTTCTAGATGCAAATCTGGGTAGCTATGTGGCAATAGAAAAAAAACTGGAGTTGATTATGTATCTTTTGAAGTTAACTACATGCTTTCTTTTACAGTCCATTCTCCATGAAGCAGCCTAAATGACGTTAAAAATACAGTAAGATTACATCTACATGCTAAAGCATCTTTCCCCACCTTAAATATAAACTTTTTGCTATGGTGGAAAAGATTCTAGCTTGCCTTTTTACTTTTCTGATGTTTCCTCACTACATTTTAGCATCTTATGCAGCCAAACTGGTCAGCTTGTGAAAAACCCAAGCTTATACCTTTTCTCCTACTCTCCAGGGAGTCAGGTAATGCAGCACCTTTTATTTCGACTACAGCCCCTATAATATTAAAACATAACTTGTGCTTATCGGTATCTTCCAGAAATGTGAATCTAAAGAATAGTAAATGCTCCTTTTATTATTCACTTAATAAATATCTTTGAAATAGACATGCAGATGGCCACTGGTATGACCCTAGATAATAATATAAAGAAGGTATTGTGGCATATTTATAGAAACTATGAAGGACACAAGACTTACTTCTATCTCAATCAAATTTAGCAGTCATAGATAGAAGAATGAGTATAGCCATATTTAAGGTAGGGAAAGATGCTTTAGACATTGTCGGTGAACTTTTGGTGGTATATGAGTAGTATTATGTATGCTATAGATGAAATGCTATAATGGAAACATTGAACTCATTGGTTTTAGGGCATTTAACTGGTATTGAAATAGAGAGAATGTGGATATTTAGTAAAAGTTTTATGAATATATTTTTGTTATCTAAGTTAACTGTTTATTTGAAGTTATTTGAAGTAAAATTTAAAAAATATATAGTATTTCAAATACCTTCTTTGTGGTTACAAATTTTTGCTACCAATAGAAGTGTTTTTAATGTAAACTTGCTTATTTCTAAATATTTATTTTGCATTTATAGAGCTAAATGCTAAGCATTCAGAGAAGAGACTAGATCCTTATTGAAGGATAAATTATTGTCTAATAGAGAAGATGAAACTTGTAAACAAATCAATTATAATATATCGAATGAAGTGCTATAGTAAAGGAATGATGAGAATGCAGCTGAGTTCACAAAAACTAATGAGATCAACAAACCATGCTAGAATCATCGCAAAGAGAAAATGATGCCTTCAATTTCCAATCTTATGTAGACTCATTACCTGAATTATCCCTACCACGATCATACATCTGCTTTGACACTTATTATTTCCACTGAAACACACACGTTTATAAGTTTTTCTTTCCCCTAGAGTGATGTTTCATTTCTATTTTGTTCCTAGTAGACTATAGACTATCACAGAATAAGAAAACTGTCTTTGGAATCAGGGCCCCTGAATTTAAATCTATCACATATCAGCTCAATTTCTTTATGCAACACCTTCCCCATTCCTAAAAATGAAGATAATAGTCATACTTAGAACATGGACTCAGTATGAAAATTAAATGAGTTGTTGAAGGGTAAGTAACCAGGATCTTATGATTGTGTATTCCATCTCTAACCTCTCTAAACTGCATCCCTAAAGAGGACTTTACTCTTAGGCTTACATACTTACTGAATAATTGTCACAATAATTACCATTATTATTAGAATGAGAGTTCCAGAAACGATGTCATATTTTGGTGCCATCTCTTGTGCATGCACCATGCCTATCCCCCAGCAGAATGAATATCCTAAAATGTTCCTGGTTTAGAATCTCATTTTAAGCTGAAATTTTAAGAGTGTGTGTGTGTGTGTGTGTGTGTAAACACTTCAGCTGAAATTACCCTGAAACTCCCCATATTCAATAGTAAAATTAAGCATCCAACAGCAGTCTACTCAGAATCCAGATTGTTTTTATTTCAGAGGGTACAACAGACAATGGTGACCTAAAAGTCCATTCTACTACACATACATTATTCACATAATACATGATAGCCTCACAATATTAATGTCCTTTCTCAGGGTGGATATGGTGGACATATGTAATCATAGTGACACTTTCTGGTTTTAGCTTGGCTGCCATTGGGCCCTAAGCTTCACTTGTTCATTCAAGGAGATAGCCTAAATTCCTGCTCTCAAAAGAACATCCAGTTGAGCAGGATATGAGTTGCAGATGCCTGTGTTTAGCCATTTCTTACAATGATTGCTCTTATTCTCTTCATATAAGTCTTGGAGTAATGTAGGGGTCAGGAAACATTTTTCAGGACTCTATTTTACTCATGATTGTGAAAGGTAAAAAACAAATTTGTGGTTTAGCAGCCTCAAATCTACTCCCTATTTTTTTTGTCCATAGCACTTTAATTTTGTTGTGGTGAAAGTAACCTAAGTGTTTCCAATGAAACTTATTTTATCCTCAATTCTAACTGTGGAATTAATGACTAGTGTGGTACTCTGACCATGACAGTTTGATAGATGAAGGACATGGACCATGTCAGTCAATCAGGTCTGTGAAATTCAATTCCACAGCTCTTCCATGAGTTACCGGGGGAACAAAACTTTCTCTTACTAGATGATATGGATAAGGATTGATGTAGTAGATAAGAATTGTGACAATTATTCAGTAAATATGTAGGCCTCAGAATAGGGCCCTCTTTAGGGATGCAGTTTAGAAAGGTTAGAGAGGAAATATCCAATCATGTTTAAATAATTCGAGAGCTGTATCATATCATAATTAGGTTAGTATACATTATAATTTTCAGTTTTGAATTAACAAACATTTTTTTCCTTAAGTAAATTTTACCTGGACATTTTGCCACTTGCAACAAAAAATCTACTCATAAGAGTTTTTCTTAGTTGCACATTGAAATTACATAATGCCTTAATCTTGCTTTAGTGAAATGAAGTTGAGTACTACCAGGGACTAATATTGCTTCCAGGAGGTTACTGCCTACCTTTGCTGGCACTCTGTAAATATGCTAACACTTACTCTCCATTCTTATCTGCTAAGGTGAAATAACAAAAACATAGCAAAGAAATATTCCATACAATGGTTATTGATATTCATATTTTATGTCAATTTGGTCTGTGTCATATAAAGAATTAGGATTTAATTTCCTCTGAGATATATGTATATATATATATATATATAAATATATATTTTATATGGCTTATAAGAAAAAGAATAGTATTTTGCAACTAAATGTCAGGTTATTAAGGGTGAACTCGGTCTATATTCAGTATCCAAACACAATATACCACACACACACACATGAAGAAAGGAAAGGAAGGTTAATTTTAAAGTCTTTAAAAAACTATAAACTGCCAGGAATAGATTCTTATCTACATTGAATTTATGGAGAATAAAAGAGAGAAGTTTTAACCAGGTTCATGAAGTATGCAGTAGATTAATTTTTGAGTGATGTTAAGATGCATTTCTTAGTCTCAGTGAAAGGAATACAGTTCAATTAAAACAAAAAGAACTTAGGTCTTTTTTAAAAAGAGTGTTCATTGTCTGAAACATTTATGATAGAATGAAAGTTTTCAGAAAAAAAATTGTTAGACTTATTTAATAATCAGTAGTACTGGACAATTGTTAATGATTTGAAGGGAAGAAAATTCTATATAGGCTCTAAGATCTCAATTTTTTCTTTTATAACATTTCTTGAATCTTTTCTCTTTAGCTTCAAATAAAATGCAATTTCTTCAGAGAAGCTTTATTATTCTTTCTTCCTAATTAAACTCTTATTATTTTCTATCATTTTATTGTCTTTCATTCTTAACAGTTTTAAACATCTATATTTCTTTCTGTATTTTTCTATCTGCCTCTACTATCATATTTTAACATTCAAGAACTCAGAGATCATGTCTATTTTTTTTTTCCATGCATAGTTTAATACTTTGAACATCCTGGGTAGTAAACAAATATTTTTTGTTGTTGTCGAGTTAATACATTTATCAACCTATTTTCTGAAAGGTTTTAGATTAATCGAACATGCTAGAAATTTACTCATGTTTCTGCTGGAAAACCGAGAAGATCAAAAGCGGAAGAGAAGGTCCTACTTGCATCGTGTCCTTGCACAAAGTTCAACTCAACTGGTTTTTTTTCAAACGAGAGAATTGCCAAGGGACCAGAATAATCAGATATTGTCCAAGTGGCATCAATAACACTATATATACCAGAAGTCCATTTTATTTTTTATTGTATGAACTATTAAACCACTGTGCTGTTGCAGAACCAGCAGTGAGAGAAATTAGTGGGTAGAGAGATGGTTAGACTTGTGAGAGAGAGATGATGCTGTCATTTACTCTTGTATGTTGTACTTAATAGCTAGGTGTGATGGTTAATTTTATGTGTCAACTTGACTGGTTCGCAGAGTACCCAGGTATTTCTACAAAGACTATTCCAGGTCATCTGTGAAGGTGTTTTCAGATGACATTAACAATTAAGTTGGTAGAATGAGTAGAGCAGGCTGATCTCCCCAAAGTGGGTGGGCCTCTTCCAATTAGTTAAAGGCCTGAACAGAAAGAAATCTTATCCTTTCTCAGTAGGTGAGCATTCCTGCCCAACTGCCTTTGAACTGGGACTTCAACTTTTTCCTGTCTTTAGTCTTAAACTGAAACCTCAGCTCTTTTTGAGTCTCAAGTTTTCCAGCCTTTGGACTGAAACTATAAAATCATTTCTCCTGGTTGTCAGACTTTTGAAGTCAGACTGGGACTATACTATCAGCTCTCCTGAGTCTCCAGCTTGCTGACTTACCCTGAAGGTGTTGGGACTTGTCAGCCTTTAAAATCACCAATTCACCAATCACCAAAAAATATCTGTATGTGTAGATACAGCTTGTTGGTTCTGTTTCTCTGAAGAATCATTTGACTATTATACTAAACTTATTTTATTTTTTTAATTGGCTGGTTTTCAATGTTTAGTTTGACTTGTTCAGGAAGTGAAATTTGAAGCATGAGATAAATTATATTTTTTTAACTTGCCTTAAGAAGTAACCTAAAATATATTGGTGAATTTTTCTTATGCAGATCTCTAATGTAGAATTCTAACTCAAAGGTCTAACATCTCTTCTCTTTAAATAAAATAATTATGGGCTATTAGAAATCATCAACTAAATATATAATAGCATCTTATGTTATATCTTGTTCAAATATATGAAATACTATAGCTAGGAACTCAAGATGCTCATTACAGAGTTGACATTATAAACTGGATCCTCTAAGAGTCACAAATATCTATATGTTTTAAGTCTCTTTTCTTATAATTAGGCTACTGGATATTTTACCATTCTAAATTATGTTAAAATCATTATTCATGGGTAGAATTCTGATTATCACTTCAATATGTTAGCATACCCTGTGGCCTTATTTATAACTAATATATATATTTTTAAATAAGCATATTTGTCTAACCTCTGAATATATTAGAAACATACAAAATATACTTTAAGAATCCTCTGAAACTTACACCTATTTACTACAAATATAAACATTCAAAATCCCTGACTTTGTTAAAACCAGAAAAACGAAATAAGATTTGGTGATTATCCAAGAATTACAAGATTTTTAATAGTCATTCGCATAGCTATTTTTAATAACATTTATTTTCTAAGACTATTATAATAATTCACCCTTTCTGGAACAGTATTATTGACGTTCTAGTATATCTTCTAAGCTGCTCAAGCTCTACCTAAATCAACACTGTCCTCAAATGACCTCTATTTACATGTATCTCGATAGCTCTCATAGCTTTTAAACTATGAATTTTAAGACACAGTAAGCCATTTTTTCGTAGTTTATTTTTAAGGATTGCTAAAGGGAGAAGGTACTTAGAAGGAAGATGTTTGAAACAGAAGAAAGAATACAAAGTCACTATGAACATTTCAAAGAAATTCACTAAAAGGAGATCAAAAGTAATATCACAAATCTGATGTTTCTTTTTCTCTTGAATTTAACCAGATGCATGCTAAATATTTTGTGAGGATATTTTCAGATCAAAATAAAATAAAGTTGTATTTCTTTTATAGTGTCTATTTTACAATACGCTCCTTTTTTCACCATCTCTGTAGACCAGCATTTGCAGAGATGTTATCCTTCACGGCGGGGAAAATATGTGTCTTAGTGTATGTGAGTATCTTGGGAGTAGGAGGAGTTTCTCTATTTCATGATTTAAATTAAGCCCTAGATTGCCAAGGAATGTTTTAGTGTGCTATGGAATTGCAGCACTTACATTGCAACAACTATTGCTACATTCTTGAGTAGTTTTGACTCTAAGGATCCTAGAATCTGACTCTTGTCTATCCTATGTGATACTATGTACCCATGAATAAACCTGTTTCATATACCCTGTTATGGCTTCTGGCATTGAAGTTGCTGATGTGTTTCCTGCTGTGTTCTTAAATCAAGCACCAGCCAAAGCCAGAAAAAGCAAGAGAAGTCAAGCCAGATGTAGCTAGGCTGACAAAGCTTAACTTCCAGTACCTAATCTTAACAAAAATAGGAAGAAGTCTGAGGAATTCACTGAAATGCTATGTCCTAAATAGTATCAGAGTAAAAAGTCATGCTATGACTAAAGATTTAAAACTGATTCTCTAGCCATCTTCAAATGCTAATGGTTGACCCTCTCACTGAAGAGGCGTCTTCTATAAATACCTCAAATAATTTGTTTTGCTATATTTTTTTTTTACTAGAGTGAGCCCAGTTATAGCAAAACACAGAAACATCTACATTAACCATTTTCCAAAAAGAATTAGCTCTCAAACTATTCTTTTCCTTACATCCCTCACCATCCTCCCCCACAAAACCCACTCTGCCTGACCACAGTGGAGACCAGCTTTCATACTTATTAAACCATATCATCAGAAGCAGAGTAACAAATGTCTGTACTTCTTTTCATTTGGCAAGTAAAGATTGAACTTCAAATAGAGAAATACTATGACTTAGATACAACAACGTGTTGATAATATAGCAAAGACCCTCACTGCAGCTGCTCCGTTTCAGTAATATGTTATCTATCTTCAAGTCCTATATGTTAATTTATTTGTTAAGGTGTTTTAAATAGAAATCTGTTTTATTTTGGAGCTGATGGCTCTGAAACTGGTGGGCTAAAGTTTGTATGTTAATTTCAAGCATCTGTCATCATGTTAGCTCACTGTTTTATTATCAGAGACACGAATGGAGAAGACATAATAAATATTTGCTGAATATGATGGAGATATTTCTCTTGGAGAAAACCATAGGTACTGAATTACAAGGCGTTTTGGTGCTTCAGTAGAAGAGTGTGAGAAAAACATGGTAGAAAACCTAGGGTAAGAGTAAGAGATAAATGAGTACCAGAAAGATAGCGACAGTTTGTTCTTTAAATTTATTAACAATATATTCTTAGAGCTACTAAATGAGAATTTTTTAAATTAAATTTATTCGATAACATGAGTTAACTATATAAGTTTCGGCTGTACAACCTTAAAATACAACATTTGTATACTCCATTGTGTGCTCACCACCCAAGGTCTCGTCTCCTTCAGTCACCACAGAGTTGGCCCCTGTATTCTTTTCGACCTCTCTCCCGCCCCCTTCCCCTCTGGTAACCATCATTCTGTTGTCTGTGTCTATGACTTTGTTTGTTTTGTATGTTTATTGTTTTTTGTTTTGTATGCCATATATGAGTGAAATCATATGATTCTTGTCCTTTTCTATCTGGCTTATTTCACGTAGCATAATATTCTCAAGATCCATCCATGTTGTCACAAATGGCAAAATTTCATCCTTTTATGGCTGTTTTAATTCCACTATATATATGTACCACATCTTTACCCAGTTATTCATTGAAAGACACTTAGATTGTTTCCATGTCTTGGCTATTGTGAATAATGCTGCAATAAACACAGGGGTACATATATTTTTATGAATAAGTGTTTTCAAATTTTTTGGGTAGACCCCAGAAGAGATTTGGCTAGGTCATATGGTAGCTCTATTCTTAATTTTTTTTTTTTTTGAGAAAAACTCCATACTGTTTTCCATAGTAACTGTAACAATTTATGAGGTGTAAGAGGGTTTCCTCTTCTTCACATCCTCTCCAACACTTGTTGCCTCCTGTCTGATTGATGATAGTCATTCTAACAGGTATGAGGTGGTGCTATATCAAATGAGAATATTTTTAAATTTAAGAAGCATATCATATGCATTATCCGTATTCTCTTGAAACAGGATGTTTCCTTTATAATATTATTGTTCTCTAAAATTTTAATACTTAAGATATTTTTCTTACAATAATTTTCCTTCACTATAAAATTTAATACATTTTATAATGCATTTATTTTACATGGTGAAAAAACCAAAATGATTGAAAAATAAATGCTTATATTAGGAAAACAATGCTTGCTTTTTTTAAATAGAGACAATTAATTTATTAAAGAAATGTAATAGACACCAAGCTAGACTGAGAATATCGCACTGGATATTTAAAAGAAAGCAACAACGAAATAGTCTTAAATTTTACTTGCACAAATGAGAAGGGCTTCGTAAAGAAAATAATATGATAATTAGAAAGAAATACTATACTGGAGCCTTTTATAAAACTGAATTTAATTTTTCAGACCTTTTTCAGTACTTATTTCAATTCTTTCATTCATATTTCTTTCCTAAGGGAGAGTTTGTATAACAAGTATGTCTTGACTGGGATTTCCTATCTATTTGCTTTATAGTGGGATTCATTTGAAGGTTTCTCCTGAACTCAGATTTTTAATCCATTTTTTCCATCACTAAACTTTCTAGTGATGCTAAGCTAATGATAATAAGGACTATCTTTGAGTTTAGCCATTGTTAACAAAAAATAAACTTGGCTTAAACACTGGCATTTTTTTCTGTCATGTTTCATCTTTGTGATCTAGGAATCTGATTTTTAACATATGTGGCTTTCTCTATAACATTTCTAACACATAGAGTACTGCATTTCTTGCAAAGTCCTCATGTAAACATTAGTTTCAACCATAATAACATATTTGCATGTCTTAAAACTCAAATTACTTTGTTTGGCAAAATTGCAACCGAAAACAATTGTTTTGTGATAAAAAATAATATTAGGTGAAGACCACTTTAATTCTAACTAGCTTTGTAATCAGAACACTAAAATTAATAATAATCCTAAGAAAAAGTCTAGGTTAGTTAAAAAAGACATTTTAAATTTCCAACAAGTAAGTAATATGATTTTTTACCCTTTAAAAAAGGTGATGGAAGGTGTATTAGAAAGGGTTAAGTTCTTCTATCTGGGCACAAGACTAAATGAAAAAAAATGCACAGAACCATGCAATTAACACCTCAAATACAGTCTGTGGTGAAGCTGAAGGAGAAAAAAAGATGTACAGTGCTACATTCTTCCCGACCTACTTCACTCAGTTGCGTTAATGAACTTTGTGTACAGCTATAATCAGTTTGTGGTACAAAACTTAACATGGGAGAAACCAATGTTGTTACCTCCATATCATACGAATAACATTTTCCTGTATATTAATCACCTATGAGCTACTTCACTTTACAGAAATGTCCTTTACCACAAGCCCTAATAGGCATCCAAATCCACTTTCTTTGGAGATGAGTTCTCATGTGCTCAGGCTTCAATATTTTGAATTTTACTACTTCTCATTCTTCCTCCCCTGGCTGAAAGAATCCCAAAACACTTAGGGTTAAAACTTCTTCAAAACTTTTCTGTAACTCACTTATTTTATCTTAACGTATTCTTTAAACTCAGGTCCGGCTTAGTATCTGTATTTGGGACTGTTTACTCTTATCTGTCTGCCAGTATCTTTTTGGGATCTTAGAATGTAGAAAATAAAGTGGCCATGAAGGACGAGGTTGTTTTAACTAAATATAAAACAGAATGATTCAAGTATAATAATAAATTACTGGGTGTAGGATGGTGGGAATTAGGCAAAAGGACATGACTGAGGTGTTAACAAAAAGAACCAGCAATTTCTGACACAAAGAAAGGACAAATTGTAATGGACAATCTGATAGCTGTAATGTAAAATAACTCTTAAGTTAACATGTGATTCATTTTAAGTTTTGGGGTTGATTCTTAGATTCAGAAAGCTATGCTTTTGAATATAGTTATTTAAATTCCAGGGCTCAATTATTTTGTTTTTTCTTAAAATTAAGAGAATGCTTTTAGAGAGATTTTAGATTTACAGCAATATTAAAGGGAAGGTACAGAGATTTCCCATGCACCCCCTCCCCCGATAAATGCATTTCATCCCCCATTATCAACAACCCCCCCCCCCCCGCCCACCAGAGTAAAACATTTGTTACAATTGATGAACCTACTTTGACACATCATAATCACACAAAGTCTATAGTTTACATTAGGGTTCACTCTGTGTTGTACATTCTATGGTTTGGGCAAATGTATAATGACATATATCCATCAGTATGGTATCATACAGAATAATTTCACTGCCCCCAAAATCTTCTGTGTCCATTTATTCATTCTTTCCTTGTCCCCAAGCTCCTAGAAAACACTGATCTATTTACTGTCTCCATTGTTTAGCCTCTTTCAGAATGTCATCTAGTTGGAATCATGCAATATATAGCCTTTTCACATTGGTTCCCTTCACTTAGTAAGGTGTTTAAGTTTCCTTTATGTCTTTTTATGGCTCAATAACTCTCTCTCTCTCTCTCTCTCTCTCTCTCTCTCTCTCTCTCTCTCTCTCTCTCTCTCTCTCTCTCTCTTTCTCTCTCCCCCTCTCAATGCTGAACAATATTTCATTGTCTAGATGTATCACAGTTTATCCATTAACCTACTAAAAAACACTTTGGTTGTTTCCAGGTGTTAGAAGTTATGAATAAAACTACTATAAACAACCACAAACAGATTTTTGTGTGGCCCTAAGTTTTCCACTCATTTGGGTAACTATGAAGAAGTGTGATTGCTGAGTTGTAAGGTACATGCATGTTTAGTTTCATAAGAAAACAGCAGGTAGACGAGCCATTTTGCATCCCCAACAGCAGTGAATGGGGAGTTCCTGTTGCTCCATATTCTTTTCAGCATTTGGTCTTGTCCAAATTCTGGATTTTGGCCATTTTTATCAAAATATAGTGGTAATTCATGGTTATTTTAATCCGCATTTCTCTGATGACATATGGCGTGGAGTAGGCTCAAGTTTATAAACATAAAATAACAAGAAAAAACTAAATATCATTTATATGTTCATTTTGCTAAGATTTTTATGAGATTCTAGTATCTTACTGTCTACTGTCAGAAGAGGCTAGTTCTAGCAACATATAAGAAAGTATGGATTTGAATTTGAAATATTGCATTGGAATCAATTGCTTTAAAAATATTTAAAGCAAGAGAAAATTTTTATTGAAATAAAAAATGTTGAAAAAGGCCACATTTTAGTTTAGATAGCATATGTATTGCTGAAGGAAGAGTTTTATCCTTGCTAACAGTATTCTTTGATGCATTTGAAATTCTCTAAAATGATTTAAATTGAAAATGCAAATTTACATGTTTTTCACAGTATAAACCACATAAGGGTTACAAACAAACATGTTTAAAAAAATGAGCTTACTTGTAATGTGCAATGGTTTTTTTCAGGTTTTTATTTTGGTAAATATAACAATTAAAGAGATAATTCATGTAAAGCATTATAATTAGCCCAACACATAGTAATCCCACTAAAAATTATCTATTGATATTTTGATTAGATATGATCTCCTTGTAGTTTTAAAGAAAGAAACTAAACTTTGGTTGAAATCAGTTTTACTACTAGTATCCTGAATTGATTAGATGTGAAAACTCTTACCAAGAAAAATAAATAAATAATTAAGTTAAATGTAACAGTTGAGAGAAAAGACAGTTAAGTATCTCCAGGTACTTAAGAAAGGAACTGTACAGACTCATTTAGATAAAAAGAAAGAATGTTTTCCCACCATACTAAAGCCAAAAAAGAAAAAAAATAATAAACATATAATTATGATATTTAACCAAGTTCAATATATATTTATGAAGAAAACTCTCAGCAAAGGTGGAACACAACATCATACTTAAGACTGAATGATGTCTCTTCCTCCACTTTTTGATAAGATCATAATTCCCTCAGAATTTTCAACCTCACAAGATTATTAAATAATAAAGTGTAGAACTAACCAAAATGGCTGTCAAGTCAGTTTAACTGGGTTCAAAATCAAGTTCTATACTTACTACTTTTTGTTACTCTTTGGCAAATTATTTAGCTTTTTAAATTTTAGATTCTTTTTGTGTGAAATGAAAATCACATAAAGTACTAAAGTTACTTGTTATTTTTTTTTAATAAAATAAAACAAAATATTTAGTTTGGTACCTGGTGTGTCAACATGTTACTTAGAAAGGAAAAATCTTTTTGCTGAATCTTATGCAGGTTTGGGAAAAACTTAAGAGAAAAGGAGTTAAAAACAAATCAGCGTATAAGAGTCAAGCAAGTACTGTTTTTCATTTTTGTTGTTCAAAGAATCGTATTAGTTGTTTTGCTGTCACATTGCTTAATGTCAAAAGCTTAAGATGGGATTCCTAAATGTAGCAGAGCAGCCTCTGAACTAGTGAGTCAGATTTATTTTGGCAAGCAAGCCATCGACTACCCTTCATCAGCTACATCGGGTGTAGATCGGACAACTATATGGGGGAAATTCTGAGTTGATCAGTTACAGTATCGCACAGAGCATTAATGTTCTAACATGAATGAGCTCACTTCTTCAGATGGGTAGGCATTCTGTGAAATAAGTTGTTATCCATGATTAACCTCTTTCATACATTGTCTACCCAAGTGATAGTTCAAATGAATGAGATTACCATTTATTTATTACATGTGCCTAAAGATAATTGTAGTTAAAAATAGCTTAAAGTAAAAATAATTTACTTGAATGTTTAATTCTCCTAAGATAGGTTATGGGCTGAATTCTGCGCCTCCCCCGAATTGATATATAAGAATTCTAACCTACAATAACTCAGATTGTGACTGCATTTGGAGACAGAGTTCTCTAAAGAGGTTAGTAAGTTAAAAAGAAATCATTTAGTAGGTCTTAAACCAATATGACTGGTGTCCTTATAAGAGGAAATTTGAACCTACAGAGCAAACGCCGTGTGAAGACATGGGGAGAAGACAGCCATCTTTCTCAAAGGAGAGAGGCCTTATAAAAAAAATCTACTGATACCTGCATCTAGAATTTACATACTGCAGAACTGTGAGAAATAAATTTCTGTTATTTAAACTATAAAGTCTGTAGTACTTTGTTATGGCAGTCTGAGAAAACCAACATAGGAAATATTTTTTTGAACTTGTTCATTAGTTAATATATTATATGTCATAGCATTTCAAATTCCTTGATGAAATTCAAGTGAGGGAAGCTAATCATTTTTTATTCCTCAAAGGCACATTTTTTGCTATTAAAAATGTTCTTTATTTACTTGCTTTAATGAAAATAAACAGTATTCTTGGATTTTAAGTGTTTAATCAATTTTTTTGCCATATTTGAAACTTATTTGCTTCAGGTAGTTCAAGGAATCAATGTCATATATGAATAGAAATTTCTCTAAATTTTAGCCTATTTCATTATCTTACTATAAAAATGGTTAAGAAAGATTAATGTCAAACATATTTATGAAAGGCAGGTACTATGGTTATAAAGTAAAATGACAGTGAAAATAACATTTTAAAGATCATTGCAATTCTTAGTTGCTAACTGGCTTCTTTTTTTGTTTGTTTTTTCGTTTTCTCACTAAAGGAAGCAAAGTAGTTGAGACTACTTTGAGAAATAGTTTTCTATCTTTTTGTTAGCTGCACATTAGAAGATGGTTTCCTTTGGTTTATTCATCCTAGAGGTCAATGATTAAAAATTTGAGCCTATTTCTCAACTATTTCACTGTCTTGGGGCCAAGAATGAGAAAATACAGGTAACATTTATGTTTATTCTTTCCTTTTTTGCCCATTGAGCTTGTATATTAAGAAATGTTTAATAACGTGTTTGGTGCATGAGGATGGGTTGGATAATACTAGAGTGATTTCATTCCTTAGCATTTAATACTTCTAGCTAATTCAGTGGCCAAGTGAAACAATATCCATTATAAATGACACGGTTTTATAAGCAAGCATTTCGAATGCCATAGACATTTGAATTACTATTTTCTCTCATTCCATAATTACTTAATTATTATCAATTAAGAGTGTGGCATGAGCATATGGTGGCTTCCCATCTGCTCATTTCTTCCTCTCAATTTGTTATTGCCATTAATTAATTTGATTGTGACGGTGTTTAACCAAATCGAACTAATTAATAACACTTCACTAGGTCAAGGCCTTTCTCTTTGTATCTCATGTTCATTCATCAGTAGCTGACTTCTATAATGTAATCAAATTTGAGTAGAATAAAGCGTTTTGAAAACTTACAAACATTTGGATGAAAACAATTCAAAGATTCCTAAATTTATTTCTTACAGTCATATTTGCTTTTATTATGCTAAACATTCCAAGTATCCTTTCCCTTGAGATTTTTCAGGTTTTATTTTATGCAAACAAAAATTATAAATTTCTCTGTGTGATATGTGTATATATATAGGCACATATATGTATTATATACATGTATATACATACATATTTTGTCTTAAAAATGACATAATGTTCCTTATGATGCAGTATACAGCTGGAAAGAAACATCCGCCTTAAGTACTTGCTCTCCTGCAATGAAAACAATTGAAAATATTTGATCTGATAACATGCTACTTTATTTTCTGGTGAAAACAAGCTGTTGAACTAATTCTTGTGCAAATATTTATCAGATTAAGTGTTAGGGTGGAGGTTTGTGGGTGCAACTACAGGAAAAATATATAAAATGTTGTTTATATTTTACACATTTTGTTGAAAACTTAATAATAAAAATGCCCATGAAAAGTAAAGTACGACATTAGCTCTATCTATACATGAATATCTTATTTAAGAGCAAAATTTCAAAATCATAAAACTAAACTCTAGGCAGATAGAAAACTGGACTAAGCAGGCCCAAGCATATCTCCTGAGTTTTACCTTTTTTCATTTCAAATGTAACTGTCAAACTCTCATCACAAAAAAAGGCTTTCAAAAGCTCTAGCTTTGTTATAGACACCACATTTCCATGGAACTCATTTATACAACTAAAGCTTTTAACAAGCTTTATAAAGAAAAACTAAATGCAACAAATGCAACAAAGCTTGGTTTATTAAAGGTAGGACCTAGCCAGGATTCATGGACCTCATTTCAAAGTCTTGAGCTACCCATATACTAGCTCAATAGTTCTCAAATTGTTTGGTCTCCAGACTATTTTGCTTCTTAAAAATGATAGCGAGCACCACAGACTTTTGCTATGTGGATTAAACTACCAATGATTAATTTATTTTAATTAAACATATTAGAGTGGCTATGTTCCAATATATATTTCATCGTATGTTGCCATAAATAGCACCTTTTTATTCAGAATAATTGTATTTTCTAAAACAAAATTAAATGTAGTGAGAAAAGTGACATTGTTTTACCTCTTTGTAAACACTTCAATATCTGGCTTAATGATATAAAATTATCTTTTTTACATATCATTCTACATTCCTATATATATATATTGCAAGATGAGACATGGGGCTTGTTAAAGGTGGCATGGCCATAGACCAGGGACTGTGGCTCCACTGGGACATGAACCCAGGACCTTCTGTGTATAAAGCTGACATGCTAACTGCTACACTATGGAACCATGTCCTCTTGTAATATATTGTATTGGTTTGAAATATATGAAGAAAATCCAATCTCATACAGTTACAGAAATGGAAAGCATAGGAGAGATTAGTATTTTGATAACCTTTTAAAATGATTATATTCTCCATAGATTCTATAAAAAAATTGACAATTGACAATGTCTTAATAGTTACAATATGAAATCTGAAACAATATAACTTTTTATATGCATTTTGTTACACTAAACCCATTGCTTTAGTTTACACATTCAGTGGAATTTTTAACTTTTAACCATAAATAATAAGCACCGATTACTTGAAAATTATTTGGTTCACAGAATTTTTGTCAAATCGTGGTAGATGCAAATGCTTCATATTAAAATATGTTATGCTTTTTTGTTGTTGTTTTTTGTTTGCTTGTGTGCTTCTTTCAATACTAAGATGTTCTTTTTAGGCTTTCTCAGTTGATAGAACAAGGAACTAACAATATGAGTGTGTACAAATCTGTGTGTGCGTGTCTGTGTGTGTGTGTGTGTGTGTGTGTATAACCATTTTCTCTACTAAGCGATAGGTGAGCTCATACTGATTTCCCTAACTCTAATCTATTACAACATAGATCATTCTAGTCTCCTCACTTTGCTTATCTGTATACCCCCACTTTACCAGTGAGAAATCAGGTTTCAATCATTTGACATTCATTTACTTAATTTATTCAATTCCAGTATCCAGCTAGAGTTCGTCACCATAATTGTTAACCACCCCCACCATAGGAAACACCTTTATCAGCTGCTTTTTATAGTTTTCTTGGATTTAGTCTTAAGAAATTTATTCATTTCCAAAGTTATTTAGGTCAGTATCTTTTATCCCCACAGCCTTCAATGAAATTAATTGACACATTAATAATAAGTTAGACTCACGTGTCAACACAGTATGCATCTCATCCTGAAATCTCCTTATATGATATAGCATCACATATCCACAATTATATAATACAGAATAGTTTACCACCTTAAAAAAAAAACAAAACCACCTATGCTTCACCTATTCAATTCTCTTTCTCTCCTCCTAAGCCCATGGCTTTTTACCATCACTATACTTTTGTCTTATCCAGTATGTCATATCATTGGAATCATAGTTTGTAATCTTTTCAGACTGACCACTTTCATTTTGCAACATGCATTTAAGATTACTCCATATCTTTTGTGGTTGGAGAGCTCCTTTCTTTTCATCACTTGATAGTATTCTTTTGTATGGCTGTACCACAGTTTATTCATTCAGTTATGTAAGGACATCTCTATTGCTTCCAGAACTTGACAATTCTAAATAAAGCTGCTATAACATTTGTATGCAGACTTTTGTGTGGACATAAGTTTTCAACTCACTCAGGGCTGTGACCTGAATATGTGTGTTCACCCACCAAATGTATACATTAAAACTTAATCCTCCGTATGACGGTATTCGGAAGTGAGGCTTTTAGAAGGTGATTAGGTAGGTCATTAGGCCTCAGCCCTCATGAGTGGAATTAGTTCCCTTACAAAAGAAGAGCTACATTGTTCCCTTTTGCCACATGTAGTTACAGTGGAAACAGCCATCTATGAACCAGGAAGTGGGTCTTTACCAGACATTGAATCTGCTGGTCCCTTGATTTTGGACTTTCTGGCCTTCAGAACTGTGAGAAATAAATTTCTGTTGTTTTAAGCTACCCACTTAATGGTATTTTTTTAAAATAATGGCCGAAATAAATTGAGGTAATAGAATAATAGAAATTTAGGTAAATAGGCCTTCAATATGGGGATTTATGCTAATCTGGCTAGAACTTGGGCTCTATTTAATGTTTGTTATACCTATAGGTACTAAAGGCCAAAAACTCCTCCAGTGTTCTTGTTTGTGTGTCCCCTCTTGGCATTAGGGCTCTCTCAAGTACTACTACTTGGAGAATGTGTGTCTTGCAGCTCTTACAGCTATAATCACTGTGATTGTCCTACTAATGTGGGCAAGGGTGTGGGTAAGGGGCTGTTCTATAATTCTCTGATAAGCCTCTTTTTTTTTTTTTTGTATCTATATTTTGAGTCTGTGGCCTTTATAAATGTTTTTTATCTTTACTCCAGTAGTACAGATTTTTCCTCCTTAGCCCCTTACTCCTTTCACTAGCTGTGGATTTTCCGATTTTTTGGAAAATTTGTTTTTAGTTGAGACAAGAAGGCTACAGAGGGCTAGATTTGCCTCTCTCTCTCCAGCTGGAATAAGATTTCACAATTGCACTTCTTTAATGGCCTTTCTTCTAGAGAGTACTCTTTAAAATATATAACTATTTTAATATTTATTTTATTTTTTTATGGTGAAGTCTCTGGCTGTATTTTACAATGATTAATCTTCCCCTCTGTCTGACAGGGCTAAGATATGATCTTTCTAGAGTTCCCACTATGAGAACCTGGTAGGGTTCCTGAAGGAAAGTCCATGAAAGTGTGGGGCCATTCTTAAAAACGCAACCCCAGAAGTTTCTTACTCTGATGTTAGTTCATGCTCAGCCTTCCACAGTTATTCTAAATTACAATTCAATTGTCCACATTAGTTTATGCTCCAAGGACTTCTGCTCAGTAAGCAGATCACAGTTGCTGTATCTCTCCAGATGTACCTGTCTCTCTAAATTTGGCAGGAGTGGTTTGCCCTGAAACTTCAGTTCTCTTACAGGTCTCCAAAAGTTGTTGAATTTCAGTTTTATAGTTTTTTTTTTTTTTTGTAAGGATGAGAATGATGACTTCTAAACTCTTTACAAGTCAAAGTTGAAACCCGAAGTTCAAATCCATTTCTAAGTTCTTTAACTTCACTACGCATTGCTTTCTAGAAATTTTGTCAAGATATCAGATCTAAAGACAGTTTGTATAGATTTCTAAGTTTTATGAGTGCTGGCTATGTGCTGTATTAATTTGGATGTACTATTAATGCTGAGCGTTTTAAAAAGTGAGACCTATCAGAGTTCATTAATTTGCAAACTATGAAGGATTTTTACCTATTCCAGAGAGATGCAGCATTGAAAGAACTCTGCTCTTATCTTATTTGGCAAACAATCTATTTTGTTCTCAATCTCAGATGAGAATGAGAAAAATAAGAAAATGTATTGTGTGGGTTTGGGACTTCAATATCTTCACACTTTAATTCACAGATGTGGAAATTTAGACTTTAAGTTATTTGCACTTTAACTTAAAATAGATTTTGATTCTGGAACTTTAATTCCTTCTTCAAAATTTAATATTGAAAGAGATTTTATGTTCAAATATGGGGCATCTTATTGATAATGCATTTGTAGAATATCATGCCATTTGATTTAATTGCAGAACTAAGGCTGCTAAAAAATCTTGAAAAAAATAATTTATGGTTGGAAATAGGGAATAAAAGTTTCTCTTTTGGGAATAGAGTAGCCATGGAATTTATTTGAATAAGACAATTCTGGCTTTCAGAGCTTCTAGGGGTTCAATATGTAATGCCTCTTAAAGTATGTGGAAGAATCTACAGAGAAGCCATGTTTTGTGCTTAGAGTAGAGTAATGTAGGTGGGAACAGGACAGCCTAGTATATTGTGGACTTTCTCCTCTGTCAGGTAGAGCCACATTCTGGTTAACTACAGGTTTAACACAATAAGTTAAGAAAACAAATAGCTAAGGAATATTGAGATGCTGACTTTTACAACTTGGTTTCTGTGTACACAGACATCCCATATCACAGTACTTCTCTGGGCCCTGCACTCCATCCTAGAAGCAATATTTACTGACTAGGTAATCTACTTTAATCCAGGTGCCTATGACAGAATGGACAAGTCTGCATAATTCTGAAGTGCAACATTGAAAAATCCAGTTTTCTACAGCCCTAAACCATATTTTCCAATAACTTTTTTTGGTAATGAAGGGGATGTTTTGATTTTATCAGCTGACTCTCTCTTTCACTCAGTTGGTTTAAAGTTTGTCAATAAAAAGAAGGATCTAATAGATATCTTTCTAAAAGAATAAAGATATGTGCCCACCCAAAAACATATTCAGGTATTCATAGAAGCCTTATTTATATTAGCCAACAAATGATAATCTAGATGGCTATTCATTTATGAATGAACAAATAAAACATGGTTTATCCATGCAACAGAATAGTACTTGACAATAAAAATGAACTAGCATCTGATGCATGTAACAACATGGATTAAGCACAAAAATCCTTCATGCAAAGTAAAGGAAATCTACCACAAAAGACTAGTTTTGACTCTACTGTATGATTTTATTTAAATGAAGTTCTAGAATATACAATATTAAAAAATAGATCAGTTATACCCTGGGAGCAGGGAAGCTTTGGAGAAAGACTATAAATGTGCACAAAAAATTTTTTAAGGTGATGCGTATTCTAAAACTGCATTTTAGTCACAATTACATGTTTGCATACACTTATCAAGACTCTTTTAACAGTGAATTTTAAATAGATGAATTTTATTGTATATAAATTACATATCAATAAGCTAAACCTCAATGAAGCTCTAGCATAAGCCAAGTTGATGATGCTTTGTGAAATAATAGCACCCTAACCATAGAGAACACCAGGGACATAGTTTCCCTTATCAAGAAGTTAATGACAAAAACCAGAAAGGACAGAATAGATATGTAGATATCAGAACAGCCAAGCTATACAGATGAAGTTTGAGACACTGTCCTAAAACTAATGAAAAGAGGAGAAATTAGTTAATAGAATTTTATTTACAATAGTCTGTTAAGTTGATCAAATAACACTATCTTAGGGGAAAAAAAGTTTTGAAATGTGCCTTGCACATTATAATTGTGTGATTTTAAAAGAATATTAGTGTATTATATAAGTAAAATATATAATTAGTGATATGTAAACTATATAACAAAAACCTCAAGCTCAATTTGGGCATATATCTGGAATGTGGAGATAAAGTATAAAAATATCACTTTTAATGTTGAAATATACCAAAACAAATAAATATAAAGTAGTATAATTAGGTAATTTAAAAATGAATTTTAATGCTAAGTAAACAATGTTTCTCCAAATTTTCCATGTTTCCTCACATTTTCTTCTAAAATATTATCAGAAAAACATAAAAAATGTAAGTTGATGGAGGCTGGTTTTTGAATATTCACACCATGACCTAATTAACAAATTAATAAACAGAATCTAATGATACTTGATGATATCTATTGAAGGAGATGAGTAAATAGCAAAGAATTGCTTATGGTTTATTCTAGTAAGCATGAATTTATAATGGCAAAGCAGCATTTTAGTACCAATAATAATATGGAGCAAATCTAAAATAAACTATTTAGATTCCATCACAGTCCAAATGCCAAGTCCAAGGGGAAAATTCCAGTCATCTTTCCGATTTTGACTTAAAAACCATCTTACGAAGATGGTGTCTTGATTAGCAGATATAACTATTCTAGTCACTGATAAGTTTTATTCTCTAGTTAACATAATGGCTTGGTACTTGCTCAGCCTTTTCAAACTAACCTTCTGTTACACTAGTTTTTATTTCAGTTTGCTGTAGACTTTGTGTGTGGATCTCATTATTCTAGTTTTCAGGCTTCTGATCCTTTCATCTAAATCACTTTATTTTACATATTTTGACCCATCTTCTATCCAAAGGAATATTCCTTAATTTAAAAAAATCTGAACTTTATCAATGAGAAAATCTTAAGATTATTTAGATCAACACATCTAGTAAAAAGCAATTGAAATGCTACCCAGATTTTGGCAAAGATGGTTGCCCTTGCTTAGGATCTATGTTTACTTATAGCAAAGAGATTTAACAATATAGGGATATACATTCTTTGACTTGTCAATATATTTTTTTCTGTTTATAAGATGCTAAATTAATAAATGTTAATGTGGCTCCATCTTATTCAAACAGAGTATATTTTTAAATTAACTCTAACTGAATAAGTTGGATAAATTATATAAAATTATTTAGTTCCAAATTTCAAGCCCAGATGTTTCCACCAACATTGAACATATATAAATATATAATAATGATGCTTCATAACATGATTCATTGTGGTACCTGTTGAATCTAAGAATATTTTGCAAAATGCAGAGTTCTTTTGAAACCATAGTTGTATTTTCTTCTCTTTATCATTAATAATGGCAACAGTAACTCACTGGCAAACTTTGATGATATGAGAGTACAGTGCTGCTCTTCATACCGTGAGCTTTCTGCTTGGATTCACAGACCTGCAACCCAGTTATCCTGGGCTAACCAAATGATGCTGAAATGCCACCAAATGAGGTGGGGCCAACTGTCCTTTCCCACCGAAATCTAATCTGCTTATTATCTTTCAAATGTCATCAGAAATTTGGATTGGATTAAGGTGGAGACAAGCTTGGAAGACCATCAAAAACCTAGAAGACCCCATACACAGTAAAGAGAAATAATTGAATTTGAAAATTGCCATACAGAAACTATTCTGCTGCTTCTGAATGTATTCTTGTCTCTTAAACTTATAGCTGTGGAATTCATTCTTGTCTCTTTAGAGTAATATATCTAATGGTAAACTAAATATAAAAAATATTTTGCATGGGTTTTATGCTAAAGATATGGTAAAATGTTGGCTTACAATGAATTTAATTCTAATGGTGCTGATCGTTTTTTTTAAATGTTGTCTGGGCATCTCGCCACTATATTTCCCATTGTGGTAGTAATTTAACTAATGAAATAATTGTTCATTAACTTTATCTGTATGAACAATAATCTTTTACTGGTTTTTCTATCTGCTTTATATTATGTCATATCATCAGTCTAGGAATATTAAAACATTTTAAAGATTTAAAAATTAAACCAAAGACAATTGGGAATGCATGTTTTGGTAAGAACGAAACATTAATCAGTAGTTTCTTCTGATAAGACTCCTGATCTTTTGAAACTGCAACGTAAACTGTAACATTTCTATAGAGAACATTTTCCATAATTAGATATTTTTAATAATTAAACCAATTGCTATTGGTGGACCAATAACAAATATTGATTTTGGGCCAATCATGAATGCACATGGTACTAACCATACAAGTTACATGTATATTTGTAGCAATATGTCTCTCTTTCTAGTCAATAACCTTTTAAAATATCTATTCTTCTTACTGCGTATATATATCCAGTTCATCACTACTCTCCACTCAATAATATTTATCTACTACCTGGATGATGAAGCTCAATAATAGAGACAGAATAGTAGGTTATGTACAATAATGAGAGAATCAAACTGGTACTGAACTTGACATCTAGAAACCTGGAAGACAGAAAATAATAAAAACAATTTTACAGAGTTTTAAAATAAAAGGACTGTGATGCAAGAATCTAATACCAAGGAGACACCATTATCATAGAGAGCAGGGAGAAAAAATACTCTTTTTTATAGTATTGCTCGTATTTAAATTTGCATTATTTAATTCTAATTTTAATATTGAAATTGAAAGGCAGGGAGAGATAGCACCAAATCAAAAACAATTAAAGAATTAAAAGCTAAAATTTACAAGAAAAGCAAATACTGTAATGAAAATAAATTGCAAACAAAAGCTTATTCTTTGGAATGATTAGTAAATGATCAAAACTGATCATTTTGTTATATTATTCATTTTATTTTATTTTAAAAGCACCCACGAGGTGCTCTGGGCCAGAGACAAACTACTTACTAATTATTTTATAGTAAATAATGAGCATCTCAGCTTCTCTTGCCTCAGACTTTACTTCTGGAGCACTACAATGAAAATCAGATGTAAGAATCACCTATCTCCTACTCCACTGGCCAGGCACTCCACAGGAAAGTGATGGAGAACAATGGATTGTCTCTTATATTCAGGAGATAGTTTTCTCTTGAAAGGAGAGCTAACTAACTTTTGCTCCTTTAAGACAGGATTAAGAGGATCTTGCCTTCTCTATATAATATTTTGGGATGTAGATGAACCTTTCCAAGGGCCTGATAAACCTGGGGTGTCTCAAATTTGATGACTACAAGGTCTGAGCCTCTTCCCATTTAAAATGTAAATACTGAGGAAGATCACCTTCAGTTCCTTCTACCTGGAGCTTAACCTAAGTACCCAATCTGGCTGTAACCACTGGTGCTCAGAACACAGACATTTCACCAGACAGAAAAGGTATAGTTCTTATTCTCATGGGACATGAAAAGTGAAATGCTTCTAGGGAAAGTAAAAGCAAACATGCTCTATCTTTATATCATATACAATTTCTATGCCTCATGAGGCTAAGGTTCTCACAGGAGTACTGAGAAATCAGGGCCATTATGTTCAAACTGCTGAAAATTGAAGATAGAAAGAAAATCTCGATGGCAGCCAGAGGGGAAAAACCACATTAGATAGAGAGAGGAAAAAGACAAGAATTACAGAACCATTAGAAAATGTTGTGGAATGTTAAAATACTGAAAGGGAAATCTCTTAAGTTAGAATTCTGCACTTAAAAAAAATAAATGTAAATACATTTTGGGACAAACAAAAACCGAGAATTCATAACTAGTATGTCTGAATCACAAGTAATGCTAAAGGAAATTCTTCAGATAGGAGGAATATGTTCCAGTCAGAAACTTTGGAAATCTCTTTTGCATTTTCCCGTAAAGTCAAACAATCTAAATGTTCAAAATTTAATTTTATATAAACTACGGAGTGTGGTTCAGATAGTAATTCAATGCTCACAGCTTTTGCTCTCCTCATTTAGGTTTGTCCAAGGTATGTGTAGTCAGGCGTGAGGTTGAAACTGTGTGTGTGGGTGGTTCAAGTGGATTCAGTTCACAGAGGTTTTCTCAGGCTGGTTTTGGTGTGGTCCCGACACCTGCGGCTTAGGGGTCAGGCTGTGGCATGCATGAATACATACAAAGACTTAGGGGATCCTTTTTCTGGCTCTCTCCCCTCCAGGATTTCCTGCTCACACTCTAGCTTGCCTAAGGCCCTTTCAATGTTTTCTTCTGGCCACAAATAAGGTGATGAGACTATCAGTGTCCTGGCTGCCCACACCACTGACTGGAGCCCAAGATGGAAGTGAAGCCACCAGAAGGAAAACGCAAAAACAAAAACAAAAACAAAAACAAAACAAGAAAACTCACCCTTGGGAGGATTGCTTCTCACTATTTGACTCCCTCCCACAATTCGGCTGCTTTAACGTTCAGATTCTTTGAATAGCTTTATTTTTTATTTATGTATTTGTCAAACTTTAGTTGTAATAAGGGGGTGTGCTCTGGAGAGTTTATACTGGCATGGTAAAACCAAAACTCCTTTTACCTAATAAGGCTTAAATTTGGGGTTTTGTTTTTTGCATTTTTGCTAATGAATTTTTAGTTTTAGAAATACTAATTGGTTCTTTTTCAAATCTTCATGACATTTTCTGTAATTCTGCCTTTCAGAAATTTTCAAAAATGTTTCTTTTTATGCATAGTTACTATGGTTATATTTTCAATAATCTGTGTCCATTATTCCAACATATGAAGTTTTCACCTGTTTCTCCTGGCTGGCATTTCTGTTTATTCTCAGGCATCGTGCCTGGTTTTCCTCTGCACCTATATCTTTGACCTTGTGCTGACCATTTCAAAATCTATTTGTATAGAGTTTGCCTAAGCACATTCTCTGTGCTCCTAAAGCTCTTAGCAGTGCAAAACTACTTTAAAACAGTTTGATGCTCATGCGCCTCTGAACCTCCCAGAACATACAAACACAACTTGTATATTTGCATGGTGGCTGGTTTAATTCTGGCTCCTGCTTTCACCGAGGATGTGTCACTTGGTATTACTCCCTCATTTTGTAATGAGTTGAATCCCCAGCATAGGCTCCAGGTTTTTGATTTATGTTCCTTTTACCCTGAGAGGTAATCAGAACCTCTCCCAATTTACTGAGATTTGCAAATGCCTCTTAGAAAAAAAGAGAGATGGGTGCTTTTGTGCCCAATTGTTTTTCATTTCCTTTTCAGTTTTGCCCTTAGTATATTTTGACCTCAGTAAATATTTCAGCCATTTTGTGCTGATTTTTAAAAATTTATCCAAAAAACTTAATTTTTTTTAGCACTATAATTGAGCTTGTTAATAGAAACAACCAGTACCGGAAATTAGAAGCCTATAGTTTTTAGCTTAGAGCTTTAACTCTTCTGGGATTTACTTTCTTTTTTTCCTCACTGCCTTTGAGAAATTTGAATATCATATGCTTTGGCATAATTTTATTCATGTTTCTTGTGCTTAGAGTTTGTTAAACATCTCAGATCTGTGGGTTTATTGTATTCACCAACTTTAGAAAATTTTAACCATTATTTTCTTCAGATATTTCCCATTCCCTTAGAACTCAGGGAATCCTAAGTATTTTAGAACACTAAGAAGTTTTGCTATTATTCACTGATCTTTCCTTCTGAAATAGCTTATCTCTCTATTCAGTGTATTTTTCATTTTAAAAGTTGGAAGTTTTGAACATATAGAATATAATTATTTAATTTTGTCTCTTAATTGTAAGTCCATGTAAGTCTGGGTCAATTCAAAATGTTTTATTTTTCTCTTCATTTTGAGTTACATCTTTTTTTCTTCTCAGTATTCTTTGTAATAATTTTTATTGGATGTCAGACATTATGAATTTTACCTTATTCAATGATGAGTATTCATATATATTATTCATACAGAAATATGTATATATCTTATATCTATATTATATCTATTATCTATATCTATCTATCTATCTATCTATCTATCTATCTATCTATCTATCTCTCTATTATCTATCATCTATCCTTTATCTTTGTTCTGAAATGCAATTCCTTAAAAAGCAGTTACTTAAAAACTGTTTATTCCTTCAAGATTTGATTTTGAGATTTGTTCCTATCACAGTGTTTAATCTGGGGATACTGATCCCCCACCACTTAGGCAAGGTCTCTGAGTACACTACCCAGTGTCCCATGAATTATAAAGTTTTTCATCCTCGTCCCTGTATGAGTGCTGGGTACAGTTCCCTGTAGTTATTTAGCGTAGTTATTTCCTCAGCATTAGTTGATGTCTTCATGCACATATGCTATCGGCACTCTGAGGGATACTCAAGGGAATCTTTAGAATCCTTGGAATTCTATTTGCAGCTTTCCCTTCTCTTACAGTCTACCTCACTGGCCTCCCAGGACCCAGCTCCATCCTAAACTCAGACAGCCCACCAAGCTCCCCCCTCAGTTTCCCCTTTCTGCAATGCAGTAAGTAGGGCCATCTTAGGGTTCACCTCATTTCCTGAGAAGCCCGCTCTTGAAAACTGTTCTTGCACAGGTTTGATCTAGATTTTTGGTTGCTTCAGGTAAAATATTAAATCTGGTCTCTGTTACTCCATCCTGGCCAATGGTGCAATCTGTAGTGTCATGTTATTGTTTTGCTGTTTGATTTCTAGCTTATTTACACCACTGTGGTTAGAAAACATACTCTGAGAATATAATTCTTTTGGAACAATGTTACAAAACCATATTGTAAATTGGGGATAAATGTCCCGAATGCACTTGAAAATGTGTGCATTCTGTCATAACTGGGTAAAAAGATATTTAAATACCAGTTGGTTCAAGTTTCTTAAACATTGTTTCCTAGATCTGCTATTTCCTACTACTTTTTTGCTATTTGTTCTATCAATTATTGAGAAAGACATGTTAAAGTCCATCACGAAGATTGTAAAAATTTCTACTTTACCTTTAGTTTTTAAATTTTCAAGTGTCCTTTAATCTATGCTGTTAAGTACATATTTAGAATTTATAATTATGTTATCTTCCTGGTGGGATGACCTCTTTAGCTTGATGAAGTATACCTTTTACCATTTGTAATGCTTATCTCCTGATCATAGTATTAGAAAACTACATGAGCTTTGTTTCAGCTAGTGTTTACGTGTATGCTAATTTTCCTTCTGAGCATGGCTGGAGTACAGGGGCATTTCTGTCTGACAAGAGATTCCTATAATGAGCAATCTTTGGTTTGGGAGTCCTAGAGACTTCGTCAGGACGTTTTCCCTAGCTACATTAAGTTTAAAGTCAACCCCCTTCTCGCTGTATTTCACAGGTGTTAGAATGACCTCACCTGTTCCTGTCCCTACTTTACCTTTAACAAACAATTCCTATAATACACACACACACACACACACACACACACACACACACACACACATATATGTATATATACACACATATGTATACATCTATATATATATTTGCATTTCTAATTCTATTTTGACATCTTATTTCCAGGGAAAATGGTATCATATGAATAAGCATAGTCATTATACCAGAATGTTTCTTAAATGCCAGAATTCCTTATTTCCCAAAGAGTTAGATGAACACATTACTAGAAAATAGGTCAGAGCTAGAGTGATACTTCATCTTCATTCAATTCTCAGCTGATTGTCTATTTTTCCACTACCCCTGTCCTCCTAATCAACAGCAATGACTGCCGGCTGCAGTTCAGACTTGAGGAAATCAATTTTTCTTTCTAACAAGAAGGGCATTGAATGATTTTTTAAAAATGCTCTCAACTGATTTAACATCTTCTCTTCAGTTTAGCTGAAAAAGTAGCTGCAGAATCACTTGGCTATTCTTTAAAACACCAAAAAGTCAGCATGTTCTCTGGGAAACAGAAATAAATCTCCTGATTCAAACCAAACGTCAGGGTAATACTCCCTCTGAAGGCTCCGGGGGGGAGGCACTTCCTATTCTCGTCCTAGCTTGTGACCGGTTCTGCTAATCCCTGGAATTCCTTGGTTGTACTGGTACCACTTTAATCTCCACTTCAGTCTTCTCTGGCCTCTTCCTGTGTGACTGTGTATTCCTTTCCTCTTCTTATAAAGACACCAGTCACAGGATTTAGGGCTCACATTAATCCAGTATGACCTGATCTTAACTTAAATAATTACATTGGCAAAAACTGTATTTTTAAATAAGGTCATGTTCTGAGGTTCTGGGTAGACATGAATTTTGGAGGAACACTATTTGACCCACTACAATTCTCAAGGGAAATCCAAGAAAGGGAAATCTGGTTGCCGAGGAACTGAGAAAAATCAGCAAATTTCTTGTTCTCTATCTGGGAAAAGGTGTCCACCAATTGGGGTATTTTCAGCTTCAAAGGGAAAAATAAGCTTCGACATAAAAGCTGTGGAAAATGTTCACATGTGCCTGAAAACATAACAGGAAAACTTTATTCTGTTAGCATTTTACAAAGGTTTAATATTAAAATGATTGAATAATGTATTTAAAAATGATTTAATATCTACATATACCTTATTTACTTCTGAAAAGCATGACAGTTTGGGTACCCGTTATCTATCTGCATATGTATTTACTTTTAATCCTTCTGTGTGTCTAATTATTTAGGTCACAGCCCCAATGCTAATAATTTATGGTCATTCCAGTGTCTCCGAAAGATTTCAAAGGAAAGCACACCGTAAATAAAAACCTTCACTCTTTCTAGGATGTAAAAATATTCAACTTGGTATCATCAAAAGTAAGAAGGCAGGTCCTGGCTCCAAAAATACTCTAGCCATTTTGTCAAAGTGATTATAGGCTATTTACACCAGGTAATATAAAGAGAACACAATTCTTGAAATTAAGTAAATCCAATCTTCCTTTCTGCAGTGCATTAGTAAGAAAGGATTTTGTGACATATACTGGAGAATATAAATTTCACTGCCTGTTTCTGGAGAATAACAACGTCAGCAGCAGCAACAAACTACTAACTTGCTTTATTTTTCTAAATCAGTTGAAATCAGGTTCCCAGTTCTTATTTTTCAGTATGAAAAATCCAGTTCCCTCTCCTTACTTCCCTCCCCACACCAAACGTGTGAAATGGGCCTGGGATCTCCGCAGAGCCTAGAACATACCTGGGAATTCTCTTGCTTCTTGGTATTGGCAGTACTTGCTGACACCCTCGAGCTCAATTTCCCACCACACATGGTCCTTTGCAAGCTTTTCGTGTTTCTTCTCTGTTCCACACGTGGGCTCAGGAATTGTCTCAGACGCTCAATCCCAGGGCCTTGGGCTGAGCTGCTCTATGGCATCGGGATACCCTTCCCTTCTGATGTCCTGTCTCCTCCATTGCGGGCGGGGTGGTCCAGTCTGGAAACTTCTGTCATCTCGATTCCTGATTTACATCGATCCCCTTTCCCATTCCCCTGATTTATTCTGGGTGCAAATACCATTTTACATTCTTAATCCTGAGAAATTTATAAAAATAAATCCTTAGCTTTCTTCTACATTTGCAACAAAGTTCTTCTCATAAGGGGATATAAGAGATGCTATTTCAGTCTGGAAAGGACGTTTGCCATTGGGAGGCCACACCCTATTCTTAACACTTCAGGGCATTTTCAAATGCTTTAAAATAAATCTATCAGGAAATGGACAGGAGCTCACAAGACCTACCCTGCAGGTGGTCCTCTGAGGAGCCCATCGCTCCTAAGTGATTTTTCAGGGGAGGAACCCCGGATCCCTCCTGCCGGTGTTTTGCTAGCACTTCGCTGTCTGAGTGCGCGGTGGGAGGGGGCGGGGGGGCGCGGGGAAACAGGGGCCGGGAGGACTTGGGGGCGGGGACCTGGAAGGGTGAGGCAGGCGGGGCTAGGGATTCGACATACCATCTTCCAGATTTCGTCTGTTTGCTGTCCTGTGATGACCTGAGGCAATTTGCAGCATCTGAGCAAACGTGTGCTCTCAGAAAAACCAAATACTATCTAAATATTAGGATGACACATTTAAGTCTAAATTCTAAGCTTTTTGGAGTTGGTGGATATCGTTATTACCTTTGCAGGAGTGCTAACATGGGACCTACCTAAATGTAAACTCACCGAATTTTATAGATTATGTGCAGTTTTTTTTTGTAAACCAATTATACCTCAATAAAGTTGGGAAAAATCCTAAGTTTTATAGTGAAAAAAATGTAAAATTTAAAAATTGAGGGATTGTGTAAATTTCATTCCTGCTGCCACCGAGCTTACAAATCCACCTTGAATAAAATGTCCTTGGTGTTAACGATCACAATCTACTTTTTTCTTCTCAGGTTGAGCTAAATGGATTATCATTCATCTTAAACTAAACCTTTGTTTTTTGTCTCAACTCCCTAATAAACTTTAAAACAAAGTGTTATTTTCAATCCACCAGACATTTATTGACATCTGATTATTTAACTTCATTTTTTATGGGGTATAATATGTAGGTCTGAAACCAATAAGCAAACAAGCAAAAATAATTCACTTAAAAAAATAACAGAAAACATATTTGAAGTTGACAAGTTTTTCTCTGTATAGAAAAAGCCTACTAATATGTCTGGATTTAACTTTATTAGTGATCATTAAAATAATTTTCTTGGTTTTGAAGAAAAAATCAGGAGCTGGCAGCAAGGCACATATGAGGAAAGCTGCCTCACTCACTGATAGCCAAAAGGTAGCAAGAATCTTCCGTGGACTCCTGCTGTGGAACCTGAAACTTTCAGGTTCCTCTGGGTGCTCATAGGTGAGTTTGGATCCCAAGCAGTGAGAGTTGCTTATCATCCGAATCCCTTTAACTTATGAAATGTGGCCTAATGAACTCCACTTGCTCTCTCATGTCATCTCGCTGTACCCTCTGTAACCTAGGAAACGTGGAGGGGCTGAGTCATGTCCTCACTCTGATACTTGCGGGAAAGGTCAGAGAGCTCAGTTGGCTTCAAACACGCCCCAGACTATGAGATGCATGCCCACTGTGCTCATGTCCATGGCTGGGTCTGCTTATAGAGCTGTCTGTCTCTTTCAGTTGCCTGAATTACAGGACTTCTGCATGGGCTTTTGACTTCTTCCTAGAAAGCAGCATGTCTGTTTAGTGCAATTTTTGCTTTCTAAATCAACACTCGTGGAAAAAGGTGTTTGATGTATATAACTGTTACTTTGTTTTATCTCTAGTTAAGATTATCATACACAAAAAAGACATCCATGTTCACTTTCTATGTGTTATTAACACTCCTTAGGGAGTCCAGTCTTAACCACGATCGTCCCTTCAGGCCCAGCAGTGTGTTTCCTATCCTGTGGATTAATTAGTTGTTCTAGTGAGTATAAGAATATAAAGATAGAGCTTTACATTTAAACATTAATAAGCCCAATAATATCTGCTTATCACATCAGAGATCATGCCATTGACTTTAATTTAGATGACTTAAGTGGGTGTTTATAGAAAACCCAGCAAGTAGATATTATCAACTCTAGTGTCAGGAAAACTATTGCTGCCACTTTCCTGTACAGTGTCTCAGATAAGCCACAGCCTAGATCCTCACATTTCTTAACAGTCTAAATGGTTAAAAATTCACCATTAGGCCCAATTTCAGCTGTAATAATCGTACTATCTATATCATATGATTAACATCAGGACTACCTTATACTTATAGTGCCAGCCATGTGAAAAATATTTATAAATATTAGGTAATGAGAAGTGGTCAAATAAAATACAAATGCAAGTACAAGATAAATATTATTATTAGTCATCTCCGGGAATGAATTTTAAATTGAAAATGCATTTCAAGAAGGGTCAGATCTTACAGTATTTTCATTTTAGCCCTCATTGTTAAAATCATATGTAAGCTTACCAATTTCCTGTTAATGAATATGCAATAAACTTATAAAATTTAGGTTTCAAGTGGAAGAAATGGACAAGAATAGGACCAAGGTAGGATTTTTAGGACTAGCACAGAAGGGCCCGAGTGTTTTGTGGGCAGTAAAAGGCATACTGCTGATTAAGTTCTAGAGAAGGACAGTTTCCATTTCAAAAATATGCAAGAAGAACCCAAGTTTTAGGGCTCATAGTAACACCTTGAGGCATTTTTTCTTGATTGAATGTAACTGCATGTCCAAGGCAAGGAGTGTCAAGTCAGAAATTGACAGGCAGAGAAGAGGAATAAGGCCACTTAAATAAACTGTACCTAGTTCATAATCTCACAGGGGATTGATGGAATCAGATCTTTGGATCACTGGATGTTACATCCAGAAAATGAAACTTACAAAGACAAGGGGAAAAATCAGATCAAAGGTGAAACTTGAGATGTTTATTGACAGTATAACTGTATGTATACTGTTGGAAAATAACCAGTTTTTTTGTTTGCAAGAAAAGCATTACTGCTCTTTGATTTCTAGTCAAATACTTCCCTCTAGTGGCAAAACTTCCCTTTAGCATTGCAAATAATAGTGAACATTGGCTAAACTGGATCTCACTTTCCACCCCATCCCCATTCCATCCCTTCCCATCCCCACAAAAACCCATGTAATTTATTTAAATTTTTTCTTAGGTAAAAGAGTCATGTAGATTTTTTAGGTCTGTGAATTTTCATGTAAATACATGCAGATGTATTTAACTGTATCAGGTATTAAATATTTCATTCCACTTCTGTAATATCTGGGGAAAATACCAATAATGAAGACTGATACATATCGGAAAGTATAAATAAGAATTTTTACTAATTTTCAAGTATTTTAATACTAAATCTATTTAATTTAAAATATTTAATTTGGCTCATGTAAGGAGATTTATATAGTTTAATTATTCTACTTCTTAATATATAATCAGACAGAAATAAATGTATTATTTTTCTCATGTAATCATCATTTAAAAAGATCTAACCATTTAATATTCATAGAAGGAAAATGAGTCCTAAATTCTTCTGTGACTTTATCCAGAGTGAGGAAGAAGAGTCCTTTCTCTTTATAAGAGTGCGAGATCTTTACATCTCTCTCAAAAGACCTTGAGCTGATGATCTAAGAGTCCAGGCTTCCTGATGGTGGAACCAGCTCTTGAAAACACTTAGTATCTGTCTAACCTGTGAGGGAGACTTGCAACTAGTGGGTAGCTTTAGGCAGGAGAATTTTTCTGATTCTGTCATTAAATGACTTCCAAGCATATATAAGTGTGCCACTGTTAACAGTCTAATGATTCAGGCTTATTTAAAAAATATTTTCATTGTTATTAGAGAATTGACACAGCCAAATGTAAATGAAAAGAAAAAATTTCTAAGGAAAGCAACCTCAGAGGGTGATCTGATCATAAATTCCTAACTGGGCAGGTCATAGTGGACAGTCACGCCTCAGGCTTTTAACTGTTTGGTAGAAGGTTTTAAACCAGCCCTGTCCATTGTTCTTGTGCAAGTAAGTTAACACGCCTTTGAAATACCCGATGTAATACCCCTAAAAGGAGGTGGTAACCCTCAAGAGAGCACATAATCTCGTTGACTTTCCTGCAATCCAAACCGGCCTTACTTCCACCTGCATGTACCTTCCCTCTTTAATATCAAATGCATAAAAGGTGCAAAACAGTTATTCTTGGGAGCATTTGAGATCTTGATCCCTGGCATGCTATCGGCTTGGCTCAAACAAACTCTTGTAAAAATTCTTTACAAATTTGAACATGTCTTACATCAACCCAAGTTACCCCAAATGTCTGAGAGTTACACAATGGATCAAGTTGGGGGGTGAGGGATGGGAAGGCGTTAACAAGTAAGGGAAGACACAACACGTTTCAAAAAATAATCTCTTCGAAAAACTCAAAGAAATTGGTATTATCATATTTTTAAAATTTGTACTAGTAAGTAAAGAGATCCATTAAGGAGAAATATATTAAAACAACACACACATATCCCTGGGTAAGGTAAGATGGGGAGTTGGTGATGATAGTGGTAGTGCTATTTCCTCAAATTCTTTCCCAGTACTCTCCAGGAGTAACACTGCATTGAAATGCTGATGCAAAAATCCAATCTCGTTATATATTTTAACATTATATTTCTTCAATGCATGTGAAGGAATCAACTCTCAGACTGTTCTGTACTGGTCTCAGTCTACTAGTAAGCAGTGTGGTGGCTGGACCAGCACTTGTGGTTCTTACAATTGCACGATGCCTTTCAGCAGTAACTGCAGGGAAACTGAAAAGATACGAGTTTATTACTTACAAAACCTGGGAATTCCACAGCACACCTGGGCCCACGTAGTGAGGGTGCAGGGAGAGACTGCATGCACATGGGCCTGGAGTGCTGCTTTATTGGATCAAGGGTGGGGGCCCAGGGTTTTCTTAGCTCACTCTTTATTGGCGAATTTAAAACATAGGAATGGGAATTTAAAGTGGAGAAGAGAAAACAAATGCTAGTGTTGTAGGCCGATGGTCAGGTCTAGCCACCAGGCTGGAAAAAGTGTTCATATTTTGAGACATCTGTCTTTGAAGTGGATGCCTCTTTGAAATGGAAGCCTAAGCAATCAAAGTCTAACTCAGGCACTTGCATTACAAAAAACAGTAACAACAAAAAACCTTCAGGGTTTATACTACACACACCCTAAAGCCTTTAAGCATAAGCATCACATTACTTATGAGGCTAACTCTCTCAGGCCAATTTTTGGCTTATCAAATAATCTAATTATATGGCTTTTCATAGTTTCTTTAAAATAAGAAACTGATAATGGCTCTAGTGATATAAATACCTGACCCATTTGATGTTTGTATTTCTTTGTAAACATTAACAAAGATTCTGATAAACATCTACATTTCTTAAATTTAACTAGACTCATGTGGCGTCCCAGAAGTTGATCAGGCTAATACAACCATCTAAAGTTGACCCATAGGGAGATCCAGGAAACTTCATTTACGTAATACACCTTATGAAATCAGTTGGTGGGCAGTTAACAATCTCTTTCATGTTGACAGCCAGTATTTACTAGGCACCACCCCCACCAGCTCTCCCCTCCAAAAATCTGTTATAATTACTAAATGCTTAGTGTCACCATCTTGTATTCATTTCCATTCTATACAATTTAGAGTAAAATTGGATAAGTACATTTGAAACCGAGGGTTCTGATTTACTGTAAGATTTTGATTTAAGATGTAACCCCAACTCTTCAGTTTCTTCCCAGCATGCCCTATATGCCCTTTTCCTCACACTGACTAGCTCTCTGAGGCAGTAAGAAACAGTGACCAGGCCCTGACTAATAATGGCCACAAGGAATGGGTTTCCTTAAGCTAAAGATAACATCATCCCTTAAATTGTGTTTCAGCTCCTGAGCCCTAAAGTGGAATGAACCCTGGCCACGTCCTGTGAAACCAAACGAAGGGGCTTGGAAGTTGACCTCAAGACCTGAAATCACGAATTAGTGCCCTTCCCTCACTCTTGACCACTCACGATTCCAAACTCTTTACTCATGGTGACTTCTGATTTTTGCCCAGTAAAGCCGAACGCTCAGTAAAGTCTGTAAACCTTCTTGGAGTCAGGTATTTGGGGGCTCGAACTCACCTATTTTCTGGATTGGCGCCAATCTTAATAAATTCTTTTCTCCACTGCCAGCTCCTGCTCTTCCGGTCTATGCATGCTGGCAGATGAACTCTCACTCAGCTCGGTAACACATTCAGTTCTGATTAAGGGAAATTCTACCCAGAAGTATAAAGAATTAGGTAGAAGAGTGATGAATCTGAACACTAAATAAAACAAAACCCCAAAGAAGTAATCACTGAGTTTGTAAGAAATGCAATTTCTCCTCCTCCTCTTTCTTCTTATTTGACTGGGGAGTATGCTATATGTATAAGGGCAACTTTGTTGTAAAGAGTTTTTTTGTTTTTTGTTTGTTTGTTTGTTTGTTTGCAAGAAGAGAACTTGTGGAGGAGGTGGTGCTATTGGCAAAAAACATGCTGAGGGCAGTACAGATTTTTGAGTGTGAATATTAATGTTGCTAAATACTTCATAAAACTTAGCAAAGTAGCATCCAGTGAATCATTCAGTTTAGAAATTTATCAACACTGTGATGACAAGAAAAAATTTCTGAGGTGTTCCATTTTCAGCGGCCACAGAGTGTGAGAAAAAGAATAGTCGGCCTATTATTAGCTGTGGACCAGCTCTGGCAAGAGGCGGCCCATATTCCTGTATATCTGTTAGAATTTAAAATTAATTTCCAGGTGGCTATTTCTGAGATTATCTAAAAGAGAGAAGAACCAGGTGCTATTAAACCCCAGGAACCTCCACTTCTAATTTGTACATGAACTTCCCAACCTGCAGCCCACAACTAATCCACAGGAGTTGACCCTTCTCCTTTTGGACTCTGTGCCAATCCCAGAACTAATCCCGCCCCCACCCCTTACCTTCTCTATCTTCTTTGTCTGTAGCTGATATAAATGATTTCAGAAACACGTCTTCCCTACAAACACACACACTTGATGTGTAAAAAGTACTTGCAAAACTCAAGGATGATGGATATGTCTTTCCTATCTAGACAAGCTGCTGGTGGTTTAGACTCCATGCTCCAAGACGAGACTTTCTTTTTTTTTAGCAATGTCCTAATAAATCCTTTCTTTTAATAAGACTTTCATAATCTCCTTGCTATGCGGCTGTAAATGGGTAAGGAAATGGAGGCTCAGAGAGGTTAGGTAACTAGTCTAAGGCACCACGGTTAGTCCATGGCAGGTCAAGGATGGGTCCCTGGTCTTTGCATCTTCTCGGCCCTGCGCTATTTCTGCCATGCTCAGATGACAGTGCTACTTGCATTTTCAAATTTCTCAAGAGAGAACTTTAGTAAAGACGTGGAAGCTTAAGAAATCAATTCTGTGATTGGGGTCTGCTTTAGCATGTAGGTTTAGTTGTGTATATGTTTGATAATTTTATGGCTATAATTACAAGATATATGTTTTTGAAAATATATTTTGTTTTTATAGTGAAACCAGCATTTCAGTGGTTCCGTCTAATATTATATTTCTTTCTAGTTTCCTAAGACCAGTTTGTGACAGAAAGATTTTCTTTTTATAAAAAATTGCAAAGAAAATGTGGATATGTACATAAATTTATACTTTATTTCTTAGTAAGGATCAGAAGTTTCTTCAGAGTACTCTCTTTTGTCCTCTTTCCTCACTCTTACATTTGTTCTACCTTTTCTATTTTGATAGTTCTGTGATTATGCAATAGCAGATATCAGGTGGCTGGAAGAAAAAGAGCCTGTCATTTCATACCCAGTTACTTGGGGAAACAATGATTGTTTGCAAGCTATAAATAAACCAGAATTTAAATTAAAAAAATGAAATTGCTATCTAAAGAAATTTTTAAAACTTTAGGTAGATCTAATTTTTAAAATCTATAATGTACTTTCTATAACATTTATAAACAAGACTAACATAAATAAAAACTAGATCAAAGTAGGGATTATACTGGAACACAGTTATAAAGTTTGAATAAATTAATTCAAAAGTATATTTTGATAAAATGAAACAGGAATTATTATCTTGTAACAGGTACTTGTGAGAAGTCTAAAAATATATTGCCAAAAAAAGACTTTAAGTTCTGAAAATTAAAATTTTTCATTTAACAGCAATCAACAAAAATCTGAGTTCGTGTGACACAATTGAAGTATTCAATCCAAAACATTGAGAGATAGAAACATGAAGAAAAAATACCAGTTTTTCCAATAATGACTATCTTAGTTTCTCATACTGGCTTGAGCCTAATACATTTTGTTATATAAAATTCAGCACATTATATGAAGACAGTTAAAAAATGATGGAATAATCACAAAAAATGTACTTTATTTGCAAATCTTTTAAAGTCAAGGTTTTATTTTTAAACCAGAAGGATTATTTGTAAAGTTAACTTAATTATATAAAATTATAAAACTAGATATTTTAAAGTTTTAACCTGAATTCCAATAATATCATTATATTCACAATTTTATACACATGTAAATAATAATGTCAATTTAGGTGTCTCTTCATGTGGCTCTCAATTAAATAAAAACCTGTGGTTATTTTAGTTTAACTAGTATTTACGCGATATGTATTCATTATTGCTAAGATGAGCTGGAATTTCTGGTGGAATTATAGAGAAATGAAAACCTATTAAAAAGAATATGTTGGAAAAGGTGACAAGAAACTGAAAACTGAAAGGAAGAAAGCTGGGACTGACATTGGGAGAAACTTTCATTTTACACACCAATTCAGAGAATTCGGGGTAAAAAAATAATGAGTGTTGTTCTGACTCGTTTTTATTATTATAAAATATAAAACAGGAAACTGATGAGAGAACTGAGAAAATAATTAGGGTTGAAAAAATAATTGGTGTGGCTCCTTCATGGAGGGAAGATTTCAAAACCACAAGGACAGACTCCTAGTTTAGTATTGAATTAGCTCATCGGGAAGATTAAAAAACACAGCATTCTAGATTTGCACATCAAATGGGGAAGGACACACAAAAAACAAATGAAGCTTAAGAACAAAGATATAGACCAAATAGAAATAGGAAGGAAATGAGCAATAAATCCTATAAATGTCTGTCTTCAAGTACCAGGCGGAGAGAAATGAGCTTGCCATTATGCCACAGGGAGAAAATGATGGCTTAGGATAGTGTTACGGAAACAAAATAGGGTAGATTATAACCTAAATTATTCAACCAATGTGTTAATATTGGCGGGTATAATTGTTATTACTGAAGCAGATAAAATATAAGACAAAGTGGCACTATATATCAAAAACTTTAATATAAACACTTTTAGACATTTGCATAGCCCAAACTGTTAATAACCACTATTCTAAGACTATTTAATATAGATTTTATGGCCACCCTGCAGTCATGGAAATTATATATATATTTTTTCAGATGATCGGCAAATTTACAGCTCACTATTCAGAGAGCTTATCAGCACAAAGTTAATTACTATTTCTTTGATTTATTTACCACACTAAGATGTAAGATATAAAATAGATAAAGTGAAGTAGAAAAGACATTTGTTGAAAAGCGACAACTTGGAAAACTCTAGTGAAGAACAACAAAACCTGTGAACACCCTGAAAGGGTTTCAGGACCCAATTCCATAGTATATATAGGCTTCCCAAACTAACAAGTAATTCTAGGACGCCAGTGGTATATCTGAGAATTCAACGAAATTCTGGCACTATCCACCCAGAGCTGGAATCAGATTCCACAGGTAAAAGGCTCAGTTCCACAGGACTGCCCTCCACTTCAGATGCCAGTGGCAATTCCAAGTTGTCATCTGTGCGTCTGACCAACTGCCTATAAATCAGATGTTCTCAAAAACCCCTCTTCAGATTTGATTAATTTGCTAGAGTAGTTCACAAAACTCAAGAAAACTTATTTACTCCCTAGATTACCAATTTATTATGAAGGCTATTAAAGTATATGAATCAACGGTCAGATGAAGAGGAACATAGGGCAAGCTCCCAAATGCGGGAGCTCTGTCTTTGTGGAGTTGGGGCCCAGAACAGTGGCACATGGGAGCTCTTTGAAAAAGGGCCTAAGAGCATCTTTCCGGTTTTCATGGAGGCTTCATTATGTAGTCACGATTGACTAATTCATTGACCATTAGTGATTAATTCAACTTCAAGACCGTCTTCCATTTCCAGAAAGCAAGGGGTGGGACTGAAAGTCCCAATCCTCTAATCACAAGGTTGGTTTTCCTGGTAACCAGTCTCCATTCTCAGGTGCATTTCAAAAGTCACTTCATTAACATAATGAAAGACACCTTTATGCTCTCATCACTTAGGAAATTTCAAGGATTTTGAAAGCTTTGAGCCAGAAATTGTGGACAAAGACCAAAAACATAAGAGAAATACGTTTTGCTCATATGAATGACCAAATATGTTTCTTATAAATCACAACATTGTACACTCAAAAACATATCTGAAAAATACACAAAGAATATTAATATAGAGTAAATGCAGATTGTAAAATTGACTTCACATTCGTAATAGCCAAGAAGAATATTGTCTTTTTTTTGGCATCGGAGAAATTTAATTACTGAATATCTCCTGAGGAAGGGCCTTTTCTCCTCCCAATGAGCTTTACATTTAAACCTTTTTGCTTTTCTGAATATGTGTGTATTAATATATGTCTCTGCATGCTACTTTCATATATAGCCCAAGATTGGTTTTTAAATTGAGCTTACAGAACTAAGAAATGTGCAGAGCTTTTCCTGACACCAGATTTGCATAAATATTCCCCGAGCCATCAAAAATAGCAACCGAACTACCTAGAGCTTACGGATGGGTTCAAATTCATTGTGATGTTCCTGTTTTAGTAAAAAAAAAAAAAAAAAAAAAAAAAAAAAAAAAAAAAAAAAAATCTTATTAAGATATATAACAGAATGAGATTTAAAATATACATACATTTATAAGTTTTCATGTAAATATTTTCTTGATGGAATTGCAGATGATGACATCTTGGATGAAGGCTTAATTTATTTATAAAGCCTCAGCTCTGAGATTCTTAGAAATATAAGTGATCCGTCAGAGAAGATTATTCTACAAAATGGTTATCCATGAGAAATAAAAAATTTGGTCATTGTTTTCAACATCATAGTCATTGCAGATCAAAACAATGTAGGTGGCCTTTTAAAATGGTATATTTAATGCTGCTTTGCAAATTATATCAAGCTCAATTGTTTATATAATCATTAGTTTTGTAATCATTTATTCAACTATAATTTTAACTTCTATTTATGAGATAAGCCCTCTCCTAGGTGATGTTGCTACAAAGATGAAGAAGACATAGTTCTCACTATAGAGGATTCATTGTCTAGTAGAATGTATATCAAAATTAATTACTATTTCTTTCAGTTCTTTACCACTGTAGGACATAAGATGTAAAATAATGGTGAAATAGAAGTGGCATTTGTTGAAAAGTGACAATCCTGAAAATCTTAGTAGTTAAAAACAAGCAAACATATATACATATATACATACAGACAGAGAGACACACCCACAAGAAAAAACCATCACGATCCCTCTGATGAGTGTTGCAATAGAAGGATCTAAAGGATGCAATACTATACAAGGTCGAATGTTGAGTGAGAGTGTGAGAGTATATCACAGAAAAGCAATGCTTCAACTAAATATATAAAGATGGAATTAGAAGCTTATCACAAAGTCGGAGAATAGAGGAAGAGTTAAGGGACAAAATGAGCAGCATATCCACTACGGGCGTGGCTATGGCAAGAAAGTTATGAAAGCCCAAATGCATTCTGTGTTACTATTGTGTGATTTGCCAGTTTCGAAAGAGGAATCTGAGATTGCAGACACATGTGGGGTTAGATTTTCAAGGACCATTTTACAGAGTTTGCACTGTATCTATTACATGTCAGGGTGTGAACAAAGTGTTTTGTGTATATGACTGTTAGGAGAAGATTTGACAGTTTTTAGCATAAGTCTTACTAGTAGGCTAAATTTTAGAAAAATCATTCCAGCAACAATTTGGAGGATTTAGTAGAAGGGGTGAAGTGTAGACAACACAAATTAGGAGACAGTTATAATAGTGCAAGTAGTTCGCACCAAGGCTCTGAGAGTAAAATTCAATTTGAGATGTTAAAGTCAAGACATATATAAGTGATAGAGCCCATGGGTGTTGGTGCTCAATTAAGCTAAAACCTTGGACTTCTTAATTATTTTCACTCTCACTCTTCAAGTAAAAAACTATTAAGAGAACCATGATTTTAACATTTAGACTGAGCAGATGGAGGTCCATCATTCGGTATAAGTAGGAATGACATTTGAAGGGGATATTGGATATTTTGAGGTTGAGATGCTCACGATATATTTAATTATTCAGTTTACAGCTTTATTTATAGGTCAGTATTTGAGGAGAAGGAGCACAGTGTAGATAAAGACTTGTAAAAACTGACATATTCTGCAGCTGGCTGTGTGGATATGGGAGCACCATGGACTTTCTGCATTTTTAGTTTTTCCATTTTTATATTGCTCCGTCATCATACTCTCCTCCTTATTTCTATATAACACAGTCTACTTTATAGTTTTTTTGGTGAATGTTCTAAACATTTCTCAAATAGATCCATTTAGGTCTGGCTCTACGACCACATCTTAAAACATTTAGGTTTAACTCTTATAATTATCTGATGACAGTAGCTCATCTACATTAAGGTTTTATGCTTACCACATAATCTACTTAAAATACGAATAACAATAACGTTCATGGGTTAAAAATCATCTGTCATTATACATTCCTCAAAGGCCTAGAACTGCCTAAAATACCAACCTCATTTTCAGTCTCTGAGCCTTAGACTTCACATTGTTATCAGGATGCTTGACTCCTCTTACACCATATGGTTTCACTTTTTCATGTCTCTGGACCTGGTATTAGTTCTGTCTCAAAAGCCTTCCACAGTTTGACTGACAAAACTCCGTCTCACTCTTAAAAGATTGGCTCAGTTGTTATCTTCCACAAAGAGTAAGTCCTAACACCTCCACTACTCATGGACATGTTACTATTGCTTTTAAAAACACCCTACACACGTTTCTATCACATTGCTCGGTTGCCTGTCATTCTTATCGAAATTTAGCTCCTTATTCTGTAAAGTCATGTATTATAATTTACTAGAACCCCAGTACTAGTAAGTGTTTACTGAATTTATTTCTCAAAAGAATATTTGTGAGACAGTCTGGGCACCAAAAAAGTAGAGAATTTGACAAAAGAAATTGAGAATAATAAGTCAGAAATATGTGAAACTATTTCCAAAAACACGAAAAAGTGAAAGTAATAATAACTACCCTATATACTTCATGAAAGTTATAATTATAAAATTGATGCCTTTTGCAAGTACATAAAATACACTGCATAAATAAGTTATTATTATCACAATTTGCAAACTGAATAGCATCAACTGGTCACTCTTCTGGGCATGGAAATTAATACGAGTTTTTTACTTTGAGTCTGAAGCTTTCTTCAGCTGGGATTTCACTTAGCCAGAGGGCACAGGCCTTCATGCAGAGGGCTGGAGTTCTGCCCTGGAAAAATCAGTGCCAGTCCCTAGCTCCTTTGGCACAGCCCAGAGCACTCACTTCATTGCCTTCAGTCCTAGTGGAACAACGTGATTTTAACTGGGTTAAGATGCACATGAAAATGCACCTTGCATTTTGTGTTTACATATACACAGGGTATGTACATTTAATAATACCTATGTCAGCATTTTATGTTATTCTATAGAGCAGCAGAGTCTCAATGGACATGATCATGTAGCTAATGCCTATACTAAGTTCAAAGACAAATGAAAATAACACAGCTTTATTGAAAAGAGCAAATCACGAATCAAGTCCACTACCTTTTATTAGGTTAAAACACTTGTTTATAATAGAAATATTGATATTTAAATCCAGATTTTCAGTGATTTTCTCAAAATGACTTTATATTTTTGTTAATAAGGTTAAAGAAAGCAAAGTTCATTTCATTAGCATTTAAAATTTTAATATTAATACTATGATATTCTCCAAAAGCATAGTTAATAGTTACCCTGCAGAACCATATTGAGATAATGAAGTTGTATCTTGACAAGATAATTAACTCTACCTTTGAAAGTTTATTACATTGAAATACAAATAAAACTGGACAAAGTGGCTTAGAAATATGAATATGAATGTGATTATACATATTTAACCAGCTATCTATCTCAAATAACATATACTGAGAAAAAAGACCCTGTATTTAAAAATATTGCTGTTGATTATATTTATTTTATCATAATGTATATAGAAACAACTGCAGTGTTCATCACTGAGAATGATCACTATGGCTAATTCACATAATGATATACTACTAGTCATTCAAACTGTTGAATCAGATCTATATTATTGTGATGAAAGATGTCTATGATTCCTATTATTGTTTGTTGGTACCCTACCTCATATTTTACACAATCTATAAAAATAAAAATGAATCCACAAGAGCATGGCATTTATTCTCTACCCAATTCTAGTGACTAGCCCTAAAGCCTGCAGAGAAAAGAGCTATGCCAATTTTCATGATCAAAGATGGAGGCGAGAGGGGCTGGTAGCCCAGACTTTGAGCAACAAATTTTGTTTCAGGTGTAGGTAACAGTGTGGTACAAAGTCAAGGAAGAGAGAATTCTGCCCATTTTTGCGCAATGATGAATGCCATTTCACTTGACACCTCACTCACCTACAGCTGTGAGGACCACCTGTATATAACACCTAGGTAAACAATCCACATCCTCATTCAGGATGTTGGTACCAGATGGCTGAAGCAGAAGAAGACAAAATGAATAATAATAAAATCATCTGAAACTAAAATTTCTGAAAAAATCTGAAAGAGATCTAGAGGTCCTGCAGAATGAACCAAAAGGATCTGATATATTTCAGTTAATGTACTCCACTTGCATCATAGATACAAGGCTTGGAGAACATTGGTTAACGTTTATCTATATCTTTGTACTTTACTGAGAATTATTTCAGGTCTTTAAAAAAAAATCTTCTAGACCTAGCACCATTCTAATCATGTTCTATGTGTACCACAAATGTTCCTCGAATTAGATTTGTGAGTATTGGCACACTGAAGGTCAAGGTTATTATAACTCAGAAATGTCACTTTTAGAACTCTGTAAGAGTGGAGGAAAAACACATGAGGTGGGAAAAATTAAAGGGCTAGTTCTTCTCCTGGTTATTCATTGTCCTTTTTATCCTTTTTATTACCTTTCATTCCCCTCTTCTTTCTTCTTTCTGTTCTTTCTCTCTTGCTGTAAAATACTTTCTTTACTTTGACTTTCCAGCTATTGCCTAGTTTATCTTTCTTTTATTACTGAATGAAGACATATCTGTGACTAGATTGTGAGGTTTCTGGTAAAATCAAAGATGTGGAAAGTCAGTGGAGAAGTCGAGATCATGACTTCAAATGTAAAAACAGACTTTTGGTTTGTATAATCTTTGCCAATGTTAGGTCACCTGTACCAGTCAGGTTGGCCAGTAGGTAAAGGATGTTCTAAACCTTTTTTTTTAGGGCAGCAGGATTTTTTGTTAGGTGTTTCCTAAATGGCATAAAGTTGTTCCAAAGTTAATCAAAGGAAGTTTAAGTGCTATTGTAGGATATCAGACCACAGACTCCCAATTACAAATAAGACTATTTGCTTACTAAAATCCTCAGGAGAGAGGGCACTGGTGAAGAGTCGAAACTTTGAAATCAGTCATACCAAACTCCTTAATGCTTAAACTTTAAGTTTTTGTTTTATACAGAAACAGCTGAAGAATCTCTTTGATAATTGCCTTGAGCAAGGAACAAGAGGCCCCACTACACCCAGGTAGGTGAGAGAGGATGTCATAACACTGAGCATGGGAAGGGAGGGCGCTCTTTCTACAAGCTGGCAAACTTCTGAAAGCAACCTGGAAAAGGTATTGATAACATATATATTTGAAAAAAGATCAGAGTGTTTGTTGAGTTAGATGCTACAGAGCTATTCATAAGCCATGCCTTTAACTTTCTCAAATTATGAAAAGTGGTTCTGTTTTATTATGGAAGGATTGCTTCATCATTTACTCAGATACATTTTGCTTCAATAAAGTTAAACCAGCTTTTTAACTGCACGGTCTCCTATGGGTCATTATTATTTTTGCTCACTAAGAAAGGTCTAGAATATAAAAAGTTTATCAATTTTCTTAAATTGCCAGATGTCTCTAAGAGAAATAGCTACAAATATATCCCCAGATTGATGTCATGCAGAACATGGTTAGGGAAATGTAGTTTAGGAAGACTAATTACACATTTTATTTTCTTTGAAACAATGAACACATGATAGAAATAATTTTCCAGACTTTTATAAATCATTGAAATGCAGAATCTCTATTGAGGATAGATATCAATGAGGTTGGTAGGCAAAGAAGTTGTAAAAGTCTGAATTGAACACATAACACTGTGGTTAACAAATAACCTTAAATGTGACTCATTTAATATAAGAAGGGTGAATTTGTTTCTCTTATAACATGTACATCTCAAGTCAAGAGTTCTCGGGTCATCATAGCCATTTAGGGACCTAGGCTAAGGGAGCTGCTATCAACTGAAATGTAGTTGGTAACTATATTAGAAGGAAATGAGATAGATCTGGAAGGTCTTAACTTGAAAATCAAATATTTAGACCAGAAATACCAGCATCCCTTTCACTCTCAATTCATTGAACAGAATTAGATTTAAAACTCCACTTACTGCTAAGGCCCTGAAATGCAATCATTTTTTTGTGTGTGTCCCGGGGATAAATAGGAATATTTGTTTTGTCTGAACTAATGATTGCCACAGTCAGCAATAGTTAATTATAATGAAATAGAGATGTAAAGGACTTAAAGGAGTGAAACCAGTCTCGAAATAGAAGAATCAATTTTTGAAAATTCACACTATTGGCATTAGACATTTACCATAATGCTATAATAGTCAAACCAGTATAGCACTGGCCTAAGGACAGACATGTAGTTTAATGAACCATAAAAGAGAGGCCAGAAACAGAACCACATCTAAGTGGACAATTCATTTATAAAAAGATATCCTAGAAATGGGACTTTGAAAGTCTTTCCAACAAATGGTGCTAAACTGTATAAATAAAAGGAAAATTGTTAACCTCATAATCTATCTCATATTTTAAACAAAATCATATCGAAATGTTTCCTAAACTTACATGTAAGAGTCAGAACTGTAATGTCTCTAAAAGAAAAAAATAGGATAATATTTCAATGACTATCATGGTGGGCAAGGATTTTGCAATTAATATATGAAAGACATAACCCATAAAAAAAGACAAACTGGAATTTAGGACTAAATTTGAAACTAAAATTCAAAACTCAAAACTCCTACTCATCAAAGACACTGTAAAAAAAAAATTAAATGGGAGAACCTATTTCCAATAACTTCATCTGACAGAGACCTTGTGCCTAGAATATGTATGGAATCTCCACGGGTCAATAATACAAAGATAAACAATGCCATTAAAAAGGGGGAAAGGCTTGAGCAGACATGTTAATGGAAATAACGAGTGACTAAAAAGAATGTGAAAATCCGCTGAACTATATACTATATACTATAGTAGTATTATTTTATTTCTTTATCTGTGTATTAGTTATATGTTAGTTTTGTGAAAATTCATTTAGTTGTATTTTTATTTGTAATGCACTTTCATATGTGTGTAGTATTGTTCAAAAAATTTACTTTGAAACCCTTATAAACTATAGTATTTTTGGAGTTAAGTATTTTTACTCTGCTTCCTTTGTTATTTGTAAAACTTTGTCCCCAAGGTCCTGCAGTTGACTCCAGAAGTGTGCCAAGTTATTAACACTCAAAGTATAAGGAAACAAAAATCCTGCTTATATGGATTAAAATGGCACAATCACTTAAAGCTTTGATAGCTATTTCTTTTATAAGCTTATTTAAATAATGGACATAGTATAAAAATAGTTAAACAAAACTTACAGCCAGGTTCAAAAATAAGATAAGAACATTTCTGTGAATCAGAAACTAAATAGAAAGAGAACTGTATGTGGGTCCTAAAGCTACAGGCCTGCTGACATCTGTGTTCAGAAGCAGATAATGAGCTGCCAAGTTTAGTTATTGCGGGTTAAAATGAACCAATTTTCTCTGTGTGAATTCGGGAAATAGGGCCACATTTAACATTTTAATTCAAAGGCTAGGGGTGCAGCTCTCTCCACACATGCATAGAATTTGAAAGAATAGATTTGACCACCAGTAATGGTTCCACCTTTATCAAAAGCTGTGACTCTAGAGAGGCATTGGTCAGACACCAGGACACCAGGAAATGAGCCAATCACCTACTGCTTCTATAATTGGATCTGTCATATCCGCATGGGACAATAACACCCAAGTATAATTATCAGAGCTGATTCTGACTCAGGAAACTAGAGGCCTGGAAAGAGGTAATCACAAAACATTTGGACAGTTAAAGTTGATCGTTAAGGGAAGGAGTGACAAAAAAAAAAATCTCAAAATGAGTTCATAACACAAATTTTCATGAGGGGACCTCTCCTCTCCAAAAAACTATTTCTTAAGACACCCAATAATTATTTATTCCATACTGAATTTATTTTATACAAAGTATCTGGAAGAATTGGGTTTTAAAAATGTTTAGAAGGATAAAGCTAAAATTTCCTTTAAAAAGGATTGTGAAACAAAATCAGGCAAAAATGAGAAAAGTTTAGGTGTCTATCAAAATAACCAATTAGAAATCTTGGGTGTAAAAGAAACAGTCATTTAAATGGAAAATTAAGTCATTAAATACACTCTATAAGCGCAGAGGACTAATTAATAAACTAACACAGTGGAGAATAGAGAATAGAGAAAGAAAAAAAGAGTAATTAAGAGACATGGATAGATTGAGAGAGAAATTCCAGAATCCATTCAAAACATTGCCAAAACAAAAGAAAATATACAAATGTTACTTGAGATAAGTTTCCAGATTTGAAGATAGTTTTGATTTTTTAGATTGAAAATGTGCTCTGAATATAAAATTGTTTAAATTATTAAAGTACAAATGAATGTTTACTCAGACAGTGTAGTAAGATACTATATCATTAAAGACAAAGGAAAACTATATTATAATCTATAAAAAGATTGCTTTCTAATAAAAAATATATATACACGATTGATGAAAATCAGTTCCTCATTAGTAATAATAGAGATCAGCAAACAAGAGCACAATATCTTAAAATTTAAAGACAAGGTGAAAGTAAAGCTGTCAAAGAATAATTTTGTACCTAGCTTCAGTATTTTTTGAAATAAAAGCAAAATAAAAATATTTTCAATTATATAAAGACTAATACATTTATAATGCAGAGACCTTCATTAAAAACTATTCAAGGAGTATTGGATAAATTATACATAGGAGTTACTTTTATTATTCTTGCAATTTTGTGTAAATTTGAAATCCTATCAAAATAAAAGTTATAAAGAAAGGGAAAAAACTATTAAAGGAGAAAAAAGTGAACATAGAGAAATGTAATTAGATATAAGAATATAATGTATACAAATATTGATAAAATATTTTGGTAATTTGGATTAAACATTGAATTAAACAATGTTAACATTTTTATGTATTATTTTAAAAAATTTAAGATAATATGGAGGAAGAGGGCATGCTGTAAAAGTATCGTTGTAATTAAAATTATAAACAAAGCAATAGTATAAGAATAGGTAATGCATGTATAGAAATGGAAAAATAAGTAGATAAGATTCTTTTTATTAATAGACAATATTATTGTCTATACCAAAGAATAATAGAAAATGAAAACTTCAAATCAATAAAATTGTCTATTGACATACAAAATAAAGAGCATTCTAGATCATCAGTAAAAATCTAATGAATATAATAAACAAAGATAATTTTAATCACAGTAAAAATCAACACTAACATACCTAGGTATAAAAATAAAACAAAGAAACTAATTTATAAACAAAAGTCACAGAGAAATATTAGATATGTTGATATATATTAATGACCCTGATCCTCTGTACCTTCCTGATTCATATTCTTTGCCTTTGCGATCCTTTCCATTAAAGAGATAGTGTCTATTTTCACATCCTTTGAATCTCAGCTTGGCCATGTGACTTGCTTTGGTCAGTAGGATGAAGCAGAAATAACAACATGCTGGTTTCTAATCTAAAGTTCAAGAAGATTCGCATATTTCTGGTTCTCTCTCCCCCCCTCCGTCATACACTCAGATTAGCTTCCAGGTACATAGTTGGGGCTATCGCAGGGCTCATATTATTTGTTTCCCTTTTCTCAGAGATCACAGACTTGTGTTGATTCTTGTTGACAAGAAAAAACTTTGAAATGTTCTAAATTCAATTATGATAGCATGAAAGTGAGAGAAAGAGACAAGAATAATTAACCAGTTAATAGCTGTGGACCGACTAAACAATAAACTGCTCACATTCTTGTATGTTGGAGCTTTGAATCAGCTTCCAAGTGGTGATCTAAAAAGAAGAATCCAACTACCAGATGCCACCTCATCTTGCTGATGCATGAACTTCAGGACTTTTGTCCACAACTAAGCAAAAGTAGTA